>NC_135493.1:72493403-72847499 GCF_052094955.1 Ictidomys tridecemlineatus | reverse complement strand
TCAGTTCAATCCTCAGCACCACTAGGGGAAGGAAGGAAGGAAAAAAAGGGAAGGAGGAAGGGAGGGAGGGAAAGAAGATGTGAACCCATGAAATAATGCAAGAAATGACCAAAATAGATCTTGGAAAGGTAGAAAGAGGACCCTGGACTGGTTAGGGATTCTAGGATTGGAGGAAACTTAGCAGGACATTTCATGACCCCTCCAAAAGAGGGCTACAAAGGTCTAGTCTCTACTTATCTCCTATCAGGAACAGAAGGTAGCCCAGATAGACTAAATTTTCTCCTGGATGAAATAGGAATTCTGATGATAACCCCAGGAGAAACTGGCAGTATCAGTAGGAGGGATCAATGGAAACATCCACTGCCAATAGGGACCAAGAGAAAGGTTTTTCTTTCCCATCAGGTCTAATACTCTCAATCCCCACCAAGAGAAAACATGTGGTTGAGTGGAACCAGCAAGGGAGATCCTACCACAAGTGCATAGCTCAGGAGATAATCTTCATTCTCATGGTATTGCCTGGGGAACTCCCATCTGCCCACTCATCGTCACCATCAGAAAAAAATGGGAGCCCCAGCATCAGACAAATCAAGCTGATAAAAATAGCACTTTAAAGGCTCTAAAATTTCATTGTCATTGGAATCAGAATCCATGAAAGTAGGCCCGCATCTGTATGCTACACCTAAACAGGATGACTACCTGCTAACACAAAATACCCTTCTAAAATAATAAGTAAAATGTCTAGGAAATAATTTTAAAATCTTTTATCATAACAAGAACTGGGAAAATCAGAACTTAGTTGAGAAATAATCACCAGATGCCAACAATTATAGTTGGGAAAATTAACACCACCCTCTTGGCAACTGATAGAACTTCCACTCAAAAAATCATCAAGTATATAGAAGAACTAAACAATATCTTAAACCAACAGGATGTGATTGACATATATTGAGCAATCCATCCACCAACAGTAAAATACACATTTTTCCCCAAATGTTCATGGAACATCGCCAACACAGACCATATCGTGAAACATTAATCAAATTCTCAACAATTTTAAAGAATTGAAATCAGAGTATGTTTTCTGGCCATAATAGAAACTAGACCGGAATGTAACAGTAAAATCTCTAAGCTCATGAGAATCATACAACACAAATTTAAATAATCCATGGCCAGAGAAGAATTCCAAGAGAAATTTTAAAACACACAAAAAAATGAATTAAAATGAAAATACAATATATCAAAATATACGTGATGCAGGTAAAATAGTACCAAGAGGGAAATTTATATCATCTATTGCCTACATTAAAAAATGGGATGTTTAAAATCAATAATCTAAGTTCCTATCTCTAGACAATAGAAAGAGGAGAGCAAAATAAACTCAAAACAAGCAAAAGGAAGGAAACAAGAACAGAAATCTGTGAATTAGAAATAGGAAAACAACAGTGAAAATCAATAAAAGGAAAAACTGCTTTGAAAAGATCAATAATAGAGATAGAACTTAATCATGATTGATAATAATAAGAGAGAAGATACAAATCACCAATATAAAAGTGAGACAAGATATCAATACAGATCCCAAAGCTATTAAAAGGGTAGTATGGACATATTATGAACAAATTTACACTAACAAATTCAACAATGTAGAAGACATGGTTCAGTTCCCCCCAAACCACAAACTGTCAAAACTCACCCAACAAGAGAGATACATAATTTGAATATCCTTATGACATTAAAATATCCCTATAATTATTAAGGAAACTTTACACTCCTGAAAAAGAAACATCCAGGTCCAGATGGTGTCACAGAATTGATACCAATCTTACGAAATTCATTCTGGATAAGGAAGGAGGAGGAAAATTTTCCCAACCAACTTTATAAGTATTATCTACCCTGACACCAAAACTATACAATGAAACTATAAGCAAACTACAGACCATTATTCTCTCAAAAATGTAGTCACAAAAATCCTCAATAAAATATTAATAATCTGAATCCAGCTATTTAAAAGAGTAATTGTACACAATTACTTGCAGGGCTTATTATAGTTATGTAAGCTTATTCTCACCCTTTGAAAATCAACCAAGGTAATTCACCGTATCAACAGATTAATGAAGAAAATGCTTATGATATCAATTTATGCAAGAATAGCATTTGACAAAATTCAGAACCTATTTATGATAAAAATTTACAGCAAGTTAGAAATAAAGGGAAACTGCCTAGGTTTGATCAAAGGCATCTGCATAAATCTAGAGCTAACACCATACTTAATGGTTAAGACTGAATGCTTTTCCCTTAAAATCAGGAACAAGGCAAAGATATCTACTCTTGGTACTTTTATTCAGTGCAGTACAATAGCCAGCACAATCAGGGAAGGAAATGAAACAGAATGCATTGAGATAGGGAAGGAATATATAAAACTGTCTCTATTTGCAGATGACATGATTATCTACATAGAAAATCCCAAAGAGTCTACAAAAAAATAACTCTTAGAACTAATAAGTAAGTTCAGCAAGGTCACAGAATGCAAGATCAACACAAAAGAAATAAAATTCATTTTATATACTAAAAATGAATATGTAGGCACTGTAATTTAAACACAGTACCATTTACAATAGCTCCAAAGATAAGGAAATGCTTATTTATATAAACTTTAAAAACAGGTATAGGATCTACGTGGTAAAAACTACAAAATGATAATAAAATGAATCAGAGAACCTAAATAAAGGAGGAAAAATTCCATGTTCATGGATTAAAATACTCAACAAAGAAAATATATCAATTCTTCTCAAATTGATATGTAGACTTAATAATGCATTTCCAATCAAAATACCAGCAGAATTTTTTTGTACATTTGGACAAATTTATTTTGAAATATATATGTATGGAAAGGCACAGAGCTTAGGGTAGTTTAAGCAATCTCAAAAAAGAAGAAGAAAGTTGGGAGAAACCACACTATTCAAATTAATTCTTACTATATAGCTATGGTAATCAAGGCAGTGCAGAATTGGCAAGGGGATAGACAAATAGACCATCGGAACTTCATAGAGAACCCAGAAGTAAATAGACCCACACCAATATTCCAAACTGATTTTTTCTACAAAAGTCTGAATCCAATTCAATGGAGGAAGGAGAATCCTTTCAACAAATGGTACTGGAATGATTGGATATCTACAGGCAAAACAAAACAACACCTCCAAAATCAATAAAACAGACCCTTGACCCGTATCTCATAACTTTTACAAGGATTAACTCAAAGTGGACCATAGACTTAAATATAAACCATTAGTTTGTAAAACTTTTAAGAAAAAGGAGCTGGGGTTGTAGCTCAGTGGTAAAGCACTTGCCTAGCATTTGTGAGACACTGGGTTCAATCCTCAGCACCAAATAAATAAATTAAATAAAGGTATTGTGTAAAAAGAAAAAAATGAACCTGAAAAAAAAAACATTTTAGGAAAAAAACATAAAAACAAATCTTCAGAATCTAGGGTTAGGCAAAGGATTCTTAGACTTGCATCAAAGCTTGATACATAGAAGGAAATTTGATAAATTGGATCTTATCAAACTTAAAAACTTCTACTTTGCAAAAAAAATCCTTTTAAGAGTATCAAAAGACAATCTACAGGCTTGGAAAAAATATTTGCAAACCGTATATCCAACAAAGGACTGGAATCTAGAATATATAAAGAACTCTCAAAACTTAAACACTAAAAGAAGGAGGAGGAGGAGGAGGAGGAGGAGGAGGAGGAGGAGGAGGAGGAGGAGGAGGAGGAGGAGGAGGCAGCAATCCAATTAGAAATGGACAAAAGACATGAAAGAATATTTAACCAAAGAGAATATACAGATGGCAAGCACATGAAAAGATTTTCAGCATCATTAGCTATTAGGGAAATGCAAATTAAAACCATAATAAGATATCACTATACACATATCAGAACTGCTTTAAAAATAGTGACTCTAAATGCTGGCAAGGATGCAGAGAAACTGGATCCCACATACATTGCTGAAGAGTAGACACAATGGAACAGTAGCTTGGGAAAACAGTTTGGCAATTTCTTTTAAAACTAAATGTACAACAACCATGAGACTCAGCATTTGGACTCCTGGGCATTTATTCTAGAGAAAGGAAAACTTATGTTTACACAAAAGCCCACAAGTGAATGTTCATAGCAGCTTTATTCATAGTAGCTGAAAACTGGAAATAAGTCAAAATGTCCTTCGTTGGGCAAATGGTTAAACAAACTGTTGTACATCAGACCATGGAATACTACCCAGCAATAAAAAGAAACAATCTATTGATACACACAACCACTCACATGAATCTTCAAGGAGTTATGCTGTGTGGCAAAAAAGCTAACCCTCCAAGTTATAAACTGTATGATTCTACTTACATAATGTTTTTGAAGTGACAAAACTATAGAGTTGAAAAACTCGTTAGTGGTTGCTAGTGATTAGATAGGGGGATAGTGTAGGCGGAAGGGAGTTGATCAAATCACAACATGGAAAATCCTAATGGTGATGGAACTTTTTAAATATCTTAACTGTGGCAGTGGATATGTAAAATGACAAATGCTAAAATTTCATTGAGCAAAATGCACACAGGCATGTGCACACACAAATATAAGTAAAACTGGGGAAGTTTGAATCAAATCAGTAGATTATTTTGCTGTCAATATTCTGATTATGTTATTGTATTATAGTTATGCAAGATATTACCACTTGGGGAAATTGGGGTAAAAGATCCGTGGGATCACTCTGTATTATTTCTTACAAGTGAATGTGAATTCACAATTATCTCATTTTTTATTTAAAAAATCTAAAACTACTGATTGTCATGTTCTGATTTTGAAGAAAAAAGGAAAATCTGAAAACAACTTTCTGGTGTTTTCAAATACTGTATTATTGCTTTTTCTTCTCATTATTTCTTTAACCATATGAGACATACTTAGATATTCTGTATTTAAAAATTTCATTATAGGGATTTCACAAAGGTGCAATCCTATTGTCCATTATTTCTGTCAATTCTTATTAAGGTGTCATATTCCTTCATGTCTTTCATTTGAGTTGTACATTCAGTTTTGCATAATTTTATTTTTCCCAATTCTGTATGGCCTAGGTTGAAGCTCCATCCCCATGGAGTTGATTTACCTTTGCTTCTGCTAGGCACCCCAGTACACTACCAACCTGGGAATATTTTTGTTAATTTTTTAGTTGCAGTTTCCTGGATAAACAGATCATATAAATTTTTGCTTTAACTCTTCATGGTTACAAAGTCTCAAAGGAGACACTCATCCACACAATAATAGCTAAATTTGCTTGTTTTCTTACATTATTATTAAGTGGATTTTTTTTTCTAATCTATACTAAGATTATAGCTCTTTGGGGGTTTTCATTTGTATGTATGATAGTCTTAATTGCTACTGTTCCTTTTTAGAAGGGCCCAAGGCCTTCTCCATTATATCTATGTATCTGTTAAATTCAGGCACCATGAACAGAGATCTAAATGTGAAGGCAAAAAAACAACAGAGCTTTAGCAAAAAAAATAAATTAAATAAAACAAAAAATAGATAAATCATATTATGATAAACAAAGATTTTATGATTGGGACATAAAAGTCCTAAACATATAGGAAAATATTATTAAATTGGATTATATTATATTAAAATTAAAACTTTGGGCTGGGGATGTGGCTCAAGCAGTAGCGCACTCGCCTGGCATGCGCGCGGCCCGGGTTCGATCCTCAGCACCACATACCAACAAAGATGTTGTGTCCGCCGAAAACTAAAAAATAAATGTTGAAAATTCTCTCTCTCTCTCTCTCTCCTCTCTCACTCTCTCTTTAAAAAAAATTAAAACTTTTGTTTGTCAAAAGATACCATTGACAAGTGAAAAAGCAAATCATATAGTGGGTATGATATTTGCAATCCATATATATAACAAAGGATTTGTATCCAGATTGTACAAGAAACTTTTGTAAATCAATAAGAAAAAGGAAGAAACTCAAAAGAAAAATGAAGACATCTGAATGGCCAGTAAGCATTGGAAAAGGTGCTCAGCTTTGTTAGTCATCAGGGAAATGCACATTCAAACAATGATGTGCAGCTTTTTCATACCTATGGCAAAAATGTAAAATAATAATAAAATTAGTTATTTTAAAAGTATAAAATTAAGTGGGACAATTATAACTCTCATATACTGCTAGTGGGAAGGTAAATTTTTACAACCACTTTGGAAAACTGGCAGCACCTTCTGAGTCTCAATATACACATATTTTATTCCTTGGCAACTCTACCTCTAGTATACACATAATAGAAACACATATATGTTCATCAAAAGACATATATAAAATAAGACAATGCTTTAGCAGATTTATTTGCATTTCTCAATATATCCAAACTGCAAACACTCCAAACATCCACCAACAATACCAATAGTAGAATAGATAAATGAATTGTATTTTCATACAGTGTAATACTATACAACAATAAGATTGCACAAACTACACCTATACACCTATATCCAACATCATGGCTGAATCTTACAACACAATATTGGGTGAAAGAGGCCATACATACTACATGATTTCATGCTATATTGCAAAACTTTAAATCTACAATATTAGAAGTTAAGATAAGGAGGGCATATTTGGGAAATGGTGACTGAGAATAGGGTATATAGTGGAGAGGCTTCTGGGCAATATTGTGTTTCTTGATCTGGATTCTGGTCACACAAATGTGCTCCCTTAAAGAAAATTCACTGAGCTAGACACTAAAGGTATGTATCCTTTTCTGTTTATATGTTGTACATCAATAAAGGTTTACCTTAAAATTGGATTATAAAGGGCTGGAGATGTGGCTCAAGTGGTAGCGCGCTCGCCTGGCATGCATGAAGCCTGGGTTGATCCTCAGCACCACATACAAACAGGGATGTTGTGTCTGCCGAAAACTAAAAAATAAATATTAAAATTCTCTCTCTCTCTCTCAAAAAATATTTTTAAAAATTGGATTATAAAATAGAAAGTTGAATGTGGCCCAGGTTTAGATATGGAAAAATATGTCCTAGGAAGTCACTGGTATTTTAACATGCAATTATTTGTTGTTTTGAATTTGGTTGAGAATTTACTTTAAAATTAGTTAATTGTGACCAATTTCAATACAGTACACAATGCTGTTGTGTAGTCTTAGCACCCTTGTAAAAGATCAGTTAACCATATATAGGTACATCTAATTCTGGGAGCTCTATCATGTTTGGTATGTTTGTATGTCTGTCTTTTCCAGTATTGACAAGGGGTTTATATGCAAAATATACAATGAAGTCTTACAACTAAACAGCAAAAATAAAAAGACCACTACTTTAAAATTGTTTTTAGGGGCTGGGGTTGTGGCTCAGTGGTAGAGTGCCCGCCTAACATGTGTGAGGCACTGGGTTCGATCCTTAGCACAACATAAATATAAAATAAAGATATTGTGTCCACCTATAACTAAAAAATAAATATTTAAAAAAATTTTAATGTATAAAGGACTTGAAAAAGACATTTCTTCAAAGGAGACATACAAATGGACACAGGTATATGAAAAGATGCTCAAAATCACTAAGCATGACAGCGATGCTAACCAAAACCACAACGAGATATCTAACCTCACACCAGTTAGGATGGTTATTATGAAAAAAAACATCAAAAGATAAATGTTGGTGAGGATGTGGGGAAATTAGAACTCTTCTACATTGTTGGTGAGATTGTAAAAATGGTACTGCTATCAAAAAAAGTGATTAAGATTCCTCAAAAAATTAAAAATGGATCTACTATATGATCTAGCAGTCCTGCTTCTGGATATATATCCTAAAGAATTGAAATATTGAAGACATATCTGCATTCCCATATTCATTGTAGCATTCATTATTCACCATAGCCAAGTTATTAGAAACAATCCAAATGTGAATTGAGAGATGAATGGATAAAGAAAATGTGGTATACAAATTCAATGCAGTATTATTCAGCCTTAAAAAGAAAATCCTGTCATTTGCAACAACATGGATGAGAGAAGATGATATGCTACATGAAATAATCCAGCCACAGAAAGACAAATATTGCATAATTTCACTTACATGAGACAAGTAAAATAGTCAAACTCATAGAAACAGAGGCTGGAACTGTGGTTACCAGAGACTGGGGTAAAGAGGAAATGGGGAGTTGTTATGTGGCCTAAAGTTTTAGTTATACAAGATAGGTTAATTCTAGAGACTTGCTTTACAGTGTAGTGCCTGTAGTCAACACTACTTAGTTAAAAATTTAAGAAAAAAAATAAAATTAAATAAAAATTTAAGAGTATGCTGGGTGTGGTGGCAGGCATGGCTAATTCCATTTATATGGGAGGCTGAGGCTGTAGGATCTCAAGTTCCAGGACAGTCTTAGCAACTTAATGAGAACCTGTCTCTAAATAAATAAATAAATAAATAAGAAGGAGTGGGGATGTGGCTCAATGGTTAAGTGACCCTGGGTTCAATCCCCGATACCAAAAAAAAAAAAAAAAAAGAATTAAAGGGCTGGGGTTGTAGCTCAGTGGTAGAGCACTTGCCTAGCATGTGTGAGGAACTGGGTTCAATTCTCAGCACCACATACAAATAAATAAAATAAAGGTCCATCGACAACCAAAAAAAAATATTTTAAAAAATTAAGATGGCAGATCTCATGTCAGGTGTTCTTACTGAAAAAGGAGGATGCAGGGAAACTTTTGAAGGTGATGGATACAGGGATGATTTCATGGGTGTATGCATATATCTGAACTCATCAAATTGCACACGCTAAATATGTGCAGTTTTGTATAGCAGTTAAACCTCAATAAACTGCTAAAAGTGATTAATTTTGTAATAGCTTAAAATATGGATGATAATAAAAGCAAATCTAACCAGGCATGATGGCACACACATGTAATCCAAGCAACAAAGTGGGAAGCTGAGACAAGATGATTGCAAGTTTGAAGTCAACTTCAGCAACTTAGCGAGGCCCTAAGCAATTTAGCAAGACCATCTCAAAATAAATTCCAATAGGTCTTTGGTATAGCTTAGCAGTAGAGTCCTTGCCTCACATGAGCTGAGGCCCTGGATTCAATTCCCAGCAGAACACACACACAAAAAGAAAATCTAGGGGTTGTGGTTCAGTGGTAGAGCACTTGCCTACCATGTGTGAGGTATTGGGTTCGATTCTCAGCACCACATAAAAATAAGTGAATAAAATAAAGACATCAATGACTAAAGACATTTTTAAAAAAGAAAATCGAAACTGCTTAGGGCATTTTTATGATAAATGTACTGTGTCTCCCCCAAACCAAAAGAAAAAAATAGGAAGATGGAAGAGGAAGAGGAGGAAGAAGGTCCAAGATAAACAAACCCCAAATGCTAAAACTCTGCTTGGTTAGTAATCACAGTTGCCTCCAGAGCACTCAGAGAGCAGCATCAGCCTCAGGCTTTTTCTTTTAAACTGGGTTCTTTGTTTTGGCTCTTGGGGATTTTACTTACTTCCTTTTGAGCTCAGCAATGTATTTAAAAGGATATTTGTTATCTTTTATCCAGTTTTTCTGGGTGTTTTGTAGGAAGAATTTATTGTCTGGATATTTCATATACAATATTGCCAGAAATGTAAGGTGTAGTCTCCTTTGTCTATTTGGATAATTCTCACATTCCTGTCTCCTTACCCTCTCCTAACCTCACCCCAAGCTCCTGACTGAATCAAAGTCCTATCTCATATATCCTGCCTCGCATCTCTACTTGGATGTCTAATAGGCATCTCAAATGTACTATGTTCAAAATAGAGCTTTTTATTTTCCCCTAAAACCAGTTCCTTCTCCAGTCTTTCCCATCTCAGTGAATTAGAGTACTATCTGTACATCTATTAAAGCCAGAAATCTGGCTGTAATCCTAAAATGCCTCATTTTTCATCACCCCTGTATCAGTGTACCCTGTCACAATCCAGTCTGATTTACATACTTAATTCCTTCACTGTTTTTCATCTCCACTGGATATCTTTTCCAAGACCCCATCATCTCTTGCCCAGGTGATTGCAATAGCCTTCTTGTCTCCCTGCTTCTGCACTTGACTCTTCTTGTACAAACAGCAAACAGATTTCATCCATCCCTGCCTATGTACTTAGAATGCACCCCTAACTCCTGTTACAAAGTAAGCTGAGGCACAAGGCAGTTTTTAAAAGTTTTTTTAAATATTTTTCAGTTGTAGATGGACACAATACCTTTATTTTATATATAAATTTTTAATGTGGTGCTGAGGATCATACCCAGCATCCCACATGTGTTAGGCAAGTGTTCTGCCACTGAGCCACAATCCTGGCCTCAATTTTTAAAAGTTTACTTGAGCAAAACAACCACATGTGAATTGGGAAGCTCTAAACCAGAAGTGGTTCAGGAGCTCTGTTGGGGAGTGCAGGGAAAGGCTTTTATAGGGTATATAATAGGATAAAGCAAAAAATCTGATTATAATTATAGAATTGCTTAGTATTATTTATTTACAAAGTCCTTAGTTAAATAGTTAAAATATGTTGGGAGCCAGGTTTGGGGACATACACCTGTAATCTCAATGACTAGGGAGGCTGAGGCAGGAGGATTGCAAGTTTGAGGCCTGTCTTGGCAATTTAGTAAGCTCTTGTCTCAAAATAAACAATAAAAAACAGCTGGGGGTTCTGCTGTCTGTCAGTTTCTCTCTCTCTTGTTATTTTATTTTTTATTCTGTTTTAGTTGTAGTTGGACACAATACCTTTATTTTATTTTTATGTGGTGCTGAGGATCGAACCCAGAGTCCCACATGTGTACTCTACCACTGAGCCACAACGCCAGCTTGTTATTTTATTTTTTTTATGGTATTGGAGATTGAACTCAAAGGAGCTTTACCCAAGTCCTTTAAAAAAAAATGAAATTTTGAGACAGGGTCTTGCTAAGTTGTTTAGGGCCTCAATGAGTAGCTGAGGCTGGCCTTGAACTTGATATCCTTCTGCTTTAGCTTCAGCCTCCTGAGTCATTGGGATTACAGGCATGTACCACCATGCCCAACACCTTGTTGGCTATTTCTGATTGGTTGATCTTAGTTCTGTTTTTCTTTAATGTAGGAATTTACAAGATATAGCTTAAGTGAAGTTTCAGTTATGTTTGCAAATCAAGCAAAATTTAGATCACCTATGAGGCAGAACTGGCTTTGTCTGCTCAGTGATTCTTAAGGCCTGGTTTCCATTTGAATTTATTTTAACATTGTCTAACACTGCCTATAACATGTTGGACTGCTGATCTAAAACTCAAGGACTAGTTAACTGGCGACCATGTAACCCGTTTACATGGGGCATTGAGTAGATTGTCAAATGAGGATTCACTATATTATCAATTTTTTCCAAGACAACTAGAAATCTAGGTGAATACATGAAATCTTCTTATTTTTAATTATTGGCATTTGAAAGAAAAAATAAAACAAACAAAAACAAAAGAAAATACTGTGTAGTCTACATCAAACGCCTCTTCTGACCACTTATTTGCAACTGGTCTTGGTCCTAGGTGGTCTGGCCTCTGACTGACCCTCTCGCTCACTCTTTCTCTGACTCTACTCCAGACTTCCTAGCTTTTGCAGACACTGTCAGCTACTTCCCAGATCTCTTAGAATTGTTGTATCAGGGCACTGTCATCGCCTCTTTGCCTGCTTTTACTGGTAACTTGGAAGGTCATTCTTGTTGTGCAGAAAGCTATCTATCAATAACTCTGGGAGGATGGGGGTAATCCTGAAACATGCATCTTGCCCCTTTTCCCAGAGTTCCCCAGATGTCTTGAGTTTGTCCTTCATTTCCCTTTATGGCTTTTCCACTGCCTTACTGGCATTCCCTACACTTCCCAATATATTACCATCCCTCAAATTCTTCTCTCATTGTCTGCATCTGGGAGAACCAAGCTGGGAGATAATTGCCTTCTTCTGTTTTCTCCAACTGGTCAAGTCCTTTGCCCTTTCTGTTCCCTCAGATGTTTCCATGGCTCACTCCCTCAACTTGTTCTTAGCTCAAAAGTCACTTCTGCAGATAGGCCATCCAAGACCACCCATACTATAATAGTTCCTCCCTCCCTTTAATTACTATTAGTTTTATTTTCTCTGTGATTCACAACCTGAAGTTGTTTTGTGCCTTCATTGTTCACCCATTTCCATCTATCTGTCTTGGGTGGGTATCAGCTCTGTGGGAGCAGGGACTTGGCCTGACTTATTCACTGTTATGTCAAGATTACAGAGCCCTGAGTGAGCAAATGCGGATTTTCCACAATTATTGGAGTTCATGGTCATTTCTCCTAGTACCCAGATTCTGTATCCTTAATCTGACTCTCAGGATGCCACAAAGTTGGTTCAGGTGGGCAAAAAGAACACCTTCCTGTGGGTGGATAACTCAAATCCTCTATTAGATTTGTATCTTTCAAAGTGCCCATGACAATATTTCAGTTGTGAATTCCTTTCCTATAAGTCTATTTATATATTTGAGTTTTTTCTTTCTTCTTTGTGTTTTTTTTTAAATCTCTGTTTGCTTTGTTTTCTGCTCTTATTCTTCACACTGGCATATTGACAGTCGAGGCTGGAAGCGCCATACCCAATTTCCTTCTCAGTCATTTTCTTCTGCAAATCACTGGGTGTCCCTCTCACTATTCTTCCTCTGTTGCTGACATGCCTGCTGCTGTCTATAGTATCTGGCCTTACAGTCTGAAATGGGCATGTTTTGCTCCCCCCCCCCACTTTTCCAGTTAAAGTCATCTTGATCAGATCGGCAAGTCTCCAGGCAACCACATTCTTCCCTAGTGAGATGCACTCAATCCTTAGCCAAAAGCCTATCATTCCAGTATCTTAAGCCATCGTCCAAAAAACACATCTGCACAGCTTCAACCCTTCCTTGCCTCTCCAGCTGTGCTGGCTGCAGCCACCCCCACACCTAGCCTCAAGGGACCCCTGACCTCCAAGCTAGCCCTTCACTGACCGAGATGTAGACAAATCCTATTCCCCTTGGTTCGGATGAGACAATATTGGAATTTCTCAAAAGGAAATTTGCTAGGAAACCAAGTGAAAAACAAAACCAGAGACAGGGAGGGGGAATACAAAAGCTTAGGGAAGGATGCATTACAGAGTCCTGATTCCTTATCCTGAGATAACTACACTCTGGCTGCAGACTGGCTTGGCTGGCACAGCTCAGAGGGCACACAGGATATGAGAACATAATTCTTCAACTTTTTCACAAAGGGGTGATAGGATGAGGTGCAGAAAGTGCTTACAAAAAGGCAGAAAGAGTCTTTGTGCATCTGGCCTATTTCGTTCCATGGAAATGGTACCCAAGGAAGTATTAGATCTACTCCAGCAGCTCTGGGAGAGGGTGGGAACCCTTTCTAGCATCCCTTTTTACCGCTGAGCTCCCTGCAATGTTGCTGAACATGTTTATTACTTCTGATTTTTTTTAGTGGATTCTTTAGTATTTTCTATATATAAGATCACATCCTCTGCAAACAGAGGTAGTTTTACATCTTTCATTCTATCTAGATGTTTTTTATTCTATTTTCTTGTCTAACTGCCCTGGCTAGAACTTCTAGTACAATGTTAAATAGAGTTGGCAAGAATGTATGTCTGCATCTTGTTCCCCTTGGTCTTAGTGAGAAGATTTCAGTCTTTTTCCATTAAGTATGAGGTTAGCTGTGGGTTGCATGTAGATGCAAGCTCACTAACTTTTTCAGTGACCCATGCTTTTTTGGAAAGCACTATTATAATTTTTGCATTTCCTTTCTTTCTTTCTTTCTTTTTTGGTACTGGGAACTGAACCCAATTGCACTAACACTGAACAACATCCCCAGCCCTTTTTATTTTATTTTATTTTTATTTTAAGACAGGCTCTCACTAAGTTGCTGAGGGTAGCCTTGAACTTGCAATTCTCCTTTCTCAACATACAAGTTGCTAAGATTGCAGGCATGAGACACCAGGCCTAGCTCTTTCTGTTTTTTACTATTAGCCTCCTTTACTTTTTTTAAAAAAATATTTTTTGTTGTAGAGTTCATCTATTCCTTATGTATTTATTCTTATGTGGTGCTTAGGATCGAACCCAGTGCCTTATATGTGTGAGGCAAGTGCTCTGCCACTGAGCCACAACCCCAGCTCATCCTTTACTTTTTGTGCATTTTCTTTCAAAAAGTTTAACTTAGACCTGGGGCTATAGCTTAGTTGTAATGGTAGAGAGTACTTGCTTAGCATGTGCAAGGCTAGGAGTTCCATCCCCAGCACTTCAGGGAAAAAAAAAGTCTAGCTTACCTCTACAGTGCTAGAGAAATAAAGGGAAAAGGCAATTGATTTTCTTTTATTCATCTGTTCAGCAAGTATTTATTAAATGCTACTATGTACCATCACTGTCTTAGGTTCTTAGGGATGTGACATTGGAAAAAATAAAGTCCCTATCCTATGCAGCTCATATCCTACAAATGAACTTAGAAAATAAGTAAATAGTCAAGATAATTAAAGACAAGGGAAGGAAGAAATCTGGGTGCTGTGAGAAGGAGAGCTCCCAGGGTTACTCTACAGCGAGTGATAAGAGAAGTTCTTTTGAAGGAGGTGACATTTTGACTTGGATCTGAATGATGAGAAAAGCTTAGTGAAAGGTGTTCCAGCACAAGGAAAACATGAAAGACTTGAGGCCAGTGAGTGTGGAGGGAAGGACCACTATGAAGGCAGCCCAGTATATCTCTGGAACAGAGGCAGGGAGGAAGGGGGAGAGTTAGAGGTGATGAGGGCCGAGCTAGGCACTGATCTTACAAATTAAGGACACTGGAATTCACTGACTGCCACAGGAAACCATGTGATGGTATTAATCAGGGGGCACTATCAGCTAATTTAAGTTAGGAAATAAAAACAATCTTGCTAATATGTGTGTATACATCCTGGGTTTTAGGTTTTATGATGTCCAGGGATATTTGACATTGGCCTAGAAAATTAGGGAAGTTAGAAGATCTCTCTTCACTTCTGTAGCCTCACCTCACACAGCAGCCAAAGGCATTCTTCCAAAATATATGTCAGATCACCATCCCTCCTTTCCTAAGAGCCTTCGTATGCCTCTCTCTTTCTCTGTGAAGTGAATACCCTCTTAATTGCCTTCAAAGCTTTCTTGGTCAATGTTCTGCTATGACATAACACAACAACTTGTGTAATTTATAAACAATATCTTATTTTTACCATATAATCATTGTAGATTTTATGCCAATTTTTTTCCTTTGCAAAACAGTGAGGTGTGACCATTATGTGAAGCTTTCTAAAACAATTGTGAAGAAAATGGTGCTGATATTACATAAATGTCCTTTATTACTCAACTGTCTTTGGTGCAAGATTAGGATACATAAATATTTGTGAATATCTGTTAATGTGATAGTGATGATTATGTGATAAAGTATAATAGATATTTATTTGGCTTACAGTTTTGGAAGCTGGGAAGTCTACACTTATGGGCTGTGTCTAATGTGTGCCTCCTTAATGTATTATAATATTGCTGAGGATATCACATGAGCAAGGGAAAGTAAGGGGGTGAGGGGATTGGGAGCAAACTCATCCTTTCATCAGGAACCCACTTCCATGATAACTAACCCTCTCCCATGATAATGGCATTAATGCATTTATGAGGGCAGAGCCTTCAAGACCCAATCAACCCTCAAATGTCCTAACTCTCAAAGATCTCCTCTGTCAACTCTGCTGCACTAGGGATTAAGTTTTCAACACAAGTTTTGGGGAACACATTCAAACTATAGTGAATGTACTACAATATGTACCCCTCCCCATGACTCTCTGTCCTCCTTGTCAATCTTGTTGTTCCTTACTCTCTTCCAGCCATACCAATTTCCTTGGCTCCTCCTCAAACAAGCCAAGCATGCACTCACCACTGGGCCTTTGTTCTGGTTATTCCCTTTACTCTGTAATATTTTTGTCTAAATATTTGTTCAAATACTGCCTTAGGGAAAAAAAACAGAAATTCATTGGATTAGACAAAAGGGAGTGCAGGGAATGGAGGGGGGAATGGAAAAGACAGTAGAATGAATTGGACATAACTTTCCTATGTTCATATATGAATACATGACCAGTGAAACTCCATATCATGTGCAACCACAAGAATAGGATCCTGATTAGAATAAGTTATACTCCATGTATGTATAATATGTCCAAATACACTCTACTGTCACATATATCTAAAAAGAACAAATTGTAAAAAACAAAAACAAACAAAAAAAATGCTTTGTCAGAGAGAACTTCTCTGACTGATGCCATTTCCTCTCTGACCTTATCTATAACTCTCTTGTTTGCTCTACTCCAGACTCATTGTCCTCCTCCTTGTTTCTGAAGTTCAGCAAGCATATTGTCTTTTGAGGGCCTTTGCCACAATATCCCTTGCCCCAGACATAATGCTTCATTTGCATACAATAACAATGGGACAGAAACTAAGGGATCAGACAGGAGGAAATATGGGAAGAAGAAGTTGGCAAGCTGAGCCTGGAGTGATTCTCCGAGTCAACTGGTACATGGTGCGCTACAGAAACTTCTGAGGTTTCTCTGTCTATTGTGAATTATTTATTTTTACCATCATAGAATCAGTAGACATCCATTGTAGAACAAGTCTGGAAAATAAGAAATGTAACAGACTGGCAGTCTGTTAAAAAGTTAAATATATGTATGTATGTGTGTATGTGTGTGTCTTTGTGTGAACTAGTTATTATTTCTCTTGGGTAGATAACTAAGAGTAGAATCATTGAACTACATCATATTTCTGTTTAACATTTTAAGAGACTGCCAGACTGTTACATTTCTTATTTTCTAAACTTTCTATTATGGATATTTACAGATTCTATGATATCCATATATCACACTCTATACATTCTATATACACATACATATGTATATATACAAGTGTGATTATATACATGTAGCACAACATTATTCATAATAGCACAAAATAGAAACAACCCAACTTTCCATCAACTGATGAATGAATAAACAAAATGTGGCCCATCCATACAAAGGAATATTATTCAGCCACAAAGGAATGGATTATTAATACATGCTACAGTGTGGATAAACCTTGGAAACATGTTAAGTGAAAGAAACCAGACAAAAAAGGCCACATATTGTATGTTTCTATTTATATAAAGTGTCCAGAATAAGCAAATCCACAAGACAGAAGGTTGATTAGTAGTAGCCATGGGTTGGGAGAGGGAGGAATAGGGAGTGACTGCTAATGGTTATGGGGTTTCTTTTGGAAGTGACAAAAATGTTCTAAAATTTATTATGTTGATAGTCCTATAACTTTATTAATATACAAGGAAAACAGACAAACAAACAAAAAAATACCACTTTTGCTAGGCCCCCTGTAATCTCAGTGACTCAGGAGGCTGAGGCAGGAGGATTGTAAGTTTGGGGCCACAGTCTCAACTTAGCAAGATAATATCCTCATGATAAGGATAAAAAAGGTCTGGGGATATAGCTGGGTGGTAAAGTGCCCTCATATTCCATCCCTAGTACCTGCCCTTCATAAAACGTGTCGAGTTGTGCACTGAGCACTGCTATTCTATTCCACATACTGATCCTTGGCTTCATTTCTCACTACCTATAAGTCCTGAATGAACTGTAGCCATAACCCTCATTTTATATCATCCCTATGCTGAGTCAGAAGATAACCTGGCTATCAGAGAAGCTGAAGAAAGGGTGCTGTTACCCCCAAAACAAATGGTGGTCCTTAGAGATATTAAGGAATTGGGCCTAGTGGGCCCAGTTATTACCTGGCCCAGCCCAGGCCTGCTCCAGGCCTGGTATATTTTTTGTAAAACTTCCTAATCTTTCCCACGTCATAGCATACATATAGCATGAAAATATTGGTTTAGCACAGTAGGATCAGTGAAAGAAACTAACCTTATAGTCAGAGGTGACCAGTCCAGATGCTAGCTGCTCAGATTCTGTTCATACAACTAAAATTGAGGGGGTTAATATCTGTGTTGTGGTTCACAGGTTGCTTTGCTGAATGATGTTTTATTCTAAGGGCACAATGGAGCTCAGAGCTAAGGGAGTCAAACCACTACTCCCTGGATATGTGCTGGTTTGACCTGAGACATATCTGTCTTGAGTCCTAGTAACTTATCATCTTCTGGAGCCATTGAAACCCCAGATTTTACCTATGATAAGTGCTATCGACATTATTTTTGGGCCAGGCTCATGGCCAAATTACCCTCTTTGCCAAGTAAATTGTAATCTACTTGAGAGATGTTTTCAGAACAGAAGATGCAAATTCTAGCCCTGATCAGACCTTCAGCTGATTCTGGGGTCTTAACGTTAGGATATCCATCCTTGAAAAGGAAATGTGCTCTCTCTGATTCAGGAGCCCAGGATCCAGGCCTTCAAATACAAAATCTATGGCAGAGGTTCATCAAGGTTTCAAATTCCTCCATTTCAGAACTGGCTTCTTTTTTAAAAAATAATATTTATTTTTTAGTTATAGGTGAACACAATGTCTTTATTTTATTTCATGTGGTGCTGAGGATCGAACCCAGTACCTTATGTATGCTAGGTGAGTGTTCTCTCTCTGAGCCACAGCCCCCAGCCCAGAACTGGTTACTTTTGTAAAAGGGAAGAGAGACTATGTCAGGTGATAGAAAATCTCCAATGACTAAAGGCAGTGGCGTTTTGAGAACAGCTCAAGTATGTATGAACCTGAGGCCCTGCTGGGTATCTACCTATGACCTCATTCAATTTAGAAAGGTGGAAAATGGCATTGCAGATCCACTTGGGGGTAAAAGAAGGAACAATGGTTCTTTTTAGTTATTAATTAATCTTTATTTTTTATCTTTTAAAAATGAGATTTTTTTCTATTCTGATTGGATCTAGGGCCCTGTATTCATATTAATTTTTTCCCTCAACCAGGCTTCCCTTTAGTTCTTGGGCTGAGTTATGCTGGCACACTGCAGGAGCACCACCTTCAGGTCACACCAGAGAAATGCATATCGACTACTTGGAATTTGGATCTTGGAATTCTGATTAAGTGATTTCTAAACTTTGCTTGGCATAAGAACGTCTGAGAATCAAAAAATAAATAAAAAGCTAAACAATACACAAGCACATACCATGTAATCTTTCTTGGAAATATGTTGATTTTCAATATGGTATGCTATTTTATAACATGATAAAATTCATATTTTAAAAATGAATTAATAGGGCCTGGGGATGTGGCTCAAGCGGTAGCACGCTCGCCTGACATGCGTGCAGCCTGGGTTCGATCCTCAGCACCACATACAAACAAAGATGTTGTGTCTGCCGAAAACTAAAAAATAAATATTAAAAATAATTCTCTCTCTCTCTCTCTCTCTCTCTCTCTCTCTCTCTCTTTCAAAAAAAAAAGACAACTAATTAATAGAAACTTAGGTCTGTTTTCCTCTCTAATAAGAAATGGGACATTTGTTTGAAATTGAGATTATTACAGAATTTAATCTCTTTATTAGAAAGACATTAAGATATAGATGTTGTGTGAAATAAGGTAATTCAGCACAGTTTAATTTACTTAACCATTATTGATAAACAAGATTTGATTCTACTCATATAAGGTATCTATGATGGTCATACTCAGAAGCAGAGAATACAGTAGTAGTTACTAGGATCTGGGGCTGTGATACATGAGGAGTTTACTGGTCAATGAGTCTAACACATCAGTCATTCCAGATGAATAAATTCTAGAGATTTGTCAGACAACATAACACCTATAATTAACAATGTAGTATTGTATAATTCAAAATATTTTATTTTGTCACCAAAAAAGAAAAACTAGAGAGAAGAAGAAGAAAAAGAGGAAAGGATCCTTGTGGCAACCTTGGGTACCAGGGATTGAACTCAGGGACACTCAACCACTGAGCCACATCCCCAACCCTATTTTGTATTTTATTTAGAGACAGGGTCTCACAGACTTGCGTAGGGCCTTGCTAATTCACTGAGGCTGGCTTTGAACTCGTGAACCTCCTGCCCCAGCCTCCTGAGCTGCTGGGCTTATAGGCATGTTCCACTGTGCCTGGCTCCTTTTAATTTTTTTATCTTTTAAATGAACACACACAACTTCCAGTCTAGCATTTGAGGAACTTAGAGATTGCCACTCCATCCTAACAACATATAAAAAGTTGAACAATGTGAAAAATCAAGATCCATTAGATCCATTAGAGAAGTGGGATCACAGGGTGAACTATTGTGTCAAAAATTAGTGAGACGGACAGGCAGATAGAATCACAATTTACTGGAATAAAACCCAATAACAGGAATCAATTTCAGTCTAGGAAAACGTGAATTGTGATTGGTGAATTGCTAGAGACTCAGAGTTTATGATATAAAAGTAAAAAACTAGAAGGACTTCCCCCATACTTTTGAATTGTAGCTCCATGACCTCTTACAGATTCTCAGAGAAAATTATCCTACTGCTTTAAAGCAGGCATATGAGGAAATTCAACCCTTTTGGAACAGAGTAGGAACTCTCTTCTTTATTTCATTCATTTATTTTTATGGCATGCTGAGGATTGAACCCAGCACCCTAAGGATGCTAGGCAAGTGCTCTACCGCTGAGCCACACCCGCAGCCCTTGGAACTCTGTTTTTAACAAGGTGTGCCCTCAAGAGAAACTACTGAAATGCTGGAATTGTGCCAAAGTTCAAGCTCTCTGGAGGAAAGCAAATACCCAACTCTAGCTCCCACAGCTATCCTAACCCAATAAAGGAGAAGAGACCAGTAAGCACATGTGAACTTTGCAGTCCAGAGGAACAGGTTTACCAAAAGACTGAGACCTAATTATAGGATTGCAAAATGCTTCCCCTCTCCCCACACCTTACCACTACATTGCTAAGGTCTGTTTACTACATCCCTTGTGTGTCATGTCCACTTTCCAACAACAACAACAACAAAAACTACAAGGCATACTAAAAGGCAAAGAAGAATATAAAGAGACTAAATAAGCTTCAGAACCAGAGTCAGATGTGGCAGAAATGTTGCAATTATCATATCAGGAATTTTAAAAATATATGATTAATATGCTAAGAGTTTCAATGGATGAAATAGACAAGACAGATAATGCAAGCAGAGAGATAGAAATTCAAAGATTTTTAATAAGAAATGCTAGAGATCAAAAATGCTACAACAGAAATGAATACTTTTGATTGGCTCATTAGTAGACTGGTCATGGCCAAGGGAAAAAAACAATTCTGAGCTTGAGTATATGATAATAGAAATTTCTAAAACTGAAGAATAAGGACTTTTAAAAAAGACTAAAACTAACAAATATAACAGAATATCCAAAAACCATTGGACAATTAGAAAAGGAACAAATATTCTTTTTTTTTACTTTTTAAAATTTAATTGATTTTATTTTTTTATAAATACATGACAGCGGAATGCATTACAAGTCTTATTACACGTATAGAGCACAATTTTTCATATCTCTGGTTGTATATAAAGTATGTTGACACCCAATTCGTGTCTTCATACATGTACTTTGGATAATGATGTCCATCACATTCCAGCATCCTTGCTAACCCCATGCCCTCTCCCTTCCCTTCCCACCCCTCTGCCCTATCTAGAGTTTGTCTATTCCTCCCATGCTCCCTCTCCCTACCCCACTATGAGTCAGCCTCCTTATATCAGAGAAAACATTCAACATTTGTTTTGGGGGATTGGCTAATTTCACTTAGCATTATCTTCTCCAATGCCATCCATTTACCTGCAAATGCCACGATTTTATTCTCTTTTATAGAAAAGGAGCAACATATTCAAAATGGGAAAACCAAAAGGAAAAAAAGAGAGTGATAGATGCAGAATTTGAAGATAATGACCAAGAATTTCCCCAAATTAATATCCTACACCAAATAAAACTTCCAGGAATCTCAGATAATACCACACAGGATAAATGCTAAGAACCTACACCTAGACATGTCATATTCAAACTTTAGAAAATCAAAGATAAAGAAAAATCTTGCAAGAAGCCAGAGGAATTTTCAAAATACTTTCCTGTAGAGGAGCAAAGATAAGAATGTCATCTGACTTCTTAGAAACCATGCAAGCAAGAATAGAGTGGAATAGTGGAAGTGTTGAGAGGATAAAAACCCTACCAACCTAAAATTCTGTACCCTGTGAAATTACCCTTCAAAAGTGAAGGACAGGCAAGTGTCATTATGTTTTCTCTCAAAGTGGAAGGTAGAGGAAAAAAGATTTCACGGAAATGGAAGGGAGATTATTATGGCAGACATAGAGGATCGAAGGGAGGGAGAAGAGGAGGGAAAGGGGAGGTACTGGAGAATGAAATTATTAGGTGCATTATGAATATGTCACAATTAAACCTACTATTTTAATAATTAATATGAAACAATAAATAAAGTGAAGGAAAAATAAAGACTCTTTCAGATAAACAAAAGTTGAAGGAGAGTTTCATCAGCAAGATGGCAGAATAAGACTTTCTAACACAAATACATTCCCTTGTAGAAGCATCAATTTGAACAACTATCCATGCACAAAATACCTTCATGAGAGCTAAGGAAATCAGGTGAGACATCACAGTACCTAAGTGTAACACAGAAATAAGAATATCTATATCTATATCTATATCTATCTATCTATCTATCTATATATCTATATCTATATCTATCTATATCTATATATCTATATATATATCTATCTATATATATATATATATATATAGATATATAGATATATATATATATATCAAAGAGGGCAGGAAGGACAGTTTCACATTATGCACAGTTTCACATCCAGCCCCAGGAGAAATATCATCTGTGTAGGGTAAGAAGAGAAAAAATGAGTACTGGACTTTGCTTCAGACCCCAGCAATGGCCTGCCTCACAAAATTCATCACGTGGAAGGTTCCCAGAGCCCCACACTCCAGGCCAGTCCCACAAACTCAGTCTCTAAGCCTGCACCAGAACCAAGCCAGCCCCCACTGCCCCAGGCTCCAGATCACTCCTGACACCTAACCACTCCTGGGAACTCAATATCTAGCCTGATCCCAGGTCCAGGCTGCCATCAGCAACCCCAGGACTTATGTCTACCCCATAGACCTGGCCTCCAGGTCTATGAAAATGAGAAGCTAAAAGAAGACTTTCTAACTCATTCTATGAGGTCAGAATTACTCTATGAACAAGACAATGTAAGGACAGTATAAAGAGACCAACATATTTCAGGAACATAAATTCAAAAACCTCAGCAAAATATTAGCAAATCTAATTTAACAATGTATGAAAGAATTATTCATGACCAAATGGGATTTATGTCAGACATACAAGCCTGGCTCAACATTCAAAGACCAATATAATCTACCATATTAACAAGCTAAAGAAGACAGATGACACCATTTTATCAGTAGATGCACAAAAACATTCAATATTTTACACCTATTCATGATTAAAATGTTTCAGTCAACCAGAAATAGAGCAGAACTTCCTCAACTTTGGATAAACAGCATCTACAAAAACCCTACAGTTAATACATACTTGATGAGAAACTTGAAGCTCTCCCACTAACAGCAGGAACAAGGCACAGATATTGCCTCTTACCACTGCATTTCAAAATCCTACCTAAAGTCTTAGCTATTTCAATAAAGAAAGAAAAGTAAAAATGATTAGGAGGAAGAAATAAAATGGATTTTGTTCCAGATGCATGACTGTCTATGTAGAAAAGCCAAGAGAACTGACCAAAACCAAACAAAGCAAACAAAACATGTCTTGCTGGAACTCATAGGCCATTATAACAAGGTTGCAGGATAGAAGGCTAATATACAAAAGTCAATTGTTTTCCTCTATACTGGCAAGGACAAGTGGTCTTTGAAATAAAAATCACATTACCATACACATTAGCATATCAAAATAATGAAATACTTAAGTATGAGTCTAGCAAGGTATGTATAAGGTCTATGTATATAATGTGAAAAATTATAAAACTTTGATAAAGGATATTATGATATTGGGAAATATTTGAACTTGGTCCCTGTTTTTGTTTTTTTTTTGGTATACAACCCCTAAAATCCTTGGAATCTTCAAAATGATAAGTGTCTTTTTGTATGCTAATGAGGTGGCTGCTGACTGGCAGCCATTAGGTAGTTTCAGGATGGGGGCTGATCACTGGAATGACCAAGGCATGATCAGAGGGTTCCAAGTTTTCAGTTTTATCCCCCTAACTTCTGGAGTGGGGACAGGGCTGAAGGTTTTGTCACTAATGACCACTAATTTACTCAATCATACTACATAATGAAACTTCTATTAAAATTAAAAGAATAGGGTTTGAAAATATTCCAGATAGCTAAACACAGAAAGGTTCCTAAAGGGTTGTGTGCTTGGAGAGGGAATGGAGTCTCCATGCCTCTTCCCACATATCTTACCCTATTTCTCTCTTCTGGTATTCATCAATATCCTTTGTAATATCCTTTATAATAAACCAGCAAATGTGGTTCCCTGAGTTCTGTGAGCCACTCTAGCAAATTAATCAAACCTGTGGAGGAGGTTGTAGGATCTAGCTCTTCATTCAGAAGCACAGGTGAAACAATCTGGGACTTGCAATTGGCATCTGATGTTGGAATGAGGCAGTCTTTGGAATTGGGCATTCAACCCATGGGATCTGATGCTATCTTCAGGTACAGAGTTAAGAATTGAACTGAATCAGTGGATAGCAAGCTAGTGACTGCTGCAGATTTGATTGCTTACTTATGGGGAAAACCCCATAAATATTTGGTTACAGAAGTCCTTGCTGTTGATGGTAGAAAGAGAGTACAGGAGAAACTGAGTTTTATTTTTTTCCTCTATATTCCCAGAAATAACAAAGAAGAAATGAAGATATGTCCACGAATAAGTAAAATCGATATTGTTGAGATGTCAGTTTTGCAAATTGATCTGTAGATTCAATGCAATCTCAAAATCCCAGCAAGTTATTTTGTGGATATTGACAAACTGACTCTAAAGTGTATGTGGAGAAGCCAAAGACCTAGACTAGCTGACTCAGTATTGAAGAATGAAATGGGTGGACATCCCTACCTGACTTCAAGATTTGCTATAAAACTATAGGAATCAAGGTATTATAATATTAACAAAAGACTAAGCTAATAGAGCAATGAAACGGAGTGGAAAGCCCCAAAATAGACCCACATAAATACAGTTAACTGCTCTTTGACAAAGGGACAACAGCAATACAATGGACCAAGTATAGTCTTGTCAACAAATGGCAGTAGAGCAAGTAGACATCCACGTCCAAAAAATAATAACAGTCTAGACACAGACCTCACATCCTTCACAAAAAGTAACTCAAAATGGATCTTAGACCTAAATGTAAAATGGAAAATACAAAATGTATAGAAGATGACACAGAAGAAATACTAGATGGCCATGAGTATAGTGATGACTTTTTAGAAACAGGAAAGGCATGATCCACAAAAGAACCATTTGATAAGCTAGACTCCATTTTGATTAAAAACTTCTGCTCTGAATATGACAATGTTAAGAGAATGGGAGGAAATGCCATGAACTTGGAGGAAATATTTTCAAAAGATACATCTGATAAAGGACTGCTATCCAAAATATACAATGAACTCTTAAAATTCAATCAAAAGAAAATGAACAACCTGATTAAAAATGGACAAATGACCTGAACATACACTTGGCTGAAAAAATTATACAGATGACAAGTAAGATGTTTAATGCTCTATGTCATTGAAGAACTGAAAATGAAAACAACAGTGCGATATCATTATACACCTATTAGAATACATAAAACATAGAACATCAAAATCTGGTTAGGATGTGGAACAACAAGAATGGTCATTCATTGGTGGTGAAAATGCAAAATGTTATAGCCACACTAGAAGACATCTTGAGAGTTTCATACAAAGCTACTCATATTCTCACCCTATAAACTGGCAGTCATGCTCTTTGGAGTTACCCAAATGAATTGAAAACTAACATCCACACAAATAGCTGTACACAGATGTTTATAGTGTCTTTATTCACAATTGCCAAAACTTGGGAAGCAACCAAGATATCCTTCAGTGACTGAATGTATACATAAACTGTGGAACATTCACACAATGGAATACTATTCATGTTTAAAAGACATAAGCTAATGAGCCATGAAAATACATAAAGGAAAGTTAAGTACACATTACTAAGTGAAGGAAGTCAATCTGAAAAGTCAATGTACTGCAAGATTCCAACTATATGACATTCTGGAAAAGGTAAAACTATGGAGACAATGAAAAGATGAGTGGTTGCCAGGGATTAGAAAAGAGGAAGGACTCAATAGGAAGAGTAGAGAATTTTATTTAAGGCAGTGAAAACAATCTGGTTTGGGTTTTTTTTTTTTTGTATTGGGGATTGAACCCAAGGGCACTTTCCCACTGAGCTACATCCCTGGTCCCTCCCCCGCCCTTTTTTTCCAGTTTTGAGACAAAGTTTTGCTAAGGCCAACCTTGAATTTGCAATCCTCCTGCCTCAACCTCTCAAGTCACTAGGATTACAGGCATGTGCCACCACTCCTGGCTAATGTAACCATTCTATATGATAGCTACAATTGTGACTATATACCATTATACATTTCTCAAAACCATAGAGTGCACAGCACCAAGTCTGAACCTAACGTAAACAATGGATTTAGGGTGACAATAATGTGTTGATATAGGTTTGTAAATTGTAACAAGTGTACTACTTGGGCAGAGGATGTCAATAGTGGGGGAGGTTGGGTGTGTACAGGGAGAAGTAGTATATGGGAACTCCATGTACTGATACCTCAATTTTTTGTGAACCTAAAACTACTCTAAAAAATATTTTATTAATTAAAAAATTAATATAGTAAAATTTACTTTTTGGTGTATAGTTATATAAATTATATGTATACACTCACACAAAAAAATATTTGCACAATCACTATCCCAGTGAGGAATATCCCAATCATCTCAGTTCCATCTCGCCAAACAATTCCTTCCCCAAATATCTTTTGTACTGGTAAGTGCTGCTTTGTTATCTCTATGGTTTTGTTTTCTCAAGAGTCATATAAATGGGTCATGCAGTATATTACTGTAACATTTGATGCCGCAGTCTGTCTGGGCACAATTCAGGAGCCACTTGTCAAAAGAAACTAACTTTATTTTTAGAACTACAAACCCAAACAAAATAGCTCCTCAGGAAAAAAACCCTCAGAGCCCAACTGCCACCACTGGCTTCCACAAGCCTCTCACCCCCACACCAGCCTCTCCACCTCCCACAATCCTCCTGCTCTTGAGGCCGATTGGCTGGGTTGTGTGGGTGGAGCCAAAGAAGTCCCCCAATGAGCAGCTCCGTGGAGGAGCCAATCAGCTAGATGTTGCTGGGGCCGCTGTGAGCCAATCATCAGCTGGCAGTCTGAAGGGCAGGGAAACAGCCCAATGAACATCACCGCAGAGGAGTCAATCAGCAAGATGTTGCTGGGGCAGCTGTGAGCCAATCATCAGCTGGCAGCTGGAAGTTTGCTGGGGCCCCTTTGGCTGTGGCTGTCAACAATTTGACACTGGTTTCTTTCAACATAATTACACCTAACTGAGTTGATAGCATCCCAGTACTTCATTCCTTCTCACTGCTGAGTTGTAGGCCATGATATGGATGTATAATAGTTAAACCATTTACCCATGGAAGAACAGTTGTCCCTACTCTTTTACCATATGGAACAATGTTAGTACAAACATCTCTGTTTTTGTATGGATATATGTTTTCAATCCTCTAGGAAAAATATTTAGGACTAAGATCACGGGGTTATATGGGAGTGTATATTTAACTTTATAAGAAACAAACATACTGTTTTTCAGTTTGACTGTACCACCAGCAATGTATATTCCTGTCTCCCTGCATCCTTGTTGGCACTTGGTGTTATCAGTATATATTTTAAAACTTTTTGCCATTCTTATAGGGGTATGATGATATCTCTCTGTCATTTTAATTTCCATTTCTCTAAAGATGTTGATCATCTTTTGTATATCTATTATATTTTCACATATCCTTTTTGGTAAAATCTTTTGAACACTTTCAATTAGGTTAATTTCTTACTGTTCAGTTTTGTGCCCATATATTCCAGATACAGGAGTTTTGTTTCATACGTGGTTTTAAGATTTTTTTCCAGATTGCATGTTGTCTTTTCATTATTTAGCAGTGTATTTTGAAGATAAAATGTTTTTAATTTTGATGATGTCTAACTTACCACTTTTCTCCTTTATGGGTCAGTTTATTGCAATGTCTAAGAACTCTGCCTGAGTTGTGAAGATTTTTCCTATGTTTTCTTTAAAATTTTATAGCTAAACATTTTATATTTAAGTACAGTATTCTCTCTCTCTCTCTCTCTCTCTCCTTTCTTAGGTTTTTTTTTAAAGAGAGAGTGAGAGAGGAGAGAGAGAGAGAGAGAGAGAGAGAGAGAGAATTTCTCTCTCTCTCTCTCTCTCTCTCTCTCTCTCTCTCCTTTCTTAGGTTTTTTTTTAAAGAGAGAGTGAGAGAGGAGAGAGAGAGAGAGAGAGAGAGAGAAAGAGAGAGAGAGACAGAGAGAGAGAATTTTAATATTTATTTTTTAGTTCTTGGCGGACACAACATCTTTGTTGGTATGTGGTGCTGAGGATCGAACCCGGGCGGCACGCATGCCAGGCGAGCGCGCTACCGCTTGAGCCACATCCCCAGCCCCCCTTTCTTAGGTTTTAATAGAGCATTTTATAAGATTCCATTTTCTCTCCTCTCTTAGCAGATCAATTATTGTTCTTTTAAAAATTAGTATATGCACTAGAGTTTGCATATACATTTATGACTAATCTAAGTCATTTTCAAATAACAGTGTACCACTCCACAGATAGCACAGGTGCCTTGTAACAGAATTCCCAATTCCTCACTCCCATCCTTTCTGTCATTTTGTCATTCATTTCAATTGTCTATAAGCTATAATCTCCAAATACATTGTGGCTGTTATCATTTTGAAGAAACAGTTATCTATTAGATTAACTAAGAACAAGAAAAGCAAATGATTTTATCTTCACTTATTCCTTCTCCAACACTCTTGATTTCTTTATATGGATAGTATTTTCTGATTTCATTATATACCTCCTCTCTGAAAAACCTCTTTTAACATTTCTTTCAAGGCAGGTCTACTGGTGATAAATTCTGCAATGTTTCATTTGTCTCGAAAAGTCTTTATTTCCCCTTTATATTTAAAGAGTAATTTCATTTAATATAAAATTTCATGTTGTGTTTTTTTTCTTTCAGTCTTTAAATACATCACTCACTTCTTGTTTCCATGGTTTCTGATAAATCTGGTGGAATTCTTTTTTGTTCCTCTATAAGTAGGGTGCTTTCCCCCCTCGGATTCCTTGAAGAGTTTTTCATTTTTTTCCCCAAGTTTGAATAAGATATGTCTAGGTGTAAAGTTTGGATATTTATCCTGTTGGGTGTTTTCTGAGATTCCTGCATTTTTGGTTTGGTATCTAGTTTTTAATTTAGGAACATTTGTAGCCATTATTACTTCAAATATTTCCTTTGTTCCTTTGTTTTCCTTCTGTTATGTGTACATTTCACCTTTTATAATTATACCACAGTTTTTGGATATTTTGTTCAGTTTTTTCCACTTTTGTCTTTGCCTTTCAGTTCTAAAAAATTGTATTGACTTATCTTCAAGCTCACATTAAGAAGTTCTCCATGGAATTGATTTTTCAACCTTGACAAAAATCAGTAATATTTGTTTTGTTCTACTTGTAAACACTCTATTCTGTCTCTTAGATCAACACATGTATTGCTTCTTTGCAAATATCATGGAATTGTAATTAATATATTAATTGTAATTATATAATGTATTTTGTAATATGTGATTTATATAGTAAGTCTCAAAATCAGATATTGTGATTCTTCCAAACTTACTCTTTCCCTCCTTCTGTCCCTTCTTTCCTTCCTTCCTTTCTTCCTCCTTTCCTCCTGTCCTTCCTTCCTTTTATTATTTTTTGATTGACACAATATTCTTTTAAAATATTGTTTTGTCTATTCTGATTCATTTGCCTTTTCATATGTATTTTAGAATAAGTTTGTATATAGATTTTTAAAACCCTGCTGATATTTTGAGTGTTATTAAGTTTAGAAATCAATTTGAAAATAATTGACAAGTTTATTATGTTGAATTTTCCAATCCAAGAACATGGTATGTCTTTCCATTTATTTATGTTTTCTTTCATTGGCATTTTGTAATTTCTAGCATACAGATCCTGTACATGTTTTGTTAAGTATATAACTAAATCTTTGATTTTCTTTGGAGTAATGGTAAAAGGTATTTTATAATTTTTCAGTTTCTAATTGTATCCTGTTAATATATAGAAATATGATTTTGTATGCATATTGACCTAGAGTTGCATGACCTTCATAAACTTATTTATTAGTTCTGTTGTTTTTAAAAATATTTCTTCATTATTAATTTTTATGTTGAGGATCATGTTGTTTGATAATAAAAACAGTTTCTTTTCTTACATTCTGATTTTTGTGCCTGTTATTTATTTTGCTGGCCTTATTATAATACCTAAGACTTCCAGTATAGATCATAAGGGGAAATATTCAATATTTCCCATTACCTATGATGTTATCTATAAGTGGTTTTGTGAGTGTTCTTTATCAGGTTGAGGACATTTCTTCCTGTACCTTTTTACCAATAATAGATATAAATTACATCTACTGCTTTTTAAAAATACCAATCCATGTGATCATATGGACTATATTAATTGATTTCAAATATTTCAAGCAGTCTTACATTCCTGGAATAAAGCTTACTTGACCTTGGGTAAGATAGATGACTATACATATATAAATATAGAACTACTCAGGTTATTGATTTCATTTTGGGTAAGTTTTGATTTGTAGTTTTTGAGTAATAGTTCCATCTTATCTAAGTTGTTTAATTTATGTATATAGGATTGCTTATAGTATTTACTGTCTTTTACAATCTGTGGGGTCTGTAATTATAGCCCATGTTTTGTTTCTAAAATGGTGACTTGCATCTTCTGTCTTTATCTTTGTCCATCTGACTAGAATCTTGTCAATGTTATTAATCTTTTAAAAAAGGAATTTTAGTTTCATCAATTTTTCCCTATACTTTTCTTGCTTTCAATTCCTTTGGTTTCTTTTCTTGTCTTTATTATTTCCTTCATTTGGCCTGCACTGCGTTTATTTTGTTCTTCCTTTCCTAGTTTCTTAAAATGGAAGCTTGGTTTATTGCCTTGAGACTTTTATCTTTCCACAGATGTACTCAATGCTGTAAATATCCTTATGGACATCACTTTAGCTGCATTCTATAAATTTTAATATGTTGTATTTTATTCAATTTAAAATATTTTCTAATTTTTCTTGAAACATTATTTTTTAAATTTCTAGCATTTAGAAATGTTTCTTTTTCTGTTACTGATTCTATTTTGATCCCATTATGATCAGAGCACATACTTTCTATAATTTAGGTTATTAATTTAAACTTGTTAAGTATTTTCATGACTCAATATATATTGTATCTTAGTGACTGTTGCATGTGAACTTAAATATAAAGTGGAACATTTTATTAATATCAATTTTATTTGTTTGATGGTATTATTCAGTTCTATATCTTTGCTGATTTTCTACCAATTTTACTGATTAATGATAAAAATTGAAGTCACTCAACTAGAATTGTGGATTTGTCTATTTTTCCTTTAAGCCTTTTTGTAATAACAGCTTTTACCTCATGTATTTTGAGGCACTTTTTTCTAGCTGGTTACTCATTTAGGATTGTTGTTGTATTCTTTGTGTGTTGATCCTTTTATCAATATATAATGTCTCCTTTTTTATATGTAATTGTGTTTTCTCCAAAGTCTACTTCTTTTTAATTTTTTTTAATTTATTTTTTAGTTGTAGTTGGACACAGTACCTTTATTTTACTTATTTATTTTTATGTGGTGCTGAGGATCAAACCCAGGGCCTCACACATGCTAGGCGAGCACTCTACCACTGAGCCACAACCCCTGCCCCCAAAGTCTACTTCTTAATGTTAATATAGATACACTTGTTTTCTTTTTATAATGCTTATCTAATATATGTTTAGTAAGTTGTTTAGCATCAGATACATACATTTATAACTTGGGAGTGAACCCAGGAGTTCATAGACAATTTTATAGAGTTGTTTTCCTAAGTTACTCCTCTCTGTTCAGTCGTCCTAGTTCTTTCTAGTTACTGAGGTTCCCTTTTTGGTCTTTTAGACAGAAAGCTGAGACTTTATTTTTCTTGACCTGCCATGTACTTCCTGTGACTGTGTCTATATCAGGAACCTAATGGCTACATGACAGAAAGACACCCCCCCCCAAAAAAAAACAATATAAGTTTATTCCACCCTCTCTTGGGTCACAGTTCCTTCAATGGTGGGTGAGGTGTCCTCCTCATTGTAGAGATTCAAATTGCCATAAGCCTTCAAGCCATTATTATGGCTGACAGGAAACCTGTTTCTTATTCTAAAACCTGAACTAAAGGACGTTTTCTGGAGATCTTTCTGTCTGTATTAAAACCAATATCTAGCTTTTTGGCTGCCTTGAGTCCAGGCTGGAAGATACCAGAGGGGAAAGAATGGTAAACTTAACTACTATGTTGACTTTACTTCAGATTCTGGTCTTGTTTTCCCGGTTCATAGCTGTTTAATTTTCAGTTTTCAAATAGCTACTCCATGTATTCTGTACAGGATTTATATCTGTATTCAGTGGCAAAGACATGGTGGAATATGTGGGTACCATCTTTCCTGAGCACACAACCCTAGGGCATAGAAGTATAATGATCTTTTTACCTACACCCTGGTCTTGACCTTCTTTGAACCATTTCATTTAGGTGTGGGGTATAGACAAAAACAAATATTCTGTGCAAATAATGATGTGTCTATTCTTTTACTCATACCTTATTAATGTATATTTTCAATTTTATTAGCTAGAACTTCCACAACAATATTGACTGACAATGACAGTGGTCATTTCTGCCTTCTTTTAGTTGATAACACATTTTACCACCATGTATCTTAAACCATATGCCTTGCATAATTTTGGGAGGAGGAGGAAGATACAGATTTCACAGGCACACAAGCACCCAGTGAAGAAACACCAAGCATTTGTGGTAATTCAGCAGCATAAAAGAGAATTATCAACATCAACAAACAGAATTAACATCAAGGAAGCAAAGATACTAGAGCAAAATAATAAGACTTCTAAAAATTAATATCCTTCTGCTTTAGCCTCCCCAGCTGCTGGGATTACAGGCATGCACCACCATACCCAGCCTAGGATATTACTTTTTAAACCAAGAATAGGCTGATATGAAAAAGAAAATTGTAAAAAAAAAATCTAAAACACAGTCAATGGACTTTATAGCAGAATAGGCATAGTTGAAGAGTTCACGGTTGAGCTAGAATTTAGGTCCAAACAAATTTCCTAGAATATAGTATAAATGATAGAGAGCTAGAACACGTATAAAGACCAATTTAAAATGAGAATGATAGGTGAGAATGATATATCCATAAGTTCTAACAAGCATTTAATACAAATTCCATGGAAGCCAGGCGTGGTGGTGCATGCCTATAATCCCAGTGGTTCTGGAGGCTGTGGCAGGAGGATCGAGAGTTCAAAGCTAGCCTCAGCAACAGTGAGACACTGGGCAACTCATGAAGACCCTGAGTGTAAATAAAATACAAAATAGGGCTGGGGATGTGGCTCAATGGTCCAGTGTCCTGAGTTTAATCCCCAATACAAAAAAAAAAAAAATCCAAGGGAGACTAGAGAACTCAGAGTAGAGACACTATTCAAAGAAATAGCAAAGGAAAAATTTTCTTAGATGAAAAAAAGAGAGTATACAGATTGAAAGGTGTCCCAGAGTCGTGATTGGATGACTGCCCTGTTCCACCATGTTTTATGTATGTAGAGGCTGATCATTTATTTAATCATTATAGTCTGCATCTTTAGGGTTCCCTTGCCTTTGGACTTTGAGTTTTTGTTTGTTTGTTTTTGGTACCAGGAACTGAACTCAGGGACACTCAACCACTGAGCCACATCCCCAGCCCTATTTTGTATTTTGTTTAGTGACAGGGTTTCACTGAGTTACTTGGTGCCTTGCTGTTGCTGAGGCTGGCTTTGAACTCGCGATTCTCCTGCCTTAATCTCCCAAGCCGCTGGGATTAAAAGTGTGCAACACCACGCCTGGCTGCTGTTGGACTTTTGAAAAAAAATTAGCCAGTAGAGATGGCCAGGAAAAAATGGCAGGAGGGTAAGAAGGTCATACTGTTTGTTCCCCTCACTCCCTTCCAGTTGAGTCCAGGTCTAGCAATGGATCACAACTTTTGGCAGGAAATCTCTTTCAAATAGCTACACCTTCTGACAGTTTCAAAAGTAGTCTTTCCCCTTGACTCTTCAGGGGAACACTTTCTTGCTATTCCTTGTCTCTAGGAGCTTCACCATCCTTTGGTATTTCCCTTAAGCCTTACAATAGTTTAACTATTGTAACCTGTTAGTTAAACTTTCTTTATTACTACTTCTGTGTGTCCCACCTGTTTCCTGCTAAGATACTATCTGGTACAAATATTGTGATGACATTTTAGAATGTAAAGGACTAAGATCATCTTAATATATTCCAGAGAAAGAAAACCAGATTGGCCACACGCACACACAAAATATGAGACTAAGAGTGATACTAGATTTTTTACTAACAATACTGGATATGAGAAAACTATTGAGAAATATTGTCAACACACTGAAGCAAACAACAAACAAAAATACAAAGAACAAAAATACAAGCAAAATATGCCCCAAAGTTAAAAGTGAAATAATTCTCACATTAAAGATAAAAATTAAGCTGGGTGTGGAGGTGTACACTTCTAATCCCAGCGATTCTGGAGGCAGGGGAAGGAGGACTGAAAGTTCAAGGCCAATCTCAACAATTTAGTGAGGCCCTAAGCAATTTAGGGAGACCCCTCTCAAAACAAAAAGGACCCAGGATGTAGCTCAGTGGCTGATTGATTGCCCCTGTCTTCAATCCACAGTATCTGCCCCCTCAAAAGTAATCAAACAGAAATATGCAAACTATTTTAAGATGGAAAATGACAGCATTGAATTTCAAATGTTTTAATATGTGACTAAAAGCAGTGCTTGGAAGGAAAATTATAGTCTAGTAAAGAACTTTGTTAATTAAAATTATGTGGAATTGGTGTAGGAATAAATAGCTGAACAGATTAATGTGGAATAGAATAAACATTCAGAAACAGATACATGTATCTCTGTACATTTTTATATGTTGAAGGAAGTAATTGAAATTTGTGGCAAAAGGTTGTTCTGCCCAAGTAAAGGTTTTGAGTCAATTTTTTATCCATTTGGAAAACAATTGTGTTAAATCTCTAACTCATACCATGTGCCAAATAAATTCTAATTGGAGTAAGGGACTAAGTAAAAAAGACATAACTATAAATGATTAAAAGATAATAAAACAAAGCTTGTTTATAACCTTGAGGTAGAGAATGCCTTGTTCAGAAAGATAAAATGCCTAATTCCTAAAGGAAGAGATTGATAAATTTGACTTTAGTAAAATAAAATAAATCTTTTGTACAGTGTAATACACCATAAACAAAGAGAAAATTAACCTGATGGGATAAAATAATTACAATGTATGTAACACAAAAAGACATTTGTATTCGAAATAAATAAAACTCTTACAAATCAATGAGAAAACTATAAGTTGGGCAAAGGGTTTACAAAAGAGGAAACAAGTCACTAATAACATGAAAAATTGCTCAATTCCACTGGTAATCTGGAAAATGAAAATTAAATCAATATAATATTTATTGTGCATCAAAGTGGCAAAATTAAGAGATTGATAGTGTCAGGTGTTAGTAATGGTAGGGAAATTTTGCCTCAATATGCCCTTGTGTGTATAGTAAATTAGTTTAGCTATTTTGGGAGAAAATTTAGCAGTACTAGTTAAAGTTCAAATTGTGCCTACCTTTTGACCTTGGAATTGCATTCTATGAACACACGTGTACAATGAATAAATAAGATCATTCTGTTGCTTCCATGAACATTTGGAAATAAACGTTTACCAAAATAACAGATTAACTATGATATATGCATATTTGGTAACATTATGCATTAGTTAGAAAGAATGTGGCACAGGAGATTGAGTTCCAAAATGGCTGAGTAAGGACTCAATCTCCTAAGCAATAAAAATACTGATACAACCATAAATATTGACTCCTTAAGAGCTCTAAAATCAATCAAAGGCACAGAATGCACAAAATGAAACAAATAGCATTTATGCAAGTGAAACTTTTAAATCTTAGTGAAAACAGACAGGTGGGTGGCATTTTACCTTGGGGCCATTTCCATTCCTCCTTCCTCCCTAGCCCAGTGGTTGAGTAGCAATGAAAAGCTAGTAGCTTCACAGCCAGTGGAGAAGAATAATCTCTTTTGGAGTTCCCTTAAAAGCCCCATGCCTAAAGCACAGTCAATATTTTCACTGAACTGGCAGCTCCCTGGAAAATCTCTATTCCCAGGGTGTTGTAGCTATGATTTGACTGAGCTCAAATCTGTGAACAAAGTGTGTGTGTGTGTGTGTGTGTGTGTGTGTGTGTGTCTGTGTGTCTGTGTGTCTGTGTAGCTATAATTTCAGTTGGAGCAAACAGGACCTTGGTCCAAAATTTAAAAGGAAGTCCTTTTAAATAAGATATTCATAGGGAACTTTGTAAAGGTTCAATATATTCTTAGGAATTTGAAGACTCTGCATGTAGAAAAAGAAGAAGTCCTCATTCACTCCCCTTTGGCTGGTCTTGGTTAACAGAAATTGAAAGCTAAGACTGACTTATAAAGCTGCCTGAAAAGTGAAGGCATGTCCTCATACACAGGTTCTTTTGATAAACAGTGAAAGATTTCTTTTCTTGAGGTGTTTAAAGAAATCTGACTGATCATTGACTGACCATGAAATTATATTGACACAAGGGCAATCTCTACGAAGTTAGGTTTAAAAATAAAAACAAAAACTTAAAAATATCAGGGAAATCATTGACTTGAGAACCCAGAGAATACAAAATGTACAGAACTCAGGAAATGTACTACACAAAAATGCTACAGCAATAACAATGAAACATTTCAACAACAGCCACTGCAACAATAACAACATCTGGGAGAGGTAATTTGATATCAGAGTTATTACAATATATTATCTTACATGTCCAATTTTTTAAAGACTCTTAGACATGCAAAAATTACAGAGAAGTATGGCCTATATACAGGTAAAATGGCAGTCATTACAATCTACTCCCAATGAAGCCCAAACATTGGACTTACTAGATAAAGACTTTAAATCAGGTATTATAAACCTATTCAAAGAACTAAGAGAAACCACATCTGAACAATTAAAAGAAAGTAAAATTGACATTTCAATCACAAGGCAGAATGTACCCTCCATGCCCTCTTGGGCAAAGTATAATGGACTACCTCTTTATGATATCTCTCTCTCTCTCTCTCTCTCTCTCTCTCTCTCTCTCTCTCTCTCTCTCTCTCTCTCTCTTTGGTACTGGTACTGGGAATAGATCCCAGGGTTGCTTAACCATTGAGCAATATCCCCATCTCTATTCCTTTTTCTATTTTATTTAGAGACAGGGTCTCACTGAGTTGCTTAGGGCCTCATTAAACTGCTGAGGCTGGCTTGGAACTCTCCATCCTCCTGCCTCAGCCCCCTGAGCTGCTGGGATTATAGGCATGTGCCACCATGTCTGGGTCCTCTATGATAACTTAACACACTCCCATACTTGCATATTCTGAGCTCTCATTCTGTGGATAGGAAGACCAGAGATGTATGAATTCTAACTTTGAGTAGTTCATGTATTTCTCAGACCCCATCTTTACACCAGTCTAGAGAAAGGACTTCAGGATAGAGTTCCAGAAGTAAGAAAATAACAATCACATTGTCCTCAACTCCACAATTATAAATCTGTGGGCCATGGAGGGAGTTGGGGTTTCAGGGCATACCCACAAGTTTATAGATACTTTGGTCCTGCCAAACTTCCTTTCTTTGATTGTTTTTATATTTTTATTTTTCTCCATGCAGGCCCCAACTCAGAGCCTTTAAGCTGTTTTATTCAGTTATAATTCATATGCCCTAGCAGACAGTTATACAGTTCAGTGGGCTTTTAGTATATTCACAAAGTTGTACAACCATCACTACAATTTATTGTAGAACATTTACATCACCCCCCCCAAAGAAAACCTCATACCCATTATCAGTCATTCCAATTCATATGTGTTCTAGGAACTTTGGCTCTTTCACTGAAGTCTTTGGTCTACTTTTAGCTAACCTGTGTGTATTGGTGTAAGGCAGGAATCCAAACACATCTCTTGTGTGTGTAGGTTGGTTTTCTAAAGAGTGAGCAAGACCTTTCTGGAGGCCTCCATAGAAACTTTAGACTACAGGGGTCTAGGAAAGGTTTGCTTTGGCCTCATCTCATACTACAACCTGACTTCTCATACATCATTTAAATGACCATCTCTGAAAGTGTAGTAAGCACAGCATAGGCCCAAGAGATACCCAGCTGAGGCAATTGCACAATGAATGCTTCTTAAGAAGTCATATCGGACCCAATGTTAATAGGGGGACATCCTTTTAGTCTTTTGAATGAAAACTGTTGCTTTCCATGAGCCCAGCATTGGCTGGTGTTTGATGCCTGTTGCCATAGCCTAGTATAGTTTCCTGCCATGTCGCATGGAGTTTTTGTTAGATTCTCCTGGGTACTGTGTGGCTGTGTTGGTACTCTGTAGTTTGAGGAAGCAGAGGGTGAAACCTGTAATTATAAGTATTGGAAATCCTCTAGGACAAGGAATTTTATGAGATTAACTTTGTGCTGGGGAGGTAGGTGGATGTCCACACCAGGAGGTATTCGTCTAGTATCCTACTCTTTGAGTCTGTCTGTCCTCTGGATTGTGGATGGTAAGTGGTAGATAGTCAAATATGGACAGAGAAGACTTTGAGGACTAGCAAATCTACAAACTTGTGACATAAGATTGACGTTCCTTCTTGACAAGACCGCAGTAGTAGTGGCAGGTAAAATCTGGAGCAATAGATGAATTGTGGCACCATGGGGAGGGCATCATATGACCCTGATCCTGGGAGGAGGGCATCAGGCTCCATTCAGATTACAAGTTACGCATCTCCTATTAGAAAGGGCTCCAATGGTCTCAATGAGTCTTCAAAAGCCTTAATGGTCTCCTGGATTCATAAATTCCTAGCAACCTTATCCTATAAGGTGCAAGTCTGATTTGTGACCCTCAGAAGTCCTGGGAAGCACAGCTAGTTCCTGGAATAGTCTTCAGTGGCCTTCTAGGGCTGTAAAATGGCTGAGGTAGCAGAAAGCTCCCCCAAATGGTAGAGAAGGACTTTTCTTTTCCCTTTCTTTTAGTCTTTGGGAGATATTCTGGAAGGCTATAGATCACAGTATAGGCATCTTTCGAGTAACAATCCATCATTGTCATGTAGCTCCTCTTGTAGCTTCAGGACCACATTATCTCAGAAAGGAGGAACTCACAGCCAGATGATGATCTGCAACTGAAATCTCCAAAAAGAGGACCAAGTCTATTATGTGGGTGGAGGGGAAGGTGCTGCAGATTGTGATGTTTTGACCTTATGGTCAAGGATTGTCCAGTGCCTCATTAAGGTAATGCTTCTAGGCATCTGAAGCAGCCTTGTGGGTGAGCAACTCACACTCTCATGCTGTGTAGTTTATTTTGGTTGCAGTCATCTTCTTGGAAAAACAAGCATAAGAGTGAAAGTGCTCTGTAGAAGTCAGTGGTCATGGGCCTCCTGTGATAGGATGGCTCTTCTTACACTGTGGAAAAGCCATCTCATTGTGTAGATCACAGAAACAGCAGGCAAATACAGAGATATGGGTTGTGAGCCTCTATAATCTCACCAAAGATAGACTTCAGAAGTTCCCTAGATAGCTTGGGAAGCTGATTGACAGACCCACTCTCAGGAAAAGGATTTTTGGTATTTAAGGTATGTAATTGGGTTAGCTCAGAGGTGATGCTGCCAGAGACAACTTTGGACTTTCTCACACTGGAGGTCTTTGTGAAATTAGATTTGGAGAGTACCCGGGCCTGTAGTCCAGCTTCATTATTGCCCTGTGGTCTAGAAGGGCTGGAGAAGTCAATCTGAGTCATTGCAAGAGCTAAAGGGCATTATTTATCATTCAAACTGTGCAAACTGTTTGTAGTGTTTGATCCTTTAGTGAGGGCCGGACTCCTTTGGAAAGGCAAGCAGTGTTTGGGTAGCTGCTATGGTTTAAATCCCAAATGGGGATTTGGGTGGGTATATGAGAACTAGGTAGGCCTTTAATATAATTACAATCCTGGAGCTGTTATTCAATAGCTGACTTTATCTCTTTGAATCTCATTTTTTCTCATCTATAAAATAGAAACTCTAATAATAATTACTTCTCAGAGCTGTTTTAAGAATTAAATGAAATTAGGCAATGCTGAATGGTGTCTAGCACCTAGTAGGTGCTCTATAATGGAAGATGTTGTTGTGGTTGCTATTTGTTCAAGAGTGATAAGAGCCAACAAGTAAATGACCAAGGTCAAAAAACCCATGGAAGACCAGTGTAGTCATCAAGTACAAAGAGTAAGCATGAGACTGAAAATAAAAATTGAGTTGTGCCAAAAAGAGAGAAAATAAGAGCTTAAGTGAAAAGATCACTATTATTGGTTGATGGACACATGGTCCATGCATGTGTGATTCAAGCTGATTCAAAGAAACAAGCTTCTCAAAGATAGCTGGAAGTCTATTTTCCACTTGTCAACCTCCCATATTCCTAAACTTCCCATGCATCTAGCCTTGTGAATAATTACCTTTCAAGTTGGCTGAGGTTAATACCAAGAATATGAAGTTGATTAAAACAGGAAATGGTTATTTATAGTTATCACGCTGGGGCTCATTCTGTCAAAGTCAGGTTTTCCCATTCTTTTACTTTATCCAAAGATCTGAGGTGAGTTGGTAATGGGGAGGGAAGAGAAGATGAAATCCTAAGGTGTTATCTGAATCATTCTTGAGTTTATGAGCCTCTCATCTCTTAAAGAGAGTTTTTTTTAAGACTGTATCAGTCAAGATAGGTTAAGGTATGCTGCAGTAACAAATCATCCCCAGATCTAGTGCTTAAAATAATGTTTATTTTTTTTGCTCATGCACTTGTTCACTGCAGTTCATTGGAAGCTCTGCTCATCATAGTCACCAGAAATCCATGTTGACAGAGTCTCCATCTCAACTAATTTCCATGATTGCTGCATTAAGGGAGGAAAACAAACTGTCTCTTAGAATTTTCACCCAGAAGTTCTCTTTTTTCCTTGGCCAAAACAAGTCACATGACCATGTCTAACATCAAAGTGGGTAGAACAAAGCAATTCTACCATGGCTGAAGGAAGAAAGCCAAAATAGCTGTGCTGTACTATTGACAAGGGAACCTGGTTCATCGATGTGTGGATAGTTGAAATCTCAGCACAGACACAATTGTTCTGACTTTTCTTTTCTTCTAGGTAGTTCTATTGACTTGGAATGCTGGGTCCTTGGCCAGTATCCCAGGTCATTAGAGGAAGATAAACTGGCTCACATGTCTGTCAAAATCACTAAAAGTACATGTAACATTATTATATGGTTGGTTAGCCTGAAGGTGGGTTGTGAACTTTTAACCAGGTTAATTTGAAAATCTATGTAAAACATTGGGATGGATCTAAGGGATAAATGATGTCAATCACACAGAATGGCTATTCCATCCACATCCACACTAACTTCCATATTTATAGTGACATGGAAGATAGGACCCCCTTGGTTTGTGATACAGCTATATAATGTTTTGACTTTTAACTTTTGGAACAAAGTTTATGACTTTCTTTAAGAAAGGACAAAACATTGGTTATTCCATGTTCATGGTCAGGAAACCTTCCTCTGAATAGTGGTTATAGCCCATTATACTAGGATCCTGGATAAAATGAAATGAGGTGTATCAATCCATACCAAAATTGATCTGCCACGAATAGCAAGGTTAGGCCAGTTTGCATCTACTCTTGGAACTCCACAGTCTTGCCCAAGACCTCTATAGCATGATGGAATTTACTTGGTAAACAGTTTTAGAAGGGTTTGTCTAGGATCCTATACAATGAGCTTTCTCAGGTATTGGAAGTGGGAAATGTTATTAAATGAATCCCCAGTGATTATGGGTAGAATCTGAACTGGAATCCATAATGTTTTCCAGCATGACTAGGACTATTACTTGGGTGCTTCCAATGATCAAAAAGAGTATGCATATTTGGGTGAGCCTACTATCCACTATGCACAGCCAAGCATGCATTTTGGGAGAAGTATCATTAAATCTGTGCCGTGGATGGGGCTGGATCTCTATGCCTTCTATTTTTCCCCAACTTATTTTCATGCCTACCTAATTTTTACATTCAACACTTGTTTGATAATCCAAGCCATAGTATATCTCAGAAATTGTCATACAATTTATTCACAGAAATCTAGTCCAGTAGACCTTACTGATGCTCTGCCCCTGACTTGTTATATTATGAATTAACACCTTCTATGGGCAATGCAGCAGAGAATTAAGAGCTCAGACTCTGACATCAGACTGCACATATGTGAGTTGGAGCTCAGCCATGTACTGGCTAGTAATCTTGGGTAAATTAACTTAACCCATCTGAGTTTCAGTTTCCTCAGCAGAAAAATAAGGATAATAATATGAGCCCTTCAGGGTGGCTATGATGATTAAATGAGATAATATATAAAATCACTTAGCATAATGTCTGGCACACAATAAGTAGTAGCATTACATCATCACCACCACCACCATTATCACTACTATTATCACATGATAGTCACCATCATTACCATCCTGAGTCCTGCTAAGAGAGTGTTACAGATGAAATTCTCCCCCAGAGGCCCTGACTGGTGCTGACTTTTATGGTCACTCATTCCCTGTCTCCCCTGCTGTAGGGCAGTGGCTTTCACCTTGATCTACTGTCAGCACTTAATGTGGGTCTCTCAGGCAGCTGGACAGCCAGCCTTGCCAGCAGCTGAAGTGCTGGCCAACTATGTGGCTTCTGGGGAGATATTCTTGGAACATAAACCTAGAAAGTTTCCTCCTCCCAGGACAGGGAGAGTCCGGGCCATTCTTTTGATTTCCAGGGCCTAGATCTATATGAGATGGGGATAGTCTATGCCAGGGCCAGAGAAGCATATGGTATGAATAGTATTGACAGAAGTTTCTTGGGGGAGATGGGGGAGGATTTACCTCCACCCTTCAAAATCATAAGCTAGGACATCCCTCAGATAACCAAGGCCTGGATATCACAACCCCAAATAAGAATGCCCCATAGCTGTTCATGAAACTCAGAACCAACTCAGATCAGCCTGGATTTTCAGGAAGCTGAAGGCCTTAGCAGAGATTCATCTTCATCTGTGTACCTGAAAGAGGCACATGAACAGAGGAGCATCTGCCAGTGTCTCACCCTGCCTGACAGAATTCCTAGTATCAGCCACCCCCATCTCCACTTCAACCTCAAACTGTATAGCTGGACCTGCCTTCTGACATCCCTGAATGATCTGCAGCCCACACCCCAAATCACTTTCCTTGTGCAGCATGCACTGCTTACCAACTTGTTGTTGATTTTCTTGGCATCAACCTTGTGAGGTGTTTCCCATCCTCTTCCTGCCTCCCCTGTCATCATATGGCCTAGCTCAGTCCTCAGATAAAATCTTACATTCAATCCCACTTTTCCAGCCTGTATGTTTTGTTTCCCTCCTTGACTTTTTGACAATAGCTATGGTTATGGTGCTGTTGGCTGGTCTGGCAAGCAGTAATCCTGGTATCTCCACTCTGGCTTAAGCCTTAAGGAGCTGCAGTCTTAGTAGGTTTGCAGCAGCCTCATGAGTAGGTAGGACCCCAGACAGCCAGGTCAACTATTAGATTTTGGTCATCTTAGCAATGCTGGAGTATTCTACTGTGCCATGACCAGCATCCTGCAAGTACTTCAAAATGGTAAAGTGAGCACATTTGGGCAGCATAATTGTCTATACCTCAGCCCAGATGGTTTGTGTGGCTTACAGAGCAATCATCCTTGGCCACCCCTGGGTAGAGTTCCTAGGAACCATCCTCTATCCTCAAAGTATTTGGATAATGCTGACAAAGGTGACTGTGGTCTTGGAGCAGGAGCTCCCTTAGAACCTTGTAATTACAAGTTTTTTTAAAAAAATTTCATAGGCTGCTATTACTTTCCTACCTATGATATCCTGTCTTGTTTCCAACTCCAGCACTACTCCTTGTCCAGACCATCACCATCTGTCTCTTGAACCCCTGCAGTTGCCTAACCAATCTCTTCACTGCCACCCTTGAACACCTATAATCTGTTCCTCATAAGTTGCCAGAGTGATCTGTTAATGCAAATTATACCACACTGCTCCCTTGTGTGAATCCTTCCAATATATTGTGGTTATGTTTAAAAATAAAAAGACCTCATCTTTTGAAGCTGTATAATAAAGTATTTATGGATTAAAGGATATGCTGAGTTATGCTAAATAATTCAGTGTGTATGGGGGGAGTGGATGAAATGAGACTGAACGTGATAATTGACAAAGCTGGGTGATTGGCGCATGAAGGTTCATGATCCAATTCAATTTTTTATATGTTTGAAAATTACCATGATTAAAAGTAAAACAAACTCAAGTGTGGAGGCACACACCTGTAATCCCAGCAGCTTGTGAGGCTGAGGCAGGAGGATCACAAGTTCAAAGCCAGCCTCAGCAACTTAGCAAGGCCCTAAGCAAGACCTTGTCTCCAAATAAAATACAAAATAGGGATGGGGATGTGGCTCAATGGTCCAGTGCCCCTGAGTTCAATCCCCAGTACAAAAAAAAAAAAAAAGGTAAAACCAAACAAATAGCAGAAAACAACAAAATAAGGTAATGGCTTTTTATCACATTTAGAACAAAATTAACTTATGATCATGGACTACAAAGCTTGGCTTAATGTTGCTGTTATGCTGCTAACCACCTCTCTGACTTAATCTTCCATCACTTTCCCTACCTAACCACTTTCCTTCAGCCACACTGGCCTTCCTTCTTTACTTTGTACATATGAAAATCTACCTCAAGACCTGTTCCCTCTGTCTGGAATGCCTACTGCCATAGCCACATAGTTTGCTTCTTTTTATTACTCAACTTCTCAGATACAATGTTCTTTCTTCAAGAGAAGCCATCTCTGACCATCTGTGTCAGAGACACAGATCTACTATCTATGGTTCCTGTAGACAGAGATGGACCTCCTCCTGTAGATAGTCTTACCTGCCCATCCTATCTAAATTAGCTCCTACCTACTAGCTACTGTAAACCATTCTACTGTTTTCTTACAAATTTATCACTATCTAATTTTTTCCTTTTTGTTAAAGTGTTTATTATCCATCATCCTTGCTAGAATATAAGTTACAAAAGGGTAGAAACAATGCATATTATGTAGTAGGTATTTGATCAATATTGGTTAAATGTAAGAACGAATGACCTGGAGAATGGTAGATGATCCTGTGTGTTTGGGAAGATCAGTGTTGAATTAGGCCGCTACGTCTAATGTCAAGGAGGTAGATGCCTCCAGTACTAGAAAGGGGGCAGTCTTGTCCAGCATAATTCACCAATACACTGTGCTTACTTTCTGTTCAAACAATGAGGTAAAGAAAATGAGAAGCTTGCTGAACAGTGCCCAGCACACAATCAGCTCTCAATAAACATTAGCTGAATTAGAAAAAAGAAAAAGTGTACATTTTGAGTTTGATTTTTACAGCCTCTCTCATTCAAGAAATTTTTGAGACAGTTGACTTTGAAGACTATTAGAATTGGATCAGAATCTTGGGAAAATCACATAAAGGAACCACATCACTAAGGTCATACTTAGATGTATAAACTTGAACTAAACATTTTACTTCTCTGAGCCTCCATTCCCTGCTTTCCAAAATCAGTAGAGAAAATATAAAAGAATGTTGCTTCTTCATTCCAGAAGAAACAAAAAGAAATCAAAGTAAATAGAAAACCCCAAATTAGGTAGATTTCAGTCCAAATAGAATCAGTAATAAAAATATATGTGAAGTAATCAAATTTACTTACTAAATCACAGAGGTTCTAGTTGGAATGGAGAGGAAAAATTATAGCTAAAACAAAATGACACAGGAAGATTGACAATGCAAAGGAGTGGGAAAATGATATGCCAGACAATGTTAACAAAAAGAAAGTAGGCATTATTATTAGCAGATGAAGTAGCAGTAAGGGAACAAAGAAGGAAATTTCATATTGATTAAAGGAACAATTCACCAGGAAGATACAATAGAGGGAGAAAACCATACAAACCTAAGGAAGAAGTTCCAAAATATATAAGACAATAATTACAAGGAGAAATTTTACAATTCCACAAAGTGGAAGATTTTATCATACTTTTCAGAAATGGAAAGACTACTAGATTAAAAAGTAACTGCTAGTAGGGAGATATTGACTAACAAAATTAACGAATTTGATGATGTAAATAATGTGATGTACTTTTGTGTACAGATATAAAACTTTGTACCCAAGAGTCGAAAATACACATTCTTTTCAGAGGCATATGAATATTTATACAAATTGATTACCTTCATAAAATGTTTTCAAGGTTTTATTTTATACAGGCCATATTTACTGAGCTCAATGCAGTAAGCTTTAAACATCAAAACTAAAATCCTCATTATCTGTCTTAGAATCTTTGGGATGCTATAACAAAATACCATAGACTGGGTAGCTTTTAGATAACAGAAATATATTTCTCAAAGTTATGGAGACTGAGCAGTCCAAGATCAAGATGCCAGAAGATGGGATGTGTGATGAGAGCCCACTTCCTGGTTCATAGATAGTGCTTCCTCCCTAATCCTTTACATGATAGGTCCTTTTTAATAGCCATCTGGGATCTCTTTTATCAGGGCATTAAATCTCTGCCATCATGATTTAATCTCCTTTCAAAGGTGCTATCTCCCAATAACTTCATATTAGTGATTAAGTTTCAAAATATGAATGTGGGAAGACACAAACATTCAGGCTATAGCAATATCTGTAATTTGGATATTTAAAAATAATGGGTTGCCAGGCATGGTGGAGCACAAATGTAAACCCAGTGACTTGGGAGGTGAAAGCAGGAGGATCACTAAGTACAAGGCCATCCTCAGCAACTTAGTAACATCCTTTCTCAAAAATTTTTTTAAAAGGGGCTGGAGATGCAGCTCAATGGTAAAGTGCCACTTTACCACTTGATTGATCTTTGAAGAAACAAAAAACAATATTATTTTAAAATAATGGGAGGAAATAAAAATGAAACGATAAATTATTTGGACGTCAATGATCATGAAAACATTGCTTATCAAAAGCTGTAGGGAACAGCCAAAGTTTTATTCAGAAATAAATTTATAGTCATAAAGACAATTATTAGGAATTAGAGTCTTAGCCAGGTGTGGTGGCAAATGCAACGTAATCAAAGCTCCTAGGGAGGCTGAGGCCAACATGGGTAAATTAGTGAAACACTGTCAAAATAAAATTTTGTAAAGGTCTTGGGATATAGCTCATTGGTAGAGTGCCACTGGATTCAATCCCCACTACCACATACACACACAAAAAATTATTTAGATGAAATAGAGGAGGCTTAAATATAGGCCAATGTAGATGATTGGAACTTGACCCTATATCTCATCCTGTACCAAAAAAAAATCATCTCAAAATGAATCAACGATCCAAATGTTAAGACCTGAAACTTTGAAACTATTAGAAGAAAACATAGTGTAAACAATTTAAGACATTGATATAGGCAATGATTTTCTGCATAGAACTACAAAAGCAAATAGGAATTCATCAAACTAAAGCTTCTTGCACAGCAAAGGAAATGATCAACAGAGTGAAGAGAACCTACAGAATGGGAGAAAATATTTCCCTACTATACATCTAACATAGCATTAATTTCTAGAATATATAAGCAACTCAAAAAAGATGAAAGACAACAGGAATAACAACCACCCCCCCATAAGTACTATAATTAAACATGGGAGAATGAGCCAGGCGAGGTGGTGCAGGCCTGTAATCCCAGTGGCTCAGGAGGCTGAGGCAGGAGGATCAAGAGTTCAAAGCCAGCCTCAGCAATGGTGAGGTACTAAGCAACTCAGTGAGACCCTGTTTCTAAATAAAATACAAAATAGGGCTGGGGATGTGGTTCAGAGTGCTCCTGAGTTCAATCCCTGGTACCAAAAAGAAGGGGGGAGGATGATCTGAATAGATACTTCTCAAAAGAAGAAATGCAAATGGCCAACAAACATGAAAGCATGCTCAATATCATTAGTCATCAGAAGAATGTAAATCAAACTACAATGAGATACCATCTCAACCCAGTTAGAATGATTATTATTAAAAATTAACAAATATTCTGGTGAGGAGGAAGAGAAAAATAAACTCTTACAAACTACTAATAAAAATATAAATTAGTATAGTCCTTATAGAGAACAGTATGTATATTCCTCAAAAAAGAAAGATAGATGTACCATATGATCCAGCCATCCTACTTCTGGGTACATATAAAAAGTGAAATCAGCATACCAAAAGGATACTTGCATGCCCATGTATACCTTGGCACTATTCAAAATTGCTAAGATATGGGATCAGCTTAGGTGCCCATCAACAGATGAATGGATAAAGAAAATGTGATATAAGTTCTAGGAAATATATATATATATATATATATATATATATATATATATATATATATACACACACACACACACACACACACACAATGGAGTTTTACTCAGCCATAAAGAAGAATGAAAACCTGAACTTTCCAGCAACATGGATGAAATTGGAGGACATTATGTTAAAGGAAATAAATCAGACATAGAAAGACAACTACTGCATGTTTTCTCTCATGTGCAGAAGCTTTTTAAAAAAGTTGACCTGAAAGTAAAATAGTGATTATTAGAGATTGGGAAGGGTGGGGTGGGAAATGAGTGGTTGGATTTAATCAGTTCATGTGGTATTCATGTATGGCGATATCACATATGTATGATGGACTAACTACACAACTCAAGTAATTAAAAAAATCTTGAGTTTTCACTCTGAAGTAAAATATCCTGGATGAATCCCAATCCTTCCCTGTTTTGGTAACAAGCCTGTAAAATACATCATTAACAGCCCTTAGTTGAATGCAACTCAGTGACTGCCTTAGCAGTATTCATTATCAATTTGGTAAATAGAGAGATGGAGGAGCTCTTTCCTATAAAGCCAACCTGCCAGGCACTGACATCATGTCTAACAAAGAAATACAAGCTATCTCTGATGGAAAAGGGTCTACCTCTCTGAATGGAAAGGCTAAATCTCCAAGCCTACACTACTCCTACAGCCTGTGCTCAGGAGAATGAAAATTGAATTATGTCAATTTAAGCCAGTGTCACTTCACTAATGGAAAAGGGATACACTTTAGTGTTCTAAATTGGAGTTGCAGGCTATTAGAGTGGTGCTCTAAGGACCAGGAGAGCTATCTCCCACAGCACAAGTGTTAGGTTCTAGGAAAGGCACAAAGTGCCTCTGATGAATGGAGCATTGTATAAGGTGCCACAGTGTCCTTGAATGAGCTCTAGAAGCAAGTAGAATGATTTCAGAAATATATAACCGTGTGGGCAATACATGACACTGGATGCTTGGAGGAATGTGTTGTCAGCTTTTCATCGGTGACTGAAATATTGAACAAGAACAACTTAGAAAAGGAAAAGTTTATTTTGGCTCATGGTTTCAGGGGTTCAGTTCATAGTTTGCGAACTCCATTGTTCTAGGTCCAGGATGAGGCAGAATGTCATGGCAGAAGGGCATGGTGGAGGAAAGCTGTCAGCTCATAGCAGCCAGGAAGCAAAGACATTAGGGGGCTAGAGAAGAGGTCAAACCTTCCAGGGCACACCCTCAGTGACCTACTTCCTTGAACTATGTCCTACCTCCCTGTATGGCATTCAGCCATCAATGGATCCACTGATGAGGTCAGACCCCTAAAAGGCTCACCTCTGAACTTTGCACATGGGAACCACTTTTTTCAACATGTGACTTGGGAGGACATTCTAGATCCAAATTACAACAGGGGAGGAATGGATGCAGAGTTAGTTTCTCTGGACCAAACTAACCAAGGAAGTTCAGGAAAGCATTCAGTAAAATCATTGCCCTATTTGGAAATAAATCAATTCACCAAACCCATAGAATTAATTTTTACCATCTAGAATAATATACTCATCACCTGGGCAACATACTGGTGTCATGCCACTTGTCATGGCCAGTAAGCCTCCTTACTTAGAATCAGAGGGAATCCATGATGGTACCGGTGTGCTGGCAAGTATTTTTTGCTTGGATACATTGTGCCCAAGAGAGAGTTTGAGAGTTGGTTGGTATTAGAACTGTTTCCATTGGCAAGAATCAAAAGATGAGACCAACTCCCATCATTTTTCAAAGAACCACTAAATTGAGATTTTTTTAAGAATTAATAAACATAGTTAGGACCATCTTCCCATAAGAGAAGTAGGTAGAATGGGTATGTGGGCTCATTAACCCATGCACATAATGCTATGAGGGGAATTGCTGCCGTCTGCCAACTTCTTTCCTGTTATTTGAAAGGGAGCCACATCTGACCATTGCCATCCATTTGAGATTAGTGGCTAGAAACCAGATGGATAGATAAGGGCCAACTTGTAGATAAGCTAATGAGCAACTTCTAGGCTGTGGCAACACACCACTCTAGATGCAAGGGGGAAAAAATACTGTGACACCTGTGTAAGGCATCTGATGGACTGTTCAGAAATTAAGGTTTTGCTACAACATCTGAAAGTCCTGGTTATTTGTAAGCGGCTATACTTCTGGACAGCAGCTCTTTATCTGCTAATGAACTGGTTAGAATGCTTGCCACTTTACAAAATACAGCTGGAAGGAGAAACAGAAGCTGGGCTCTTAGTAATGGCTTTCAAACCTCAAGCAGGCATCAGTACCACCTGGAAGAATTGTTAAAACACAGATGGTTAAGTCCCACTCCAGAATTTCTGATTAAGTAGGTCTGGTGTGAGGCCAAGAGTTTGCATTTCCAGCAAGTCCCTAGGTGAACGTGGATGCTGCTGGTCTGGGGCCTCACTTTGAGAACCACTGGCATAATACATTATAACAACTTTTAAGTATCAAGGAAGTCATCAGGATAGGGGAAACCCTGAACCCAAGGCAATAATACAGATTAGCTGTATGTTCTCAAAGTAGCTGAAGAGAGGAGAATGTGGGGACAGATAGGGTGTGTGTGTGTAACTTTTCAGCAGGAATCTCATAGTTACCTCAATCTTCCATAGGAAGGGGCAGTTGTCTCCAAGGCATGAGAAATCAGCAAGCTTTCTTCCACAAACACATGTCCAGCCAAAATAGTGTTAGCTAACTATGCTCAGGGAAGATCTATCTCGTGTGATTAGATTCTGCAAAGACCCTGGGCATCCCCCAGGCTCACCCAACTCACTGAGGGGAGGTGGCCATACTTTTCTTTCCATGGTTGCAAGGGGCTTGTACTAGAATACTTTTTTCCTGACAATCCTTATTGCTGGTGAGAAGAAAGAGGATCTTTTCACATCAGAGCTCATCCAATTGTCCCTCCTCCATCTTCATCTCAGGTACTGGAATGATTTATCACAATACATTGTTTTTTTTAGGGGATGAAATGGATAGACATGATAGAGAAGTTTTTTTTTTTTTATTATTTGAAAGGTGCTTCATCTGGAGAATGAGAAGTTCCCCTGTCTTCCCAAAGTCAGGAGCCATTCCTCACTGGTCTTGGCAAGAAATAACCAATTGTTCTCACTATTCTTGACCACAAGAGGTGGTAAAGGATAGGACAAGGGACATGGGGTGGGGTGTGTGGGAGCTGGAAGTGGAGGCAAAGGAATAACAAAGAAAGGAAGGAGAGGGACCCAGAGATGAGGGCCTTCTAAGCACTCACCTGAAGCAGATATATGGTCTCAAGGAATGTCATCTAGTAGAAGTTGATAATGGTTTACATTGTCTGGATTTCATACATGTTTGAATTGGCCATATTTTTTTAATTCTGCAATTGATTCTACTTTTGCAATACAGTGTGAACATAATTGCAGTGTTACATGGACAAAGTGCCAAGTTCAGGACCTGGCATAAAAAGTAACAGAAGCTACCATTTGTTAAACACTGACTCTGTGCCAGGCTCAGCATCAAGTTCTTCATCTGCATTATCTTTTTTCATCCTCAGGACAATCCTGTGAGTTAGGTCCCAGTATTATGTCAATTCAAATCTAAAGCACTGAGGGATGAAGGGACTTATCCAGCATGTTATAGCAAGAAAATTGGCAGTATTTGGCTGAAAAAAAAGAACAAACTCATTCTTTGAAAAAAAAAGAACAAACTAATTCTTTGAGTAGATCAACAAAACTTACAAACCTTTAGCTAGACTAACCAAGAAGTAAAGAGGACTCAAATAACTAAAATCAGGAATGAAAGAAGGGAATGTCACTTCTGACATTGAGTAGAAAGAAACACAAAGGATCATCCAGGCAACTGTGTGCTAATGAATAAGAAAACTTGGATGAAATGGACAGATTCCTAAGAAGATACTATTATGGCATGAATGTGTTACCCCAGAATCTTACTTTTGGAAACCTAGTCCCCAATCAACAATGTTGGGCAGTGGGGCCGTTTGGGAGGTGTGTAGGTCAAGACAGCACAGCTGCTAGAAAAAGGGGCTGACTGGAGAAATCCTGGGGAATGATATTGGCTAAAAGATATTGTTACATTGTGTGCTGTGTGATGATGTAACAACAAATCCATCATCATGTATCACTATAATATACCAAAAGTTGTGGGGAAAAAAGAGCTTGCTGAAATAGATTTATTCTCCTACACTCTTCTGCCATGTGAGGATACACCATTCATTATTTTTTTGCCCTTCCTTCCACCTTTGACCATGTGGGGATGCAGCAAGAAGGCTGTCACATGGTGAAACGAGTGCCTTGATATTACACTTCCCAGCCTCTGGAACTGTGAGAAATCAATTTGTGTTCTTTATAAATTACTCAGTCTCAGTACTCTGTTATAACAGCACAAATGGATGCAGACAGGAATTGGTATGAGAGGAGTGGGAGGCTGCTACAACAAATATCTCAAAATGTGGAGGTGGCTTTGGGACTGAGTAATGAATAGAGACTGGAACAGTTTAGAAGTAGACACTGGGAAAAGCCTGTATTTCCATGAATGGGGTGTTAAGGACACATTGGGTGAGGGCTCTGGAGAAGAGCAGAGCTATAGAGAAAGCCTAAATTTTATTTTTAACATTTTTATTGGTTCTTTTAATTATGCATGACAATAGAGTATATTTTAATATAATTTATACAAGCATAGAGTATATCTTATTCTAATTAGGACCCCAGTCTTGTGGATGTACATGATGATGAGTTTCACTAGTTGTGTATTCATATATGAACATAGGAAAGTTATGTCTGATTCAATCCATTGTTTTTCCTATTCCCATCCTCTCTACCTTCCCTTAATTCCCCTTTGTCTAATCCACTGAACTTATATTCCTCTCTCTCCTCCCTTGCTGCATGTTAGCATTCATATATGAGAGAGAACATTTAGCCTTTGATTTTGGGGGGAATTGGCTTACTTCACTTAGCAGGAGAGTCTCCAGATCCAGCCGCTCACTGGCAAAAGTCATAATGTCCTTCTTCTTTATGGCTGAGTAATATTACATTGTGTATATACACCATATTTTTTAATCCATTCATCCATTGAAATTTACCTAGGTTGGTTCCAAAGCTTGGCTATTGTGTGAGCTGGTATAAATATTGATGTGGCTGTGTCACTGTAGTATGCTGATTTTAAGTCTTGTGGGTATAAAACTGGGAGTGGGAAAACTGGGTCAAATGGTAGTTCCATTCAAAGTTTTCTGAGAAATCTTCATACTGCTTTCCAGAGTGATTGTACCAATTTGCAGTCCCACCAGCAATGTATAAGTGTACTTTCCCCCCATATCCTTGCCAACACTTATTGTTACTTATATTCTTGATAATTGCCATTCTGACTAGAGTAAGATGGAATCTCAGTGTATTTTTAATTAGCATTTCTCTAATTGCTAGAGGCATTGAACTTTTTTTCATATATTCGTTGACCATTTGTATTTCTTATTCTGTGAAGTGTCTGTTCAGATCCTTTACCCATTTATTGATCCAAAATATGTTTCTGGTGCCTTTGTTTAGTATGACATAAACACATTTATGTGGGTTTGTCTCTGTGTCTTCTATTATATTCCATTTGTCTTCATGCCTGCTTTTGGTGTCAATAACATGCTGTATTTATTACTGTAGCTCTGTGGCATAATTTAAGGTCTGGTAATGTGATGCCTCCTGCTTCACTTTTCCCACTAAGGATTGCTTTGGCTATTCTGGGCCTTGTATTTCTCCAAATGAATTTCATGACTACTTTCTCTATTTCTATGAAGAACATCATTGGAATTTTAAGGGAATTGAATTAGATCCATATAGTGCTTTTGGTAGTATGGCCATTTTGATTACATTAATTCTGAATCTAAGAATATCAGAGATCTTTCCATCCTCTAAGGTCTTATTCAATTCCTTTCTTTAGTGTTCTGTAGTTTTCATTATAGAGGTCCTTTATCTCTTTTGTTAGATTGTTTACCATGCATTTTATTATTTTTGATGTGATATGAAAGGGATAGTTTTCCTAATTTCTTTTTCAGTTGATTCATTAACTGATGCACAGGAATGCAGTTGATTTATGGTGTTAATTTTATATCCTGCCACTTTTCTGAATTCATTTATGAGTTATAGAAGTTTTCTGGTGGAGTTTTTTGGGTCTTCTAAATATAGGATCAAGTCATTTGCAAATAGTGACAATTTGAGCTCTTGTTTTCCTATTTGTATCTCTTTAATTTCTTTCTTTTACTTAATTGTTCTGGCTAGGTTTAAAGGACTATATTGAATAAAAGTGGTGAAAGAAGGCATCCCTGTCTTGTTCCTGTTCTTAGAGAGAATGCTTTCAGGGAATGATTTTCCTTTATTTAGAATGATGTTGGCCTTGGGTTGGTTGTAGGTAGCTTTTATAATGTTGAGGTATGTTCCTTCTAGTCCAAGTTTTTCCTAGTGTTTTAAACATGAATGTGCACTGTGTTTTGTCAAATGAAAATCTTCAAATTTCTTTGTGATCCCCTAAGTGATTGTGACCATAATACTAGTAGAAATATGAATAATAAAGGCTTCTCTGAGGGCTGTAGATGTAGCTCAATGGCAGAGCACTTGCTTAGTGTGCTCAAGGCCCTGGGTTCCATCACCAATGCCACAAAATATATTTAATGTTGTTTACCCTGTTGGATTTTGGACTAAGTTGAAATCTGTTATTCTTTCCTTTTTTCCCTCCAATTTTTATCTTTTGGAATAGAAAAGTTTGTCCTGCACCTTTCTCATCATTGTATTTTGGAAATACACAGCTTGTTCAATTTCACAGGCTCATAGCTGGATGGAATTTTCCTCAAGATAAAAACCTGCCTTGAGTCTCTCCCCTATCTGATTTAGATGAGACTGTGGGTTTGGGGCTTCTGAGTTAGTGTTAAAAAGAGTTAAGACTTGGGGGGGGGTATTGGGCTATAAGGAATGCATTTTTGTGTGTGAGAGGAACATGAATGGAGGAGGGCATGGGCAGAATGTGATGCTCTGAATGTGATCCCCAAATCCATGTGGAAATGGATCCCCAAATCCATTTGGAAACTGAATCCCCAAAGCAACAGTGCTGGGAGGTGGGGTCTAATGATAGGTGTTTAGGTCACAAATGGATTAATGCCACTTTATGAAGGGCTTCAGTAATAGGTTTGCTCTCGTCTGCCATGTGAGCATGCAGTGTTCATCCCCTTTGCCTTTCCGATTTGCCATGTGAGAACACAGCAAGAGGGCCCTCACCAGATGCTGCTGCCTTGATCTTGGACTTCCTAGACTGCAGAACTGTGAATTTTTGTTCATTATAAGTTACCCAGTCTCCAATTTTGCTACGGTACAAAATGGACTAAGACAAATATGTACTACTGAAATGGTTTAAATAAGAAGTTGATAATCTAAACAGACCTGTAACAAATTAAAATAATTAATTAGTAACTTTAAAAACTACCCCACAAAGAAAAGCCTAGGCCCAGATGGCTTCATTGATGAATTCTACCAAATATTTTAAGAAGAAATAATCAATCCTTTGAAAAGTCTTCCCAAAAATAGAAGACTAGAGAACAAAGGTGGGTACCTAAACAAACTTAGAAGGGTGCTTCCTCAGTCTGATAAATGATAACTGTAAAAACCCCACAAATGGAGAAAGGTACCCAAATACTTTGTTGATGGAACATGCTTGTCATCCCAGCTTCTTGGAAGTCTGAGGCAGGAGGACCATAAGTTTGAGGTCAGCTTCAGTAACTTAGGGAAATGCTGCCTCAAAATTTTAAAAAGTAAAAATAAAAAGGGCTGGGATGTACCTCAATTTGTAGATTGTACCTAAATTCAATCCCTAGTGCCCAAGGGGAAAAATGACAAGTAGGGGATACTTCTTAATACTTTATTTGAAGAGAGTATTATTTTAATAACAAAACCAGACAAGAGCATTACAGCAAAAGAAAACTACAGATCAATAGCTCTTATGAATATGGTTGCAAAAGATATGAACAAATTACTAGCAAATTTAATACTCTGCTAAGCATTTAAAAAGGATTATTCACAATGACCAAGTGGGACTTATGCCAGGGTTGGTTCAACATATGAAAACCAATCAATGTAATATACCATATTCACAGAATTAAGGGGAAATGCCACATGATTATCTTAACAGAGATTATAGAAACTGACAGCAATTCAATATCCTTTCATGATTTAAAAAATACCCTAAACAAACTTAGAAGGGAGCTTCCTCAATCTGATAAATGATAACTGTGGAAACTCCACAAATGGAAAAAGGTACCCAGATACTTTATTGTTGGGACTACAAATTAGTGAGGCCACTCTAGAAGCAGTATGGAAATTTCTCAAAAAATCTAGGAATGGAAACACCATATGACCCAGCTATCCCACTTCATAGAAATCCAAAAGATTTAAAATTGGCAAAATATAGTGATGCAGCCACATCAATGTTTACAGCAGCACAATACACAATAGCTAAGCTATGAGGCCAATGTAGATACCCTACAACAGATGAATACATAAAGAAAATGTGGTATATATTGGGCTGGGGTTGTGGCTCAGTGGTAGAGCGCTTGCCTAGCATATGCAAGGCCCTGGATTTGATCCTCAGCAGCACATAAAAATAAACAAAATAAAGGTATTGTTTCCAACTACAACTGAAAAGTAAATGTTAAAAAAAAGAAAATGTGGTATATATACACAGTGGAATATTACTCAGCCTGAAAGAAGAATGAATTTATAGCATTTGCCATTAAATGGTTAGATCTGGAGACTATCACGTTAAGTGAAATAAGCCAATCCCCCAAAAAACAAAGGTCAGATGTTCTCTGTGATATGCAAAACTAATCCAAAAAATAGGGGAGGGTCAAAAAGAGAGTAAACGGGAAAAGGGTGAGTAGGAATCTCATCAAAATAGAGGAAAGGTCAATAGAGGGATGAAGGGGATTGAGGGGCAGGAAGGAGGCATAGGAAAAGGTAAGAACAGTGGAACAAATCTGACCTAAATTTTGTATATACACACATGAATATAGCAGTGAATTCCAACATCAAGTATATACACAGCAGGGACGCGGTGGCACACATCTGAAATCCCAACATCTTGGGAGGCTGAGGCAGGAGGATCACAAGTTCAAAGCCAGCTTCAGCAACTTAGCAAGGACCTAAACAACTCAGTGAGACCCTGTCTCTAAATAAAATACAAAAACAAGCTGGGGATGTGCCTGAGTTCAATCCCCAAAAAACAAAACAACACACTAATTTTTTAAAAAATATATAAATAAATTGTAGAAAGCTCAATAGAGTAGAGGGAAGGGAGTAGGGGAAGGGAAGGGAGGAGTGCTGGGGACTAAACTAGAGCAAATTATATTCCATGCTTTTTTGATTGTGTCCAAACGTTTCCTAATGTTTTACATAACTAAAAAGAATTAATTTATAAAAGAAAAAAAATACAACTCACATCACACTTAACAGTGAAAGACTAAAGACTCTTCTTTTAAGATTAGAAACAAAACAAAGATGCCCACTCTCTACACTTCTATTCAATATTGTACTGGATGCTCAAGCCAGGGAAATTAGGAATGCAAATCAAATAAAAGTTACCCACATTGACAAAGAGAAAAATATCTCTATTTACAGATGGAACGTCCTTGTATATAGAAAATGCCACTGGGTGTTATGGTGCATACCTGTACTCCTAGCTACTTGGGATGTTGAGACAGGAGGATCACAAGTTTGAGGAGGATCAAAAGTTGGAGGCCAGGGGGTGGAATTGTGGGTCAGCAGTATAATGCTCGGCTAGCACGTGTGAGGCCCCTGGATTCGATCCTCAGCATCACATAAAAATGAATAAATAAAATAAGGGTATTGTGTCCAACTACTTATAAAAAATAAATGTTAAAAAAAACGGTGGAGGCCAGCCTGGGCAACTTAGCAAAACTCTGTTTCAAATAAAAAGTGAAAAAACCTAGGGATTTGGCTCAGTGGTAAAGCACCCCTGCATTCAATCCCCAGTCATAAATAAATAAATAAATAAATAGCCAACACAGTATAAATTTGGCAAATAATTTGAATAGATATTTCTCCAAAGAAGATTGATAGATGGTGAATGGAAATGTGCTCAGCATTGTTAGCCATCATGGAAATGTGAATCAAAACCACAGTGAGTTACAACCTCATATTCAGTAAAATGATTATAATAAAAATACAGATGATTACAGGTGTTGGCAAGGATTGTAGAAATTCAAATCCTCATACATTACTTTTGGGAATGTAAAATGTGCAGCCATTGCCAGGTGTGGTGGTGCACTCCTGTATTCCCAGCAGCTCAGGAGGCTGAGGCAGGAGGATCACAAGTTCAAAGCCAGCCTCAGCACAACTGAGGCACTAAACAACTCAGTGAGACCCTGTCTCTAAATAAAATACAAAAAAGAGCTGGGGATGTGGCTCAGTGGCCAAGTGCCCCTCAGTTCAATCCACAATAATTCCTTCAAATGTGCAGCTTTTGTGGGGAATGGTCTGATGATTCCTCAAACCATTTAGCACAGGATTACCATGTAAACCAGCAATTCCATTCCTAAATATATACATTGACAATGTGTGTTCACAAAAACTTATACATGAGTATTCATAACAGCATTATTTATAATAGCAAAGAGTAAAAACTTCAAAATGTCCAATAACCAATTAATGGATACATAAAACAGAAAATTCATATAATGGAATACTATGAATATTCTGTTTTAATTTTATTTTTATTTTACAATAAAAATGCTACAACATGAATGAATCATGAAAAAATTATGTTAAGTGAAAGAAACCAGACACAAAATGACACATATTGTGTGATTCCATATATATGAAATTTCTAGAAGAGGCAAATCCATACAGACACAACCAGATTGGTGGCTGCCAGAGGCTAAGGAAGTAACAAAAATTATTTCCTTGACTGAAGGAAGTGTAGTCAGGATTCTCTAAGCCCTTGTCCTTGGGCCTGTCCTTAGATCCACATAATTTAATTTTAACAAGAATACTAAGAAGTCAGCTCATAGTCATCAAAAAACCCTCATGCTTACTATCCAACTGTCATCAAAATCTGATCACAGGGCTGGGGCTGTGGCTCAGCAGTAGAGCACTTGCCTAGCATATATGAGGCACTGGGTTCGGTCCTCAGCATCACATAAAAATAAATAAATAAAGGTATTGTGTCCATCTACAATTACAAATATTTAAAAATTCAGTAGAATGATTATAAGAAAAAAATAGATATTTTTATGACCATTTTTTAGATCACAGTCCTCATCCCCCACCAGCCTCCAAGTGATATAGGATCACCCTGGCCTGCCTTTGGCAAATATCCTGTTAGGTTGGTTTAGCAAGCATACCCCCTACCCTTGACATTTCCTTCTAGTAATTTTCCATCTACTGACCCCCTGCCCCCAAACCTGCTCCTTAGCTATAAACCCCATTTGTCTTTGTTGTTTTAGGAATTAAGCCAAGTTCTATACTGAGGTCTCTTTCTACCCTATTGCAATAGTTCCTGAATAAAATCTGCGTTTACTGTTTTAACTACTGTCCAGCTCTGGCTTTCTTTAGCAGGGTTTGGGGTGGAAATGGTGAGTGATTGCTAATGGATTTCAGTTTCTTTCTGGGGTGATGAAAAGGTTCTGAAAGTGATCGTGGTGATGGTTGCACAAGTCCATGCACACATTAAAAACCATTGAATCATAGGCTTCAAACAGGTGAATTGTATGGTGTGTGAATTATATCTCAATAAAGATGTGAAAAGAAATTGGCAGCCTCTGGATTGGAGCCCAGATCTCGCTGATGCCAGAGCTCCCATTCTTCACAAGCTGTTCTGGCACCCCAGGAGGGATTTGATAAATACACTGTTGACATTAGGGATACTGTTCCCATTACTCTGTGGAAGGAAGAGTTCAGGATGGAGAAGGGCACCTTGCAAGGTCTTTGGATGTTCATGGCCTCATACAGCAGCCACCACATCCTAAGAGTAGTTGCAGACTTCCCCAAAGCAGGACTTTATTCCCAGGGATCCAGTTATTGGATTCTAACCATGAGGGGCCCAGAACTGCTGAGCTGACATTTGTCAGCCTGGGGACTCTGAGCTCTCCAGCAGCTTCCTGCCCCAAGAACTACAAGCCTCCCTCAGGACCAGAGCTCCTAGGCTCAGTGGGTGCTGGCAGAGTTCTAGGATCAGCCCCCCACAATCCTCAAAGGGACTGAAGGCTGAAGAGTCTTAGGCATCATCCCAACACCACCATTTGGCCCCTGGCAAGACCCCTCCACCACCTATGTCACCACACCAGCCTAGTGGATCCCTGAGGTTTATTTACCCTAGCTTGTCAAGATGTCAGATGCTTATACTAGAGACATGACTCCAAGGAAAAGAGAAAAGGCTATGCCTGGACCACAAAAAGTTCCACTGCAGATGTCCCAAGCCCCAAGTTCCTGTATAGACAGAAGCCAGACTAAGAATCCTGATCCTTCCCCTCAAGCCACATGCTTGCCACAGATTATCTCTGCAAAAAAATGACTACTCCCTTCCCCAATGCAAGGTCCGCCCTTGGCTTCAGGCCCCTTTCAACTAGAACAGCTATTAATTCCGGGGTGCTCACCATATACCAGCCACTACTCTAACCTTTTAGACCTATGATCTATTTTAATCCTCAGAATTCCCTGGAAGGAAAATGTTCCCAATTTGCACAAGGAATCTGAGACACAGAGAAGTTATCTCGCTTAAGTTAGCACAGCTAAGGAAGTGGTAGAGCTGGCCTTTGAATTCTGACTGTCCGCCTGCCAAGCCTGTGTTCCCAGCCACTTCTCTAGCATCTGTATTTCTGAGCAGGTACCTATGTGGTGGCCCCATTTGGGAAGGAGCTTCAAAAAAGTACAAACACCCCTTTGTACTGCTTACCAAGCACAAATGTGAAGCCAGCCAGAAAGTGTAACAGGACACTGGAGGCCACCTCAGGGATTTTACTTCCCACAAGGAGGACCACTGACCAACTACTTCACCACAGTTTATTGGCACACAGCAGCCCATTCTATAGCTCACATTTTCCATCATGACACTCTTCTGTGCCTGCCACTGGCCCATCCCTTCTGGCTCCACTGTGAAGCTAGCTGCAATGAACCAGAATTTAGGGAGATGCAATATGTCAATCCTCTAGTTCAGAGCATCGCCTAGTCATAGGCATGTCAACCCACCAAATATAATTTTCCTCAAGCCTGTGGCCACTTCAGTCCACCAGAGGGCACTCTGATTATTTAATTGAATGACCTACTACCAAAAAGGGGTCAAGAGGAGTGAGGGGCTGGGGTACCCACAGTTATTAGCTCCCCTCAAGCTAGTGTCACCAGGGCAAACCTATAGAAACTTTACCTTTTCATGCTGGCCCCTTCCCATACCCTCAGGGGAGCACCTGTGGACTCCAAGCCCAGTATATCACTTTTTAGGCACTGCCTCATCCTGTTATATTGATAAAAAATAGAATTTTCTTCTTTTCACTAAATCAACCTGAATCTGACTTTTATTCTCATCCTCCACTAGATTCTTGGGACATTTAACCTCAGATCTTTACCAGGTCTTCTCTCCCAACTACAGGGTTAGGCAAATCAGGAGGAAGGTAAGAATTTTGGTGAGACCCCACCCCTTACCAGTCATTGATCCATAAAAGTAGGATACAGGCAGCCTCTGTTCTGATTGGCCATCACCTCATTTTGGCTGGTGGAAGAGAGTGCCCGTTCAGCTGTTAAATATTTGACTACCACCCTTGGGGTATAGGAGCCAGGTGAGATACCAGCTTCCTTAGTTTTGTCACAGGCCTTTACTCCAGGATTGCCTCTGCCTGTGTTTTAGTCAGCTTTTTCACCACTGTGACTAAAAGACCTGACCAGAACAATTGTAGAGGAGGAAAAGTTTATTTGAGGACTCACAGTTTCAGATGTCTTAGTCCATGGAAGTCTGACTCCATTCCTCAGGGCTGGAGGTGAGGCAGAAGAACATCATGGCAGAAGAGTGTGGCAGAGGAAAGCAGCTCACAGGATGGTCAGGAAGCAGCTAGAGTCTCCACTGGCCAGACAAACATTTACCTCATAGCTACACCCCACCTGCCTCCAGTTACCACTCAGTTAATCCCATTAGGGATTAATTCGCTAATTGGGTTAAGGCTATAACCCAATCACTTCTCCTCCAAACCTTCTTGCATTGTCTCATATATGAGCTTTTGGGGGACATCTCACAACCAAATCACAGCGACCTGGATTGCCTCTCAGCCCCTGCAAGCCTCAGCTCAGTTACCCTGTCTGCTGGGAAGTCCTCTCTAACTATGCACTAGGCTTGTTACCTCATTCCTTGTGGCTTTCTTTTGTCATAGCACTGAGAGCAGTGTATTGTACTCATCTGTTTCCATTGCAGGTCTCTCAAAGAGGTCTGGGAGCAAGCAGAGAGTAAGATGTACCTCTTATTTGTCTGTGTATCCCCAGCACCTTGCTTAGGGCCTGGAACAGTGAGGTTTTTATATACATTGATTGATTAATAAATTAATGGAATAAATGATGGCGATGGGGTAGAACTGAAGTCTGGAGAAGTTGAGAAGAAATCCATAGTAATATCCCATGACTAGGGCTACCCAATGTAGCTAAAAGAGTTTTTTGCCCCTATACCCTTCCTGGAGCCCAGAACACACCATGCTGGGATAAAAGAAGGGGAACTTTTGTGATGCAACTTATAGGGAAGCAAATCAATAGGAGATTATTTAGGAGCAATACACATGGGGGCACACTAAGAGGCGGTCACTCTTGTCAGTATAAAAGGCTTAATTGTCTTGTAAGTGCTTGACCCTGAAGCTGGATCAGCGAGTTCCAACTCCCTTTACACCTGCAAGGGTCCAAAGCTCTTTCTAGCTCCATCCAGGGGCAGGGAAAGTAGATGGATAGCCCAAGCTTCAGGATGAGAAGGAAAAAATGATGGATCTTGAGGGGAAGGGGAATTTAAAAGGACAAGGAGCCTGGTATGGATAAGAGGAGAGAGGGAGTGTCAGAGAAGAGGATCATGGAGACACCAAGACAGGGCAACTCTGTGGGTGGCCCTGAAAAGGGAGAACAAAGGCTTGCCTGGGCCATTGATTTGGATAGAGAAGCTAATCCAAGGGAGGTGTGGTAGGAGGGGGTGAGGGACAGAGAGGGAGTGTCCACTCTCCAGATGGAAATAGGCAAGAGGAGCTGGGAGTAAAGACCTATTCTTCACATTGTTCTGGGCTCTCAGTGTGTGATTGATCAGGTAATAGTCAGACTTTTCCCCCCAGAAAAGGACTGTACTAGCCAACTCTTCTGATGTTAAAGGGTATAATAAGGGAGTTACATCAGGGGTGTCAGGAGATGAGGCCCCATCTAGGTTTGTTAAAGTATGACACAAGAGTCTTGGGCTGGGGATGTGGCTCAAGCGGTAGCGCACTCGCCTGGCATGTGTGCGGCCCGGGTTCGATCCTCAGCACCACATACCAACAAAGATGTTGTGTCCACCAAGAACTAAAAAATAAAAAAATGTTGGAAATTCTCTCTCTCTCTCTCTCTCTCTCTCTCTCTCCTCTCCTCTCACTCTCTTTATAAAAAAAAAAAAAAGAGTCTAGCTGCATCCAAAGCAAAGCATATTGAAGAACTGAGTGAAGGTGGGTCTCTGTGACCCCTAAATTGTTAGTAGAATGATTTTGAAGCTGGAGACAAAGTGGATGAGTGCAGGCAGTAATGCCGAGGCTACCTTCCATCAGGAGAAGATTGTGCTGGAGACAGCAGTGGTCTCATCTTGGCACTAAAGTCCCTGGGGATGGTCATGTTTGGTAATGGATGCTTTACTGGAGAACTGGGACTATTTGCACTGAGACTATTCTAGGCTGGTTCAAGCCTAAGATTTTCCTCAGTAATTTAGACATGGACATACAATTTTTAGAAGGCATCAGTTTTTTAGTTTTTTTTCCTGGAGAGATGTCTTCCATATACCATAAGGGATATGGTAGGATTGAGTGGAAGAGCCAAATAAACATTAGAGCCTGTGAGGCATAGGGACCTGAGACAGATGACAAAACAAGAGACACAGCCTGTGTTGTATGCTATCGGGTACCCAAACTTCTGAGGTCTTGTGGGCTGTTTGGCGATGAGTCTGCTATAAAGTGACTCAGGAAGTGGCAGTAAACCACTTCCTGAGAAAGTAATTTGAAGAGTAGCTCAAATGTGATAAAGAATATGTACTTTTATTGGCCAAATTATATTGTTATATTGTGTGCACATACAAATATGTAACAAAAAAAATCCCGTCACTATGTACAATACACTGATAAAAACTATGGAAAAAAAGAATAAGCACTTTAAAAAATGTTTTAGAGACTATACAAGGAGGCATTTTAGAGAGCTTGTAGGGTACTGTTCATGATGTGAGACACTAGTTGAAGGCCCAAAATTGTTTGTCCATGTTTGGTAATTGATTTAGGAGTATAGTTATCCATGATTTTTCCTCCAGTTTTAGTTGCCTGCTGTCCACCATAATCTGAAAATATTAAATGGAAAGTTCTAGAAGTAAACAATTGACAAGTTTTAAATTGCATGATGTTTTGACTATGTGATGAAATCTTAAGCCATCCTATTCCATTCCACTTGGAACATGAATCATCCTTTTTATCCAGTGTACACACACAGTATATACTACCCCCTTGTTAGTTTGTAGCCATCTTGGTATCACAGCTCTTGTGTTCAAGTAACTCTTATTTTATGGAATAATAGCCCTAAAATGCAAGAATAGTAATGCTGTATATAGTTATATTTGTTCAATTTTATTGTTAATGTTGCTAGTCTCTTACTGTGCCCAATTTATAAATTAAACTTTATCATCAGTATGTATCTATAGGAAAAACTTTGCATACATAGGGCTTGGTATTGTCTAAACATTCAGACATCCACTGAGGGTCTTGAAACATTCCTCAACGATGATGCAGGACTAGTATAAATCATTTGGGGTGGAGAAAGTACTGGGGAAGCATGTGTCAAGTTCTTGGCCACCTGTCAGAGATAAAATCCAAAGATCTGGTTTTGTGATGTTATTGAATATCTATTTATGTAAGCTATGGAGAGGCGAGCTTAAGAGCTCTGCAAAGAATCTGGCATGGGTCAAAGCAGTAGCCTCTTAGCAGTAGCCTCAGGGTATGGGAGACAACACTGGGCTGCATGTTTGGATCAAGGTATTTGTCAGGGTGAGTTAACTGTTGTAACACCAACTTCACAATCTCAAAATCTTAACATAATAAAAGTTTAACATCAGTGAGGCATAGGCATTGTGGTACATGCCTGTAACCACAACTACTCAGGAGACTGAGTCAGGAGGATCTCAAGTTTGAGGCCAGCCTCACAAACTTTTCGAGACCTTCTCTCACATCAGTCCAATGTGGTCTTCAGGGTAAGGGTGCTCTGTTCCCTGTTGCCATCCAGACACTCAGCTTTATTCATCTGATAATGCTGCCATCTTCAACAATGGCCTCAAGGTTGCAAGAAAAGTGGTAGAGAATGTGAGTAAGGAACTCCCACTTAATTATTTCAGCCTGTAAGTGATTGCCTATCAATTCTGCTTATTGTTGCCAATAAAGCCAGCCATGTGGCCTAACTTATGCAAGAACACTGGGAAATGGATACCATGGCTGGGCTGTTGGTTCTCAGCAAAAATTCTATACTATGGAAGGAAAGTAAAAATCTTTGTTGAACAGCTGGCTGGCTCTGCCACAAGCCCGTCTCTTTTAAAATAATTTTAAAAACCAAAGGTGACTGGGAAATTAAAGCTCTAGAGGCTAACTCATCACAATAATACTTTTATTTTTCTTTGAGAGTTTTTGAGTTTCCTAAATGCTACCAAGAAATCAGAATTGATTCCTGGAATTGTCCCTGGGATACAATTACCTGGTGTTATGAGACCGAAGTTGAGGCTTCTATGAGTGGTTAAGGTAGGCTGGGGCAAGTGAGCTTATGTTTTAAACAAGAACTCAAGTCCTGGGTGTTGACGCAGAGCTAGCTGTTGGGAGGCATATGGATTGTCTGGCAGCTATACTGAGGCAGTGGAGTTAGGAACTCATGAACTACTTTGAATAAGGATAAAACCCAGCCAATCAGGAAGAACCCCAGGCTAGAGTCCAACCCAGTACTGGGCAGCACAGGATTCACACCTACAGAACTTCTCCAGAATTTCCCTGTGGGAATAGATTCTCAACAAGCTCAAACCTTATTTCTCCAAGGCAAATGGGGCTACAGATAAAGGTACAAGTTGAAACAAACTATGATAATCATTCCATGAACATCAGACCCCAATTGAGCAGTCACTGTTGAGCCACCAATCAACAGCCCTCACCCCACCATCCATCCTTCCTAACAGGTCACCAGGCTTCAGTAGTTGTTGCTCTGGTAGCCAAGTAGAGTGTGGCCAAGAAAAGCTGATTCATATAGAGAATGGAGCCTAGGTCTGGTGAGAGTGTGGTGGGAGTTCCTTGAGGCAGCCTAGAACAATATTGCTGGAATAGAGTCAGAATTCCTTGTCAAGATGCCCCAGGTTGGAAAATAGGAAAATACATCAAGGCCAAAGGATGAAGTGAAGTTGGAAACAGATGGATAAACAATGAAGTATTTAGCTTGAAGAATTGAAGGGAGGTCTGGTAGAGTGGGAAGTCCAGAGGAGGGTGGGTGGGTACAGACCGAGGCTGAACAGGGATTCTTCATTTCAATGTCCCATTGACAGGTTCATAGAGGACTTCTCTGAGATAGGAACCCGGCTTTGTTGTGAAGCAAAATTAGAGGAGTTGACCCAGCCATACAGGATACAATAGCAGTATAGACTGAAGCCTGAGGTGACTCTGAAAACCTCTGCCAACACCTAGATCAAACCCAGCCCACAACTACTGTAGCACTGGGCAGGAGGAGGCAGTGGTGAATGACTAGAATGGAGTGCCTGGCCTGTTTGAGGGTATGTAGGAGTAGCACAGCATCCAAAAGGGTATAGACACATAGCTAGACACATTCCTGTGACCTAAACACAGCCAGTCGGTTGGCCCCACCCTATGGCAAGAGATTACATGTGATAGCTGCAGCATAGCCGAGAGTCTGCTGGCACAAGGGCAAGTGTCCAGAGGAGGTAGTGTTAATGACAACATGTAACAGTCTGCTGCTAGTGTAGGATCTTGGCTGGACCTCATCACCCCTGTTCAAGCATCTCAAACCTCTGCATGAGTCTGTGAACTATGCCCTTCTAATAGGAGGAAGTAGGGAAGCTGGCCTGGTTTCCGGTGTGTGCAATCTACTATGCTGGCTGATAGGATGCCTGCTCTGCTCAAGATGTGAAAGATCCAGTCCTGGCCCCCATGGAGCTCACAGTCTGGTTTCTACTTTGAATACTTTTTGGAACAAAGTGTGTACTGAAGAATTAAATACAGTCTGGACGAGGAGGGAGGTAAGCAATCATGAAAACATTTAGGAACAGTTCAGGATGACATTAGAGAAACAGCAGGTAACTGAATTGTGAATTCTGCAAATGCCACCATCTGTGGCTGCTCAGAGGTAAGGTCAGGGGAAGTCAATCGCTCAAGATGAAGAGATGAGGTGCAGTCTAAGCTGGGCTTAGGGGCTGGGGAAAGTTGGGGGATGCAGAAGGGTTTGGACTAGGAGGCTCCCTATTCCCCCCGTAGTACAGAACCACCAACATCATGGGGTTGGGACATGATGACTCCCAGGATCATCCCTTATGGATTTCTAGTCCTTGTGAGCCACACTCTGAGTCCGACTTTTTTTTTTTTTTTTTTTGACACTGGGTCTGGCTAAATAGCTGAGGCTATCCCCTAACTTGTGATCCTCCTGCCTTGGCTTCTGAAATCACTGAAATTACAGGCACGTGGCACCATGCCTGGCTTCTCTAGTCCTTCTCATAGCACTTGCACACAGCATCCTTTGGGAGCTTTTCCTTTTATTGTTCCCTCAGATCAGAAACTCAAGATTCGAATGATTCAAGTGATTTGCCTAAGATTCCAGAGCCAGAGAACCAGCTTGAGAAGGAGGCACCCCCATTTCCTTATTTTTTGCTGAACTCTTTCAATGACATCCCAATGGCCATCCCAAGCTCTGTTAGCACACCTGTAGTGTAGGAGTTCACTATTTCACCGTTGGGCAGCTCACACTTCTGCAAAGATCTTTTTAATGTTGAGTGAAAATATATGTTCTGTTAACCTGCCAAAGAACTGATCCACACCAGCGCCAGGACTAGAACTCATGTCCCCTAACTCCCAGGCAGGCCCTTTCCACTGTGCCTCACTGCAAACTTTTCATGGCATTGTCCCTTCTTGTTACCCTTCTTTCTGCCTAGACTGTGGGTCAGAGATTTGCCCTTGCTATGGGAAGATAAATGGGAAAGACCAGAAGTTGGTAGGGCAGGCATAGATGGGATGGGGTACGAGGTGGCCAGCAGGGCAGCCTGGCCTCTGGTTGGCTCCATGGCCCTGAAAACAATTTGCTTGTCTGGAGTGCTAATTTGCTTTATGTCTTCCCTTATTAATCACATTGTTTTGCACAGGCCTGTGAGCTTCAAATGTGTTTGTTATGACTACAATTATGTGAGACTGACCATGGACCCAGTAGTCTGGAAGCAGGATTTCCTCCCTCCCTTGCACTCCCAGATTCCAGGGGCCTTTCTTGCAGGCCCAGCCAGCCCCTTCTGCAAGACCATTGAGGGCAGAGGGCTTCCCAAGACTCACCCCAGGCCTTCCCCCATAGGGCCTGAGCTTTCTTCCCTGTGGGCAACTGGATCTCTTTAGAGAAGGTCTGAAAGGAGGGATGGAAGGAACTCCATCTCTCCGCCTCTAATATGTCCCAGGAGTGCAGTGACAGACACGAGGGGATGAAATGACCAACCCTGAGAAACATGAAAGCAGCTCCCAAACACACTTCCACTTGTCAGCAAAATGATGTGGGCTTGCCTGAGAAATGGAGTGCCTTCCAATTGCAAAGAACTTAATAGGAACCAGCTCGAAATCCTGTGAGCCTACCGAGGGCCCCGCTCTTTTGTAAAAAGCCAGACAGCGTCTATTATTTTTAAATGTCAACTGGATGGAGGATATGGCAGGGAGAAGGATGAGATTCCTCTTCCTGCAAGCCTGGTGAGGCTCAGCACGCTCAGGGGAAGGTTCTCTGTGGGTCCAGCCCTCTTGGCTCCTTCTTGCTTTTCTGCAAGGTGCCCACCAGAAATGTCCTGGTGCCAGGAGCCAGGTCTGGTCCCCACCTGAAGTGCCCCTACTGAGGCAGGCCGGCAGCACATCTGGTTTCTATTAGCCCCTCTGTGCCCCCACCCCTCCACACTTCCCTCCTGTTCTCATTGGTGACAGGCTTCTGGAGGTGTCTTGACAAAAGCCTTGCTGAGGGACTCAGGGTATATTGCCCCTCTCCTTGGTGTGCTGGTGTTCTTGGACCCTCTGGGGTCTTTCCAGAGTCAGTCAGTCTATCAGCTCGTCTGTCTGTCAGTCAGCCTGTCCATCAACTGTCGGTCTCTATTAGCCGGCAGGACAGTGTCAGTCAATCAGACAACCAAACAGTCCATCTGTCTGTCAACCAGCTGTGACCAGCTAGGCAATCAGCCAGCCAGTGGATCTGTCAGTCAGTCATTTATTTTAGGAGAGAGGGATGGGACACAGACCACAGAAATGACACATTCCGCACCACATGGAAGAGGGGGAGCAGGGACGCTATGTGCTGTGGAGGCCTCAGTGCTGAGGAGATGACCAGAAGCAGCAGGGGTGACTTAAGCTGACCTAGGTTCCAGAGAGCCTACACTGAACTGGGGTTGTTCAGCCCTCTCTGTGACTCCAACCCAAGCAGCACAGGGGTTACCCTGAAGTGAGGGGTTAAGAGCTGGGAATACAGAATTAGATGAGGAGAGCTCAATTAGTAGCCCTTCCTCTGATTAGCTAGGGGTCTTTGGCCAAGTCCTCTGAGTTGTTGCTCCCCAGCTGGGGAACCAGGAGGATCAGTGCTCCAGATAATCCCAAAGCCACACCCGTGGCTCTGATGTGCCTGGTTCTTTTTCCGGTTGGAGGAGAACAATCTTTTTTTTTTTTTTTTTTTGGAGGGGTACTGGGGATTGAACTCAGGGGCACTCAATGACTAAGCCACATTTCCAGCCCTATTTTGTATTTTATTTAGAGACGGGTCTCACTGAGTTGCTTAGCACCTCACTAAGTTGCTGAGGCCGGCTTCGAACTTGGGATCCTCCTGCCTCAGCCTCCCGAGCCACTGGGATTACCATCATGTGCCACCGCACTCAGCTGGAGGAGACAGAAATATGGATGGACATACAGATAAACAGATGCCTGGGCAAAGATTCCTAGCTGGGCCACCCCTTGTGCAAAGAACAAACTATAGCAGCTGATGAGTCCTAGGGTAGATTTAGTGGTTGCAGCTGTCCCTGGCTTAGTGTGTTGTGAAATGGATGAGCCATTTCTGGTACTGCTAGAGGGGCAGGAAAGACTATTGGTAGGAAGTGGATTTTCAAGAGGTTTCTGAAAGGTGAGGAAAGTGGTGAGAAAGGAAGGAGTGATCACAGGACTCAGGATCTCTCCTCTCCTTCCCGAGACTTCTCTCCTCTCCTCTCCTCTCCTCTCCTCTCCTCTCCTCTCCTCTCCTCTCCTCTCCTCTCCTCTCCTCTCCTCTCCTCTCCTCCCCTCCCCTCCCCTCCCCTCCCCTCCCCTCCCCTCCCCTCCCCTCCCCTCCCCTCCCCTCCCCTCCCCTCCCCTCCCCTCCCCTCTGTATGTCCTCCCCACGCTGTTGGCTGGGCCAAGGCCAGCCCAGAGTCCTCTCAGGTATTGACTTGTAGGTCACAGAAAAACAAATCTAAAAGGGCTTTTAGGAGCCATCCATTGGGGTCACTGAGGCCCAGAGAGTGGAAGAGATTTGCCCCTTACAATACAACATAAAATGCACCATAGTTGATATATGGACAAAACGTTATGGTGCAAAGAGGAATCAGCTGTGGAAGAAGGGTTCAGTGGGTGCTGACAGTTGGCCTCATTCTTGCAGGATGAGTAGGAGAGCAGCAGGTGCACATGGAAAAGGGTTTCCAGGCCGAGAGCACCACAGCACAGACTCAGATCATCAAATGAAAATGAGAGGAAACAGAAACATGGTCTCAAATTGAGGAAAGGAGGTCGGGGCAAAGGCTAAAAGAACTAGTTTCAGAAGGACCTTAAAGACCAGACTGGGGAAATTGAACTTTATCTTGTAAGCATTAAGAAGCTATTGTTTTTGAAACAAGGAGATAATCCAATTATTGTTTTTAGTAATAACAGGTTATATTAAGTTCCATTAAAATGATATTTATTATCAAGCTATTGGTTTTTAAGCAAGGAGATGATCAGTGTATTATTTTTAATAATAATAAAATTATATTAGATTCCATTGATATGATCTTTAACTTGTAAATATTGGAGAGCTATTTTTAAGCAAAGAGGTGATGAGTGTATTTTTATGTGTTGCTGAAGTTGGAACCCAGTGCCTCACACATGCTGGGCAGGAGCTCTACCACTAAGGTACATCCCCAGCCTGGGAGTATTATTTTTAATAATGGAGGTTTGGTTTTTTATTTGGTACCAGGGATTGAGCTCAAGGGCACTCGACCACTGAGCCACATCCCCAGCCCTATACTGTATTTTATTTAGTGACAGGGTCTCACTGAGTTGCTCAGGGCCTCGCAAAGTTGCTGAGGCTGGCTTTAAACTCATAATCCTCCTGCCTCAGCCCCCTGAGCTGCTGGGATTACAGGTGTGTGCCACTGTGCCTGGCCTTAATGGAGATTATATTAGGTTTCATTAAATGAAATCCCTGTCTGCAGGCTCAGGTGTCAACCAGCCTGGGTTCAAATCCTGGCCTTAACACATACTAGCTCTGTGACTTTGGGCATGTTATAAGACTTTTGAATGGCTCTGTTTGATCACCTGTGAAACAGAAATAATAACAACACCTTACTCATGGTCCTTTTCTGAGGTAAGACATGTAAAGTACTTAATATAGAGCCTAGTTCATAGCATGCACTCAATACAACTCAGCCAGATAATGGTGGTGGTATCTTCTTCCAGAGGATTGTGAGGCTCAGAGAGGTGAAGTCACTTGCCCAGGACCACACAGCCAGGCTGTGGCAGAGTTAAGTTTCAAAACCAAAGTCCAGGCTAACATTTGTGCTGTAAAAATTCCTCTGGAGGCCCTGCAAAGGACCACCTAAATCTACAGAGACCAGATCCCACACACTACCTGGGAGGCTGTTGCAACTGCTGGGACATGAAGATGTGGGTTGGGACCCAAGAGAGCCACTTTTGCCCAGTCAGGCTGTCATTTGGGAGCCTCCTAGGAGCTGGCCTGGCCCCAGAGAAGACCTGTTCTTTCCATCAGTGGGGCTGGGGAGGTTAATGGCATTCCCAGGAAGGGCCAGGGATTAGGGGAGCCTGCACTTCGGAGCCAAATTCTTTCACCTCTAGTGAGTTTTCCAGAGTTTCTCCCTCTGCCCCCAAGTGCCTGGCCCCAGGAAAAAAGAAGGGGGATGGGCTGAGACCTCCCGCTCCCCAACCCCATGGACCAGGCTGGAGGAGAGTGCGGCCCCCCACCGGGCTGGCCCTGGTCCCGGCTGTGGCTGTTCCGGCACAAGCTGTGGGAAAGGAGGAAGGCCTCAGTGTGCTCGCTGGGGTGCAGCAGGGGCGGACACAGAGGAGGGGGGGCAAGACCCTTCAGAGGCTGGACAATTAGAGAGAAGGCACATTCCAGGGGAATCCACATCTGGGATGAGCCTGAGCCAGGGCCAGCCCAGTAATCCATTGCAGATGTGACGGCCAGCAGCAGATGTGGGCAGGACCTCCCTCATGGGCGGCTGGGGGTGGGGGGGCTTGAAGGGGCTGGGAGATGAGGAACAGCTCCCAGACACCACCAGGCAGCTCCTTTTGGGCGGCTGCTACCTGGCTGCAATTCTGTGCATGGCATCTTGCCCATGCCTATGCAGCCAAGGCTGAGAGGCTAAGGCTAACTGGGTTTCTGGGAGCAGATCTTGGGCCAGGAAGCCACGGGCCCCAGGCCTGAAATCCTTAGCACCCCTTGAAGACCTTGTTTTCAAATGCCAATGCTGCACTGCAGGAGTCTCAGTGGATTTAAAACCTGAGAAAGGAGTTTGGGACACTGTGTCTGCCTCCATCTAGCTCCAGCCCTTATCCTGGCCCTAGTTCAAGCCTCCAGGGACCCTGAGACTGGCATTGCCAGGAGGAAGTCTAAAGAGACTTTTTGGTGCCAAGGACTGCTGATCTTCATGCCCCCAAATGAGCAGGGCTAAATAACATCTAGTCCTGTGCTTGACTTGTGATCTGATGGTTGGCATTAGAACCGTGCCCTAGAGGGAGGCAAGGGGACTCAGCAAGGGCTGATTGTTGGGGGTGGGTGTTGCAAAGGCCATCCAGAGGCCTACGGAGTGGATGGAAGAACTCTGGGAGGTATGAGGTAGGACATTCCTAGTCTCCGAGTGGGGGCATGTAATTGATTGCCCAGCATGTCTGGCAGGACACCAGCAATTGGAGAATCATCATTTGAGAATAGTAGGATGAGGGAGGGGATTTCAACTTCCTCTGGTCTGTCCCAACCCTTTCATGACACAGAGAAGGGAACAGAGGCTTAGAGAGAGACACAGGCTTGCCCCAGGTTAGGGAATCAGTAGTAGAACTGAAGAGAGAAGGCCAGATTCTCAGCTGATAAGTGTTGTTTCCCACAGCCCTGGGTGGCTTGGTAGAATGAATGAGTGGGTAAGTGAATGGATGAATGAATGGAAAAGCTTGGCTACTAAGATGGAGGTGTGGCCTTAGCCAAAGGTTTGTAGACACGGTGGGCATGTCGATGTCCAGTTTCTCAGTCACGTACTGCCTGCCTGAAAGACAGTAATGTATCTTATCCTTTTTCTCTCAACTGTGTTTCCCTACCTCATCCACTTTAGACCATAGGCTCCAAAGAAGAGGAAGGATTCACCCCAGGTCATCCAGCAGGCCAAGGGCAGGGGCAGGATGCAAAGCTAGGTATCCCTGGAGCCCCTACTCCTCACCCATCTCTGCCAGAGTTGAAGACAACTTCCATCCATTTCACAGGCAAGGAAACCGGAGACAGGCCCAGAGGGGGCGCAAGACGGATTACAGGATGAGCTTTAAATCAGGCCTGGCAGGACACTGCATGTAATGGATTCCTGTTGGCGGGAGCAGCATTCATGGCCCCTATAAGACCAGGCAGCCCCAGAGCAGTGCCATTCCAGACTAAACGACAGGTGGCAGCAGAGGACCATGGTAAGCAGTGAGGGTCAGGACTATTCCACTTGCCCAGCCCCCCTTCTTCAGGCCTATAGTTGGCCAGATTGGTACCCTAAGTGCTGGTGGGGCCACTGAGGCAGAGAGGACCCAGAGCTGGGATGAGGAGCTGCTTACTGATGAGGCAGGACAGAATATCCGAGGGGGAGAAGAGGTGGCTGGGCCTGCAGAGAGAGAGCGAGATGGGACAGGGGGAGGAGGAGACAGGGACAGACAGAGAAAGGGAAGAAAAGGGAAGGAGAGACAAAGAAATAGACTGACAGTTCAGAGAAAAACAAAGATGCACAAAGACTCTGTAGGATATGTCAACACACACATAGGGAAATCGTGAAACTTTGCAACTATAAAGACATTTAGAGGATACCTAATTCAAATCTTTCATCTTATAGATGGGAACACAGACCCAGAGAATTTGCTTGAGGTCACACAGCAAATTTGTGATCAAACTGGAACTAATGCCAATCCTAATTGTCAGATTCCAGCTCTCTTGTTGAAATGCCCCCCTTGGACATTATACACAGTAACTTCCAGGGAAATCTATCTAATATTAGCCTCAAACTTTAAGAGTCCTGCTTTTCTCCCTCTGTCACCACTTTCTATAAGATCACCACCTGATGTCACCACACAGGGTGGACACGTTATTTTCTGACCAGAATGCAAGTGCTGCCCATCTTCAGCTTGCTGGTCTATACCAGAGCATTGCCACTATGTCACTATCAACTCTAGTGATCGTGCTTTTCAAGCTAAAAAATCAGGCCAGATTGCCTAATGCATGATTTGATCACAGAGCAAAGTATTTAAAATTAGGCTTGTCCCCGGAAATCTGAGCCATCTGGTTACTGTCCTGCTACTCCACCCATTGGCTTCTCCTTCACACACAGGCCTGGAGATGCCCCCAGCTGTTAGCCAGGCCCTGGGGCTGAGAAATGAGGAAGGGGAAAGAGAGCTAATGTATACTGAGCTCTTGCCATGTGTCAGGCATTTTCTGTCCATTATCTCATTTACTTCCCGTGACAACCAATCATGGAGCCTCAGAGTAGGCCCCATGATTCCAGCAATGAGCTGACCTCTCCAACAGAGCCAGTCCTTCCAAGGAAGGAGAGGAGCATTGTGCAGAGATGTCACCCCGAAAGCTACCATGAACTTGGGATATACCAAGAGAGGTAAAGAGATCAAATAAAGTAAATCACAGCCTTGCCTTTCTCTGACCCCTGGAATGTGTGCCCAGCCTGGAAGCCCTATACATTGTAGAAACACTGGTGTCTGGTCAAAGGAGTGAGAGTCTTGGGAGGGGCTTAGAACCCAAGTCCCATGAGGACCAGTTGGAGGAACTGTAGCTATTTGTTGGTTGGTTGGTTGGTACCAGGATTGAACTCAGGGGCACTCAACCACTGTGCTACATCCCCAGCTCTATTTTGTATTTTATTTAAAAGACAGGGTCTCGCTTAGCACCTTGCTTTTTCTGAGGCTGGCTTTGAACTTGCGATCCTCCTACCTCAGCCTCCTGTGCTGCTTGGATTACAGGCATGCACTACCATGCCGGTTGTGTAAATACTTGATGTTGAATTTCACTGTGGTATATTCATGTAAGTACATACAAACTGTGGCCTGTATATGTGACTTCAGAGACTTCAGATTTCTGAGGGGCATAGGGAGCAGGCAGGTTCTGTGGGGTCCTAGGTGACAGAGCTAAGAAGCGACAGCTATAGTGAGATAGAACTTTCTCAGAGTCCAAGCTATGCTGTCATAAAACCGGCTGCCTCGAGAGAGGGCAAGTTTCCCATTTTTGTTGGTGCACAACATGAGTTAGGCAGAGCACATGCTAGAAATGTTGCAGAGAAGGCTCAAGCTTTGGATCAAAGTTTAGACAGGATGCCTCGAAATTCATTGCGTTACTTTCTTTAAAAACAGCATCTCCCATCTTTTTGAACACAGAAAGTCATTCCTTAGGTTTCACTTAAATTCCTCTTCCTGGAATCATTCCTAGATCTATGAAGGACTGGCAGCTGAGAAGGGAGGGGTGGGGAAGACAGCAGAGCAGGGCCGCAGGAGACCTAGCAGAGAGTCATTCTTAAATAATAAACATTAAGCAGACAGATGGCCAATGACGAATGGAGGAAAAAGCATTCCGAAAACATTCATTTGGAGAATAAGGCACTTTTTCTTTAACGATATTATCTTTATGAATCAATTTTGTGAGTCAAGTCGCTAAAACTGGAAAGGGGGGGCAGTGAGTTACTTACTCACATTTTCATTCTTTGAAATATGACATTAACCAACCACTCTAGGTAATACTGAACATTTTCCTGCTAATGTCAGGAAATCCTTTCTTAAGGCTAATCTAGATGTCAATTACAACACCAACAGACCATTGTTGAATGTGAACTTTGCATAATGTTCTATTGAGTGAGAGGTGCAGATTGTCAGATGGTTGGAAGGTTTGAGAGACAGATGATGGCCCTGGTTTGTCCTGACAACACCATAGGGATGTCACAGGCTAAGAAAGTTTGGACTGATGTGGATGGATGGCTCATCTCTGCTGAATCGACTCTGGTTTCTCTCCATTCTGTCAGATCTTCAGTACTTAGGTGGACATTGATTTACCAGATATGTGTGTAGCACCAGAGGGGGCTGGCCCCAGGAGCTATCATGAGGCTCCGACTGTCTCGAACATTTTTCTTCTCCATTCCCTCAGAAATCTGCTTTCTCTATCCCCATAATGGGCTGTCTTCAGAACAGTCACGGTTTGGGCATCTTTGCCTGAAGTGGTTCATCCAACTGTAAGAAGCCAAGAACCTGTGGAGTGGTGTGTGCATGTCGGGGTCTCTGTGTGGTTAAGGCCAGCTCCTACACTGCACTCTGTTTATTTCTCCAAAAGAAACTGTTCAGGAGGATGGGGGGAGCCCCTAGACAAGTTCCAGCTGTGGATGAGTGTCTTAGGTCAGGTTCCTGGGAAGTGAAGCAGGGACTTGGGACATGGGATCTATCAAGGTAGGAAGCAAGAAAGGATTTGGTCTCTGGTACTTTCTTGTGTTGGTCAGATCAGAGCAGGTTTGAGGGCTTTGGAGCTTAAATCACACTGAAGAACCATCCCATCTTGAGGAGAGCACTGGACTTTGATATCCTTGTATGAATCTCTTATTATCCCCCTCCCAGTGAAGGGGAGATGTGCCCTCTCCTGCAACTTGGAATTTGATGGTGCTTATTGGCCAAGGGCAGGTATCTGAGTTCTTAGTATTTTCAGCAGTTGGAGGGTGGGTGGAAAAGGGGATCTGGCCAAGACATGAACATCATGTAGTAGGGCAGGGCTATAGTTAGGCTTCTAACAGCCTCCTACTAGGAAGGAGAAGGATCTCAATCATCATGGTTCCACCAGTCAGCTACAAGCTAACTGAATCTCACTCACCAGAGCTGCTGGGAGGTTAGAAATGGAAACATGAGGAAATTGACCCTTGTGCTACGATGAGACCAGAGTCCAAGCATCTGGGCTACAAAGTCTATATGGCTGAGATGGGCAGGGAGCTGGAGAGAAGTCACCAGGCAAAGGTGCCTCCATGGTAGTGTCAGGTCATCAAGAGTGAGAATGCTGTCCCTTCCAAAGGCAAGCTTTGGAGGGTTCTCCAAGTTCTTCAGCTTTTAATTCACAGGATTAAAGTGGAAATAATTCAAATGGCCTGTAGTTTTGCAAATTACTGTATTTTCTTTTGCTTGTCCTAGTTCATTTCCTTGTGAATGTCAACCAGTGCTAATACACTTGAGGGAACCATAGAAATAAGTGTGACGCCCATTTTGGGCTGATATGTTGGGTGATAATAATAGCTTCTGCCACCTATTGAGCACTTAATATGTACCAGGCACCTACTGAGCACTCACTTTCAGGCACTGTTAGTTCATCAAGTCTCCTAAGATGACTTGGTGGTGCTGCATATGGTGGAGGGTGATGAGAGAGGCAGGTGTCAAAGATGACTCCTGGCTGCTTAATGGATGGTACTGCCATTCTCTGAGATGGTGACACTGAAGAAAGAACTCTTCTCTGGCATCAGCTGTCTCTCCTCTAAGTGGAAATATTCCAGTTTCAGTAAACTCTGCCTTTTGAGGCCTGCTTTGAAAACTCTAGAACTCTTTGCAGATGCACTGGGTCCTGACCAGGAAGTTTTAGATTGCAGAAGACTTACTATTTTCTTTAGTTTCTCTTTTCTATCATAACTGGTATGTCAAAACAGCCACACTGCAATCAACTCATTCAATTCCTTAGGAAACATTAAGCCCTGATTGTTCTAGGGAGAACGGAGGTTCTCTGTCTTTCCCTCTACTCTAACCCCAGCAAAATACTAACCACTAAGGATATGTAGGGAGAGGTGCATTTGCTACCTTGTTCCTTCTCTTAAAAAATAATCATAAGAGCCAGGCTTATTGATGCACACCTTTAATCCCAGTGACTTGGGAGGCTGAGGCAGGAGGGTCACAAGTTCAAGGCCAGCCTCAGCAACTTAGACCCTGTATCAAAAAAAAAAAAAGAGCTGGAGATGTTCCCAGTGGTTAGAGAACCTCAATATTTTAATAAATAAATAAATATTAAAATAAAAGAGTCATAAGATAATTCCATATATCTCATTTAATTTCAAAGTATTAGAAGGTGCCAAGCCCTTTACATGGGTTATCTTATTTTATTATAAAGTCTGGTAAAATAGGATGATTTCACCTGCAACTAAGAGAAGCCATGACTCAAACTGGTCTAACCAATTAAGAAATTTAGTAATCTTAAATAAAAGGACTCTAGGAGTAGAGTGGGCTCAGGCGTGGCAAAATCAATGGCTCAACAATGTTTTCAGGAACTTGAATCTTTCCATCTCTCTGTTCTTCCGTCTTCAGCAAAAATTCTGTTTCATTTTGATTTTGTTTTTTTTGGTACCAGAAATTGAACTCAGGGGTGCTTAATCACTGAGCTATATCCCTAGTTGATTTTTATCTTTTATTTTGCCACAGGGTGGTCTTGCTAAGTTGCTTAGGGTCTCACTAAGTTCCTGAGGCTGGCTTTGAACTCATGATCCTCTTGCCTCAGCCTCCCAAGCCACTGGAATTACAGGAATGCACCATTGTGCCCAGCTGAAAAAGTTGATCTTAAGTCTGGTACCCCTAATGCTTGGTGATGCCTGCAACAGTGTCAACCATCACTTCCAGGAATTCAAGTTACCTGAAGGAAGACAGAACCTGTTTTGTCTTCCCAGGAGGAAAGAACTTTTCCCCATAGATTCCCAGGTAGACTTCCCCTCATGCCTCTTCTGCCAGCTTAAATCACATATTTTTCCCTGAGCCCATTGCTAGAAAGGGGAATGGAAAGGACATGATTGAAATAACTGTATCATTTGGAGTGAATTTGCTCCAGCTTATCATTGGGAATAAAATACTACCATATCCCCATTCTACAGAAAAAGAGACGAGGCCTCACTGAGATGAAGTAACAAGTAACCTGCCCAAAGCAACACACCAGAACTGAGAAGTAAATTCAAGGCTTCCATATTTTGCTATACTTATTGATTACTAAATACTCGTTAAGAACCAAGTGCTTTTTGAAGTAGTACAAGGGAGTCCTTATTATCCAAGTGTTCATTTTCTGAGTCCCTGCAGTCATAAGGCTGGGTAGAAAAGCAACGACCATTAAGACAGTCACTAGTGAACTGGCCAATTATAAAATTACTCTGGCATTACTCCCAGATTAACCCTAGCCTCTAGACCAGCCTTTTCTGATTGTTGGATATTATAAACACTAGAGAGTAAAGAGCACATTTAATACCAACCAGTTTGCAAAGTAAGACTGCAAATATTAGAAAAGGTTCAGGAGTTCATGAAATCAACAAAAGTGATATTGGAAAACTGTTGGCATCTTGGCGAAGCCATTGACACATGAGAACCTGGCATAATTAGACCAGTTAACAGCTGAACAAGAGCAAGTCAACATGGATGAGAACAAGATAAAGACTTCACAAAATAATGAGTTGACATTCCGGTTATTAAGAGATATCCTGGGGAAAACCAAAGCCCTAGGGGTTTTTTTCCCCCCATAAAACAGCCTTCTTTATGATCATGCTATGAAAAGCAAAGTTAAAGGGGCTGGGTTGTGGCTCAGTGATAGAGTGCTTGCCTAGCATGTATGAGGCACTGGGTTCGATTCTCAGCACCACATATAAATAAATAAAATAAAGATCCATTGACAACTAAAAAATATTAAAAGAAAAAAGCATTGGGCTGGGGATGTGGCTCAAGCGGTAGCGCGCTCACCTGGCATGCGTGCGACCCGGGTTTGATCCTCAGCGCCACATACCAACAAAGATGTTGTGTCCGCCGAGAACTAAAAAATAAATATTAAAAAAATTCTCTCACTCTCTCTTAAAAAAAAAAAAGCAGAGTAAAAGATGGTACTCCATGGCATCCTTCAGTATTGTCATAAAAACCACACCACAAAGCCACTAATATTTAAGTCATTTTTTTCTTGCCCTTGTTTACCCCCAGTAGTGTTTGTTTGTTTCCAGGGATTGAACCCCGAGCCACATCCCTAGTCCTTTTTTCATATTTTACTTTGAGACAGGGACTCTCTAAGTTGCTTAGGGCCTTACTAAATTGCTGAGGCTGGCTTTGAACTGGAAATCCTCCTTTAGCCCCAGTTTTGTCATCTGTAAAATAGGAAACCTCATAGAGTTATTGTAAAGGTTAAATAAGATTGCTCATGTAAAGCCTTTAGCAAAATCCTTCACACATAGTACTCAGTAAATAACTGTAAGCCATAGTGGTACTGTTGTTAAGTGACTGTGTACAATGATGGGAAGGACAAGGGCTCCATAGCTGTTCACAGCCTGGATTTTAATCCTGATTTGGCTATTTCTTTATTGTGTGACCTTAACAAGTTGCTTTTCCTCTCTGGGCCTCAATGATCTCATCTTGAAATTGGATTACATAGGGTTGCTGTGACAATCAAGTAAGAAAATTGTAACCCAGTAGTCACTGTCACTTAATGGTTTCTTTTGTTATCTGTGTTGAATACTGTGTCAAGTGTGGTGAGCATATGCCTAAATGGCTGTGTGGATGTGTGTGGGTATGTGTGCACACACATGGTAAGGACATGTATAAGAAATGTAAGAGAAGCCTTGTTCCAGTCCACAGGGGATTACATCTCATGAAGAAGAACACTGTGTTATGGGCCACCTATATGCCCTCGCTGGACCTCCATTTTCCCCCTGTGGTATTAGGTCCTTAAATGAATGGATCTGTAATGATCTACAATTCTGAGAACCTATATAGTCCTGTGGAATCCAGAAACAAGTAGAAAGCAAGCCAAATCAACTTGGTTTCGACTGTGATCATAAAAGAAGTTCTTCAGGAGCTGGGAGGACAAAGTGTAGTCAAATGGAATGAGGACTGGTTTGGGGACCAGTCATATCCAGATTTAAATCCCCACTCTGGGACTGATGTATAACTCATGGGTAGAGTACTTGCCTAGCATTTACAAGGCCTGAGTTTGATCACCAGTGCTTCAAAAACAACCCCAGGTTTTTCACTTGCTAGTTGGATCACCTTGGACCACCAACTTCTCTCTCAGCCTCAGTCTCTTCCTCTGTACAATGGGATCAATACCCCTGCCTTACAAGAATACAGTGAGAAATGATCAAGCTCAAGTATTTGAAAATGCCTCACATGCATGAGGTGCTTTTCTTTTTTGCTTAAGGAGACTTCCTGGAGACTTTGGAACTTGAGCCAGGAATTTTTGGTGGGAAGAAAGCTGCTGGAGAACGGGGTACAGTTGGGCAGAATAGCAGGGAATAGCCTTTTGGCAGATGCCTTTATCGGGAAGGCAAAATGCCAGGATCCTACAGGGCAAGTCCACTACCCTGAGGTCCACGAAGAAACCATCCCCTTACCAGACCCTGCCTGGGATTCTCATCATGGCTTGGAGGGGGAAAAAAAAGAAACCAAAATGAAATATATATTTATAACAATAATAATAATTATTCTTTCACCAATTTTCTCTTCCTCCGATGGAGTCTGGCAAGGAGTACAGAGCAGGAAAACTGCTAAAGTTGAGAGTAATGGTGCCCCCAGGACAAATAAAGAGGGAACTTCAAACCAGCAGATGCTGCCGAAAACCCCAACACAGGAAATATCTGCAGAATGAATTGAGAATTTATGGGGGTTTGGGTTTTTCAGGATTTATAAGCAAGTTCCATGAACAGAGAAGGGAGATGGAGGAGAGAGAGCAGGACAGGGCAAGAAGAGCGGGCTGAGGGCAGAGCCTGCTGTTCCTCCCCCACCTCCAAACCCCTACCAGCCGCAGAGGCAGAACTGGAGTCAGTGGGGACTCCAGGGCCTATGGTGGCCTGGGCATGCTGTGCTGTGCTGGGGTGGATCCCCATGTGCCCCTTGGCACTAGCGCGACCTCATGGTGGGCTGGCAGATGGGTGGAGGCGGGCACATAGAGCTACAGGCAGACATGTATGGGCCGGAAATAGGCATGGGCATGATAATGATGTGAGTATCACTAGGCCTGCTGATAGCAGGTCCTCCCTGGGGCCCAAGGCTTGGAGCTTTCTCTAGGTCTTCCCCAAGCCCAGCGTAACAGAATTGGATAAGGCAAGGATTGTCTGGTGTTTGTAGGTAGGTCAGGCCAAGGATTCAGGAGAGGCTGGGAAGGAGTAAGGATGGCTTGTCTTGGGCTTCTGAGAAACTGAAAGTACTAAAGCCATGTGTCTGCAGCAGCCCATCCTGTCTGGGGATCTCAATTTCCCACCTGTAAAATGATGGAGGGGTTTACACTACAATAGACAATGGACCTTGTTATCAAGGCACTGGTAGGGGAGGGGTGGGGGTAGGGAAAGTGGGGCATTAGGCAGCTAGAGATGGTGCAGAAGGAGAGTGGAGAGGGGCCCTTCCCAGAGCAAAGGTGTGCCCTGGAGGTGCTGACAATTTCCAGAGCCCAAGGGACTCTGGAACATCTTTTTCCACCATCCTGGGCATGAGGCTATGAGTTCAGTCTGAATTAAGGCCACCCTGGATACAGGCCCTTCCAATATCCTAAAGGACCCTGAAAGTTTTCCATTTCTGGTCTCTGCCCAAAGGGGGATTTGGGGAGAAAGCCATTCAGCTGCATTTAGAGGTTAGTGATGCTCGGAAAGTGTATACCCAGCCAACTCCTGGAAATGGAAACCCTTTGCTTCTTTACTGGAACAAAACTCCAGCCACAGGCAAAATGAAGAGGTGCCCAGAGGAGGCAGAGAGGAGAGTAGGGATGAGGGCTCTTGAGAGGCAAGACTTCCACAGGTCTTGCTGTAGGGGTTCAGTGAAGTGCGCCTGTTGCTCAACAAGAGGAGACTGCATTCTGTACCAGCTTGCTTGTTCTTAGAGGGCCAGAAACAGAGGTCTGTCTTGGGAGGAAGTGAACACTAGAAGGTGTTTAAGTCTCAGCCAAAAAATCACTTATCATTAGAGATGTTGTTGAGACCATGTCTTCATTACATTTGGGATTTGGTGAGAAAACTGTAGCACATTTAAGATGTATTCTGGGCTGGTAGTCCTATGACACACGGAGATGGACTACTATATTAACTTTGGGTCCCTCTCTTCACATCTCCAGGCAGTCCTTTCCCATCTGTAAAGTAGGGTTGGGTGGACCTTGACCATTAAGGGCACATTTGGCTATGGCATTCTCTTAATCTGTGACTGTAGGTTTTGGGGTTTGGGAGGGACAAAGAGGTGAACTTTGCCTATCCTTATCTACTGGTGAAGCCCAGACACAAGCCTGCTTCTGAGTCTCTCTGTGGCCATCTTTATAAAAGTATGGAGCCCAGTTAGATGTCAGCCAAGAAACTGAGTCAAGAAATGAAAAGGTGGGGGCTGGGCTTGTGGCTCAGTGGTAGAGTGCTTGTCTAGCACGTGTGAGACACTGGGTTCGAGCCTCATCATCACATAAAAACAAATAAATAAATAAAGGTATTTTGTCCATCTACAACTAAAAAAAATTTTTAAAAATAAATGAAAAGGTGCTGACAGTCCACTTTGAGGGAGAGACTCATTCTGGGAGCAGGGCACACCAGATGCCTACAGCCCTAGCCCCGTCTGAGCTACTGCCTTCCCAGTCCAGAGATTACTGTAGCTTTGTAGTAATTTTGAAATTGGAAGTGCATTTTCTCCCACATTGCTCTTCTTCTTCTTCTTCTTCTTCTTTTTTTTTTTTTTAGAATTTTTTAAGCTATTTGGGCTCCCTTGCAGCTCCATAGAAATTTGAGGATTGGCTTTTCCATCTTTTTCCAAAAAAAAAAAAAAGTCATTGGAATTTGATAAGATTAAGCTGAATCTGTAGATTACTTTGAGTAGTGCTATGGTTTGAATGTTTGTGCACTCTCCAAAATTAATGCTGAAACTTACCCCCCCAGTGCAACAATGTAAAGAAGTGGGGCCTTTAAGATTGGGCCGTGAGGGCACCCATCTCATGGATGAGATTGCTGTTTTATAAAAAAGTGCTTGAGTGGGTGATTTCACTCCTTCCATTTTTTTAAGTTATACCTGGGCACAATACCTTTATTTTGTTTATTTATTTTTCTGTGGTGCTGAGGATCGAACCCAGGGTCTCACACATGAGAGGTGAGAGGCGAGTGCTCTACCACTGAGCCCCAGCCCCAGCCCCATCCTTCCATTCTTAACACCATGTTAAGACACAGCATTTCTCCCCTCCAGAGTATACAGCAACAAGGCACCATATTGGAAACACTGAGCAGCCCTCACCAAACACTGAATATGCTGGCATCTTGATCTTGGATTTCCCAGCCTCCAGAACTGTTAGGGATAAACTTTTATTGTTTATAAATTACTGTGGTATTTTGTTATAGCAGTCCAAACAGACTGAGACAGGAAGTATTGACATCTCAACAATATTGAGTCTTCCTCCTCATGAACAGGATATTCTACCACTTATTTAAATCTTCTTTTATGTCTTTCAGCAATGTTTTATAAATTTTAGAATGCAAGTCCTTTAGCTTCTTGGTTAAGTTTATTTCTAGGATAGGATAAAAGCTTTTCAGATTGTTCACTACTGGTATAGAGAAATATCACTGATTTTTGCATGTGGAACTGCTACCCTGCAACCTTGCTGAAATTTATTTACTAGCTCCATTAACTTTTTTGTGGATTCTTTGGAATTTTCTACATAGAGGATCATGTCACCTACAAGAACAGACAGTCTTACTTCTTCCTTTCCAATTTGGATGACTTCTTTTTTTCTTGACTAATTGCTCTAGCTAAAACTTCCAGTTCAGTGTAGAATAACAATGAAAACAGATTTTTTTTTGGTCTTAATCCTGATATTAGGGGGAAAGCTTTCAGTATGCCACTACTGAACATGATGTTATCTGTGAGTTTTTCCTGGACAGCTTTTATGATGTTAAGAAAATTCACTTCTCTTCATAGTTTTCTGAGTGTTTACATCATGAAAGAATGTTTGATTTTGTCATTTTTTTCTACACCAGTTAAGATGATTTTAAAAATTATTTTTCCTATTAAGGTGGTATATTTTGTTGGCTGGTTTTCTTATATTAAACCACCCTCACACTCTTCAGATAAATCCCTCTTGGTCATGTATATAATCTTTCTTTTTTATCTTTTTTTTATTGGTTGTTCACAACATTACAAAGCTCTTGACATATCATATTTCATACATTAGATTGAAGTGGGTTATGAACTCCCAATTAATCTTTGTATATATTGCTGGATTTAATTTTCTAGTAGAGTGTGTGTGTGTGTGTGTGTGTGTGTGTGTGTGTGTGTGTGTGTGTGTTTATTGCTAGGGGATATTAACCAGTTATTTGTATTATATTTATTATTAAGATTTTATATGACTTTGGTATCAGGGTAATGCTACCCTCATATTATGATTTGGGTAATATTTCCTCCTGTACAATTTTTTGGAAGAATTTTAGGAGTGCTAATGTTAAATATTTGGTAGAATTTCCCAGTGAAAAAGCCATCTGTTCCTGACTCTTATTTGTTGGGAGTTTAAAACAAATTTCTGATTCTCTCTTTTTTGTTATTGAGATTTTCTTCTTTAGTCAATTTTGGTAATTTATGTATTTCTATGAATATGCCTATTTGATTGATATTATCTAATTCATTGGTGTACAGTTGTTCATGATATTCTCTTTAAATATGCCATCCCACTGCCTTCTGATCCACATGATTTCTGATGCAAAAGCAACTAGTAATCTTACTAAGATCACTTGTATATTGTGAGTTGTTTCTCTCTTGCTGCTTTCAAGATTCTCCTTTATAGTTTGGAGTTCTTTTAACTTGGATGTTTAGATTTGGTTCTTTTATCAAGTTTGAGACATTGTCAGCCATTATTTTCTCAAATATCCTTTCCTCCCCTTTATCTTTCCTTCTCTTCTCATTCTGAGGCTCCCATAATGAATATGTTGGATTGTTTGATAGATACATTGCTCATGGACTAGTCACTTTTCTTCTTAACTTTTTTCTTTCTGCTCTCCAGATTGGATATTTTCAATGATCCTATCTTAAAGTTCTTTCTTCAGATTGCTCTAGTGGATCCCCTCTAGTGAATTTTTAAGTCATTGTACTTTTCACTTGAATTTTAATATGGTTCCTTTATGATTTTTCTTTGTTGATATTCTAATATTGTTTATACATTTTTCCTTTAATATCTTTGGTTCTTTGTCCATGGCTTCCTTTAGGTCCTTGATCATATTTAAGAAGTTAAGAAGCCAGGTTAAGAAGCCAGGAACAGCGGCATGTACCTGTGATCCTAGCTACTCAGGAGACTGAAACAGGAAGATCGTGAGTTCACTCCAAACCTGGGAAACATAGTGAGTCCCCATCTTGAAAAAATAGAATTGATTTAAAGTGTTTGCTGTTAAGTTCAATGTCTGAGCTTTCTTACTTTTCTCCTTTTGAATAGATCATACATTCTTCGTATACTTTAAGATTTTTGTTGAAAGCATGACTTTTGAATATTATAATGTTATAACTGTGGAAATCAAATTCTCCCCTTTCCCATAGTTTGCTATTCTTGGTTGTTAAAGGTTTCGATAATTTATTGTTCTATGACTTTTGCACACTATTTTTTTAAGACTGCATTTCTTATCATGTGTGGTTACTAAAGTCTCAGTTTGTTTATTTTGTGTTCACTATTTTGTGTTTTGACAGATATCCTTGAAAGTTGAAAGCCAAGAGCATTTTTTGTGGTGCTGGAGATTGAACCCAGGTTTTTGAACATTCTAGGCAAGTGCTCTACCACTGAACTCCATCTTGAGCCCCCCAGGAGCATCTTAAAGTGACCTTTTTCTTGATTTAATATCTACTTAGTTGCTGAATAATTTTGCCTGTTTTCCAGAGTTCTGATAAGTCAATACTGATATATCTTATATTTTTTTCAATGCTTCTGTGGAAGAATGTGTGTTTGGGATTGCTTACTCTACTATTTTGCTGATTTCATTCTGGTCTTTGCTTCTTGCCCATAGGCACCAACCTGTGGAGGCTGTATCTGTATCTCCTTGGTCCTAGAAGGACCTAGATCATCTTTTGCTCTTGCATCTTGGCCCTAGATCATCTTTTGCTCTGTGCACAGCAAAATATCCATGTACTCGATCTAGTGTGAAGCGGATATGGTTTTCCTGGCAGGAGAGTGGGATGGTTTTAAGAGTTTGAGCCAGAGCTCTGGAGAATGGTTGGAATGCAGAGCTGACTACAGACTGGGGTGGATGAGATCACGATAATACTTGTAATAATAGCTACCACTTAAGGAGCTCTGACCATGGGCCAGACACTGACCTAAGTGCTTTGCATATGCTTCTTGTTTTGTCCTTCTGGCAGACTACAATGGCTGGGGCCAAAGAGGGTAAATCCCCTGTCCAGAGTTACACAGTAGAACTGAGGTTGGACCCTAGGTCTCTCTGAATCCAAGTTCTGTGCTCTTCCTGACAATGAAATATCTCTTCCTGGTATCTCATGAGATTTGACTAGAGACCCTAGCCACCTGTCCTATGGCCCCTGAGTAGAGGAAAAAGGGTATGTGTGGCTCACATGCACTTTAGTTATGATAATTTTCAGTTCCAGAATTTTTATTTAGTTACTTTTTATAATTTATCTTTATTAACATTTTCATTGTCTTCACACAGTGTTTTCCTGGATTCTGTTAGTTCTTCATCTATGGTTTTCTTTAGCTCTGTTAGCATACATAAGATTTAAAATATTTGTGGCTCACTCCTTCCCTGGATGAATTCTAAGAAGCTGTCATCTTTGAGCCACTGCATCCTGTACCACCATGTCTAACATCACAAAGATGAATGGGATTGGATTTATTGAACCAGGAAAGAGCAAGTAGCTATTCTCTGTTTCCTCTAAGGAAAGAATCAGAAAAAATTGGTGAAAGCTCCACTGGCTATTTTAATAACCAGTAATTTCTGTTGCCAGATACAATGATCATTATACCCATTATGTCATTTCTTCCTCACAACAGCTCACAAGGTAGATGTAATTCTTCCCATCTTGGAGATAAGGAAACTAAAAGTCAAACAAGTTAAGTGACTTGCCTCAAAGTCACAAAGCCTGTAGGTCAACCTGATTTCATTCATGCATTTAATTACCACTGAATATCTATCTACAAAATGTTAGGTACTGTCCTAGGCACCAGGGAAATAGTTATGGAGCCAACCAATCACCAAATAAATATAAAATCTAATGCCAAGCAGTTGTAAATGCTTTGAAGATAAATAAAAGCAGGTTATAGACTAGAATACTGTGGTGTAGAGGTGAGACAGGAGTTATATTAACCAGAATGCTTGAAGCAGTCCACTTGGAGGAGGTGATATTTAAGTAGAGACTGGAATTAACTGGGGAAGCTATGCCATGTGAAGATTTGGGGGAAGAACATACTAAGCAGAAAGGAGAGTGAGGGAACAGCCCCTGAGAAAGGAAAGAGTTTGTTGTTTTCAAGGGACAATGTAGCCAGAGAGGAGTGTGAGGGGAGAAGCAGGAGGTGCAATGTAATGACATCAGGATTTGTAAGCCAGAGTTTCATATGATGAAAACCCAAAGCAGGATTTTGTGTAGAAGCAACATGGTCTGATTTATCTTTCCATCTCCTTGGAGAATGAACTATAGAGGGCAAGAGTTGACACAGGGAGACTCATGGAGTGATGCATAGTCCCACATGGGCACAATGGTAGTTTGCACCATCCTGGTAAGTTTGGCTGTCATGTGAGGAGTCAGATTAGGAATGAAGTTGAGAGTTGGAGTTGTCAAGATTGTTCATGGTTTGGACAGGGGTCTAAGAAAAAGGAAGAGTTCCAGGCTTTGGCCTGAGCCTTTGGGTGAATAGTGTGCCAGGATTTGTGATGTGGAAGACATTGGAGTAGGGAAAAGATTTGAGGTTAAAGTGCATATTTGGGTCCCAGTATGAATGACTCTAGTGGTCTGGGCTTTCCCTCAAACTTTTTCCCAGGGCAGAGGTGCATTCCAAAAATAAGGTATTGGGGGAAGACATGGGAAAAAAATCTCTGGCCTGTGTTCTTGAAAGATAGAAAGACAGCCATTATCTTGACTGGCTGGGCCTGACCTGTTCTGAGATGCGGCCAAGCCAGATGGCCCCTTGAAGTCCGTCCTGGCTTAAGGAATCTCTTCTGTGATCTATGACCCAGAGGTGGGAGCAGGAATTTTCTCTTTTAACTAACATTTTTTTCTTTTTCCACAGCCTGATCTCTTTTAGATCCCGTCTAATTTCTTACAGGCCTTGGGCTAATTTGCACAGCTGGGTTTTACATCTGGGTCATTGCCATCTGCCAATTGCTTTGTTGGCTGCAGGCAGGATGAGGTAGCAGCCCCAGGGCAGGTTGCAAGCTCCTGGAGCTGCCTTTGTGAGGATGCCCCAGGCTCAAAGATGGACCCAGCCCTGGAGACCACTGCTGCTCTAGTTTGTTCTGTCCTTCCAACTCCCTGGCAACAGAGCCCTGGAACTCACCCTTAGGTTGACATCATAGACACAAACATCCTAGGAGATCAAGAAGTAACTTTTGGGACACACACACACAAACACACACACACAGGCACATACACCTTCATGTAGAGAACAAGAGGGCAAATAAATATAGATAACAAATCAAGGAAAGAAAATTTCACACAGAGAAAAATGAGACAAATAATGAGACACATATAAGAAAGATGGCTATGGCTCAGTCTTAATATGAGCATTTTATTCCATGGGTCCCTGGATTATAGGGATGTGGTCATATCTTGACAGGAAACATGGCACCATCAGAGTTGAGTTTGAACAGATGGTTCTGGAATTCAGTGTGAATATTTTGAACATGCAAAACTGGAGGCCAGGAGTCTAGGAAGGAAGAGATGGGGCTAAGGGATCAGGCTAGAAGTGTAGAAGGTCTGTTGTTCCACAGGGCCAGGAGGAGCAGACACCAGAGAGGGAGGGTGATTAAAGTTTAATGTCCAATAAAGCATCCAATGGACTCAATGACAGGTTAGCGATGACAAAAGAGAGGGACTGTCAAGGAGAAGGCTTAGGTTTGTAGCCTGGGGAATTTGGCATGGTCCTCTTCAGCTCTCAAGGCCAAACTTAGTTCCTATAATCATACCAGGAAACCTCCCTGGACCTTGGCTTCTTGCCCATAGTTCTCTGCCACCAGTCTCTGAGCTCTCCCAACATTTGGCAACCCCAGGGCAGAGTTTGCTTGTGACTCTTTAGTACTCTCAGCAGGTCTCTTGGTAGGGTAGCCTCTGCCAGGAATGATAGTTACAACTCTACATGGGCTAGGGAGTCTAAACCCTTTCATTGGAATCCCATTCTGGGTGAACTTGAACAAGCTAGTCCATCTCCTTCTGAGAACCTACCTACCTCAAAAACCAGAGTGAGAACAAAATGGGGGAATACATGTAACAAGCTCAAGAAGTACTAACTATACTTATTATCATTGGTCATCAATCATTATTGTTTATTTGGTAATGTTCTATATCCATTTAGATTAGACTACAGAGCATCAGCTGCATCTAAATACATTCACATCCATCCTGCTCTCTCTAGAATTTAGCTTACAACAGGTGACCACAAGGACTGGCCAACTGTCCAAGTCTTCCTTCAATTTATTTCTATTAAGGGAACTATGGAAGAATTTTGTGGGTGCTCTGCTGGCCCCTCAGTACATGCACAGATGTTAAAGACTGGTCTCAAAGGGGAAGGAAGGGAAGGGAGGGGTTGGGAATAGGAAAGACAGTGGAATAAATCAGACATAACTTTCTTGTGTTCATATATGAACACACCACAGTGAAACTCCACATCATGTACAACCACAGGAATGTGTACAACCACAAAAATGGGATCCTAGTTAGAATACGTTATACTTCATGTATGTATACTATGTCAAAATACATTGTACAGTCACATATATCTAAAAAGAACAAATTAAATTTTTTTTAAAAAAGAAGACTTGTCTCATTCCATGAAACTCCTAATCTCAAAATTCTATAATAAAATAACACTTACTGAGCTCTCTCTGTGTTAGAGTGTGATCAGGGGAGCAGAACCACCATGAGTGATCTGGAATAAGAAATTTATTATGAGGATTAGAATTTTCGTCATCTTGGGAGTGATGAAAAAGCCTGTGGAAGGCAGTATTCTCTCCATCTGGTGGGTGGGACTGAAGTTGCTGTAGGTGAGCAGCGCTGGTTAGTTGGGAAGAAAAACTGTAACTGAAATGGGAGACAGGAAAAACAAACAGGAAACCACATCTGTCTCCCATGGCCTCTGGCCTGCACTGAGTGGATGAACCAAAGAAGCAGTTGGCATCCTGCGCCGCCATGCTGCACACGCTTCTAGCCCAAGACTTGTCTAAGTTCAAGAACATTTAGGGGAGCCAGATAGGCTGTGAGACTGGCTGCTATCTTTTGCTAGTGAATCGAGCTGGCAGGTGAATTTCCACAGCACCTTTATGTCAACCTACAGGGCCCAATGGCTGCTGCTGTGTTTCTGCCTTCCAGATCTTGTGCAAATTTCTCTTGTAGCCAACCCTAACCTGGATCCATCCAGAGAAGGGAATCTAGGGCAAAATGCTGCTCAGCTAAATGCAACTGGATTTTAGGTCTCCTTCCCCTTTTCCTCACCTACAGAAAGAACAGAGTTTGGCCCCCTGACATAATCTGGGAGAGTGACCTTGTCAATATCTGGTGTTCAAGAGGGAGTGAGGGGAGATTGGTGGTAGCAGGCAGTGGGAGGGGACAGAAGCTGAGGAAGTAATCCCTGCAGAGGGTGATCTGGTGACTGTGGCCCCCACCGGAGTTGAGGTCAGGGCGATTTGGGGATTCTGCATCTAGACAATTGCCTCCATTCCCCATGTCACCTTTGTTCTCAGTAATCCTGGTACTCTGGTGGACTTTCTGAGCATCCTTCCTCTAGCCACCCCCCACCTCAGTCAATAATGATATGGTTTCCATTAACGTTTCAGTTAAAATCAGGTTCAAATTCATTTTGTTTAGAGAAATTGAGGAGAGTTTCATGGCACCCCTTAAGAGTCCCCCTGGAGTATCACTGTACCATCACTAACCCAAGACCAGAATGGTGGAAAGAAAGGCAAAGGGGAAGGGAATGGGATGGTGCGGGTAGCAAGACCGCCAGTTTTGAATTAGCCCTTGTTTGTTTTTCTTTAGACCTCATTGAGAACACACTATAACCATGCCCTCCTCAGGGCCAAGAAAAAGAAAGAAAAAAAAGATATCCCTTGGGCAAGCCCAGCCAAGGGCTTCGTTTAGAGAAAGAGAGGCATCTATTTCTACCTGGCCCCTCTGATTACAAATGATTGGTGTTTCAAAACAAATCATCAGTAATTTGGAACAAATGTAGTCCCTCTTGGTGGGACTTGGCTGAGATGGGCTCTGGAGCTGCTGTGGCTGCTTCCTGGGGTGGGGGTCTTGGTTCTGGGGAGGCAGGACCTATTCGCAAGACACTGGGCAGGGGGTAGAAGTGGGGGACAGAGGTAGGGAACTGTGAAGCTGGTCAACAGCAGATTGGCTTCTCAATCCCAATTTCCCCACCTTCCATCCATGTGACTTTGAACAGGTTAGTAGATCTCTGGGTCTAATTCTCTATCTGTAAAACGAGGATGATTATGATAGTACCTGCCTCATGGGGTTGTTGTGCAGATACACTAGTCATCTCTTATCCATGGTTTCATGTTCCATAGTTTCTGTTACTCAGAGTCTGAAAATACTAAATGGAAAATTCCAGAAATAAACAATTCATAAGTTCTAAATAACTTTTTTTTTCCTGATACTGAGATTGAAACCAGGGGCACTCTATCACTGAGATACATCCTCAGCCCTTTTTTATTTTGAGACAGGGTCTTGTTGCTGAGGCTTACTTCAAACTTGCAATCCTCCTGCCTCAGCCTCCCAAATCACTGGGATTACAGGTGTGTACCACTGCACCCAACTTCAACAACTTTTATTACACTAGACTGTTGGAAATGTTTTATTATCAGTTATAGTTGTTAATCTTTTACTGTGTCTAATTTGTATATTAAACTTTATCATAGGTATATATGTATAGGAAAAAATACAGTATACATAAGGTTCAGTTTTATCCACAGTTTTGGATATTTGCAGAACTTCTTGGAACATACCCGCAGTGGGTGGGGAAGCTACTGCACACAGAATGCCCTCTAACACAACTTGCTATTATTGTTACTATTGTTGATGATAATGATGATGACCAGGAGGAGGAGGAGGAGGATGAAGGATGTTCTTGTATGTGCTTGGCACTAAGCTGTTTCATTCAGTTCATACTACACCCCCAAAATGGAGGTGCTATTTTTAGTATACTCTAACAAGGGAGGTGCTATTTTAAGTTTAATCTACAGTTGAAGAATCTGAGGTTCAGAGAAGTTGATGACAGGTCAAAGATCACATAGCTTATAAGCAGCAGAAATAAGATTTGATCCCAAGTCTATTTGTTCCCAAGTCCTCCTGCTACACCACAAAAATCAAGATATGTCTTAAGAAAAGTGCCAATAACTGTGGAATGCCCAGAGGGAGAGGTCACAGCCAGCCTGATGTTTAGGGGAATCTTCATGGAGAAAATGGCATTTTGCATTAGGTGTTGAAAATGGCTTAGATTTCAAGACATGGTTATTAGAAGTGGGGGCATGGCAGATTGTGGGAACTGCATAGGTTGTACATGGGGAACAAGGACTTGTTCCACTTGGTTGGGTGTATAAGGGTTAGGCCTAGAGTGTGTTGAGGCCAGATTGTGGAGAGTCTTGAATTTATTTATTTATTCGGTCATTCAGCTATTACTTATTAAGTACCTCCTAGGTGCTGGGCCTTGTGCTGGATGCTATGGACACAGAAGTGAACAGAAAAGACAAAAATCCTTGTCCTTGTAGTACTGACATCCCGGAGGAGGGCAGAATTTACTTCACCCAAGTGCCTAGACACTTTCCCTTGGTTCAGGTAATGGAGGTTTCGAGTACACCAAGGTCCAGAAGGAGTACCCAGTCAGGCCTAAAGAGCCTGTGGACATGTTGGGGGCAGAAGGAGAGGGTCTCTGTGAGGGAGTACTGAGAAAAGAGATGGGTGGGGGCTTTGAGAGTTCTGCAAGCTTTTTGGGCCAACCAAGCTTTTTTCATATAAGATGATGAGCAATAAGGAGCTATAGAAGGTTTCTGAGCAGAGGAGCAGCAGCACAAGAGCTGTGCTTTAGAGAAGCTACTCAGAAATCATGCATACTTTGGAGAGAAAAGCCAACACCAGGAAACATGGAGGGAGGCCACCATTCCAAGACTTAGGATTCTCAGTAGAACTGGCTATGTAATTTATAGAGCCCAGTGCAAACTTGTAATGCAAGGCTCCCAAGGCTGAGGATGTAGCTTAGTGGTAGAGCACTTGCCTAGCAAGTGCGAGGCCCTGGGTTCAACCTCTAGCACCACAAAAAAGGCTCCTATTAAAAAATTGTTAATCCCATCATCTTGGGAGGCTGAGGCAGGAGGATCATGAGCCATCCTCAGCAACTTAGCAAGGCCCTAAGCAATTCAGTGAGACCCTGTCACAAAATGAAATATAAAACGGGCTGGGCATGTGGGTCAGTGGTTAAGCACCCCTAGGTTTAATCCTCAATACAAAGAAAGAAAGAAAGAAAGAAAGAAAGAAAGAAAGAAAGAAAGAAAGAAAGAAAGAAGGAAAGAAAGAAAGAAATTGTTAAGAAATTAATGCTGGCAACACCAAAGCATTAAACCTAACATGGGGCCCTTTACCTGGTACCCACCACTCTGGACAGCTCCATAGAGCCTTGGTGAAACTGAGATTTGCTTCATCCAATACCCTGGATACATCAAACATCCTCCCTTCCTTCCAGTCTAGATAACTCTCGCCCCTACTTGAGACCAACCTGTCCTTAGGGGCCAAATATTTTCTCTCAGGTCCCCCAAGAGTTGGCTCCCTTTGTTTATTCATTCAATCTAACATTTATTGAGGAATATAGTACAAAGTGATGAACCTTGGAATGTGCTGGAAGTTGATTTAAAACTAGGCCTCACTGCTCACTAGCTGAGAAAGTCCTTTCACCTATCTGGGCTTGTTTCCTAAGTTATAATAGGAACACTACCACCTACCTTGGAGTGCTGTGGAAATGAGCAAAATAGATAACAGGTGTCAAGTGCAGACTCCATAGTGTGTCCTTGATATATATATATTTCCTAGAAAGATCCAGGGACCAGGAGTCAGAAGTCATTTTCTGGCTGCCATTTCCTAGCTGTAACACTGGGCATGTAATTTCAAATCCGAGTTTTAATTTTTCCATTAATAAAATGGAAATGATCATGCCTATTCTGTGGGGGTGATTGGGAAACAATGCTCCCAAAGTGTCTCAGCTAGTGGCTGGCACTCTTGAAATGCAAATTATCTCCCTGCTCCTTATTTACCTACTCAGTTCCCCTCTCTACCCACAGTGAGAGCTGCAGTGATCCTGGTCACTTAAAGCAGTCTGATGTCTTTGGCTGGGCCCCTGATTTTGTAACAGCTTACCTCTAGGCACACATGTCCTATCACTACTGCAGGAACAAAGCTCCTGAGCTCCAAACTCTCAGCCACCTGGCCCTTTTGCATCCCCTCTCACTGACAAGCCCACGACATTTGTTTCCATCTGGGTTTTCTCTGTACCTCTGGAGCCAGGTCTTTGCACTGTCCTTCTCCAAAGTGTCATCTTCAACTCAATGTGACAAAGGAAGAAGCCATATACTTCCAGAGCTCAGCCTTTTAGTTTCTCATCAAGCAAGGGAGGTTCAAGGGACACATATTTCAAATTATTCCCCAATTATTCTCTCTCAGCATCTTGGGGTGCTCATGAGCAAGTCAGTAGGTACTTCTGTTGGGTGTGTCCTGGGTGGCAGCAGTGTACAGAGGAAGACTGCCTGACTAGTTCCAGGCTTGGGAGGTGCCTGGCCACATTCCTGGGTCTCACCGGGAATGATGCTAGGCCAGAGAATTCACTGTTGCTGGCAAGAAGGATCAGGCAGGCAGGAAGCTGCACCAAGCAGAACATGAGGGCAAGGTCAGAGTGTCCTCCAGGTGCAGTGGCACACACTTGTATTCTCAGCAACTCAGGAGGCTGAGGCAGGAGGTTTGTGGCCCACCTTGATAGTTTAGGAAGAACCTGTATCCAAATTAGAAAAAATAAACAAAAAACACAAACTAAAACAGGGCTGGAGATGTAGCTCAGTGGTAGAGCATCCCTGGGTTCAAACTCCAGTATCACTCTACACATGCACCCTCACATGCAAAGTCAGGATTGTCCGGTAAGATAGGAAGGAAGCTTCTCTGGGCAGAGGATAGGCCCAGCATCCAGTAGGTCATATTTAGTGATGATAGAGACCAGGGGGTACAGATTGCTAAGTCAGAGGCCATTGACTCTCAGCACTTTTTGTGTGGGTTCACAGGGGTGTGTTCAAAATCACCCACTCATTCAATATTGAGCACCTACTACATGCAAGACACTGTTCTAGGTGCTGAGGCTGCAGCAGAGAACAAATGAACCAACCTTATATTCTAGTAGAAGATCAAAGTTATACATGAAAAAATATTAGGTCAAATGCTGAGAAGTGCTTTGGGGTAGGGAAAGCCAGGTGTGGTGACAAGGGGTACTTGGTGGGATGGGGCTGTACAGTCACTAATTTATGTGGACAGGGAGAAGGCCTTTCCAATAAGGGGTAACAGAGATTGAAGGAAGTGAGAGTAGATTTTTTTATCAGGTTCCATAAAAGGTGAGTCCCCAGAAAAGGCCAGATCATGTAGGGCCATGTGAATTATATGCCTTTTCATCTGAGATGAATCCGGCCTTTGGAATTCCCCTTCCCCCACTGAGGATTCAACCCAGGGGTGCTCAACCACTGAGCCCCATCCCCAGCCCTTTTTTATATTTTATTTAGAGGCAGGGTCTCACTGAGTTGCTTAGAGCCTTGCTAAGTTGTTGAGGCTAGCTTTGAACTCATGATCCTTCTGCTTCGGCCTCCTGAGCCTCTTGGATGACAGGCATGTACCACCATCCCTGGCCTTTGGAGGTTTTGAGCAGATGAATGATAGGTTCTGACTCACATCTTAACAGGAATGCACTGGCTGCTGTGAGGAGAACAGATAACACAGAGGGCAGGAATGAATACAGAGGAAGCAGGAAAGAGGCTCTTGTCATTGCCCCATGAGGAATGATGGTGGCTTGGACCAAAGTGAAAGTGGTAAAGCGATAAAACAACAACAACAACAAAACCATGGGCTGATTCTGGAGGTCTTTAGAAGGCAGGGCCAACAGGAGGCAGAGCTGAGGAGTAGGGGTGACCCAAGGAGGTCATTTCACCTGTGTTAAGGGCAGAGGATAGAAGCACTAGGCTTTCATGGAAAGATCCTTTGCATCTGGGCTCCACACCATACCTTCCCCAAGATGCTTCTCTGTGCTTTGCAGCATTACTAAGTGTCTGACGAGGCTGTGTTTTACCAGGACCTAGCCTATCAAGTCAGCCTGCGAGGCACAATTGCAGTCAGCCTGCGAGGCACAATTGCAGGTAGTCTCAATCATCCTGGAGAATCCCTTTGATTGTCCATGAAGTTGGAACCAATCACTGCCTCATGAGTCAAGCCCCGGATGAAGCTGTTAGAAGCCATGTGGTATGGGGGAAAAAAAAGTACCATTAAACAAGTTTGCTGTGCTCAGTGTGGTGAGATGCTGACGTTGTGAGCGGCCAGAGGCCCTTGGGGACAATAATGACAGAACAACAGAGCAGCCATATGTACAAATGCCCACATGGGGTCTCTGCACCCAGCTAGGTATCTGGGAGGTACAGTCTTAATCAGAGTCTTTCGAGAGCTCTGAGGAGTGGGTGCTTGTTCCTTGGACCACATCCCCCAGAGGTAACCTACCTAGTCCATGGAGCAGGGCATGGCGGGATGTCAAAAGTAAGACAGGGGACTACACCATCTACTCTTTGAATTGCCACCAAGCAGCCATCCAGCCCTTGTTCATCCACCTCCAGTGATAGTTTGCTCACTTCCCCCCTTTGCCACCATTTCCTGCTTAAGGAAATTCTTTCTTACACTGAACTGAAGAACTTTATGTCTCTTTGGCTTTCATTCAGAAGTGTCTGCCCACTGGGGCTCCTGACACACCATCTGTTCCCTCTGCTTAGGACCGCACTTCAGAGCCGAGAGAAGAGATCATGATAGGGTCTCCCTGCTTACTCTGTTCCAGCCCATTCTTTACCAGCTCCTTTCTCATGGGACCTCCCTGTCCTCCTGCACTGCCTCAGGACTCCAGCTCTACTGTTCTGGCCCACAGACCTCTCCCAGGGCTCATCCACAAAGATGCAGTTTTCCCATGTCGGGTAGCCCTTGCCAACTACCTTGCCTACTGACCTCTCCTTATCAGCAGGATGCAGAATCCATCCCCAGCATGCCTTGCCACATGCTGCTGCTCCTGCCTGAGCAAGAGCTGTGCTTGGTGCCCATGGATTTGGAGGGTGGAAGCTTTTTCCCAATACCCTATCGCCTGGCTGATTCTCCCAGTGCTGTGAGTTCAGGTCAGTTGAAGCCTTTTTGTGACTCCTCCATCTACAGACTTCCCATTCACACCACTGAATGTCCCTGTCTCCTCCCCACATGGCTCCTCTCCCTCCCCCACCAGTGAATACGAGGCCCAAAGCCCTCAGTTCTGGGGCTCTCCCTTCTCCCCATGAGGTCATAGCAGACTTGATTGCATCCAGACGGCTTTCTCCTGCTGCCTCCTGGCCTGCAGCCCCTGAAGGCGCCCTGGCACCCATTTGGCTTTGCTTCTGCGTGGTTCAGGCCCCAATTTCCTGCCCTGCCAATCAGGTGGAGGTGGCACCCCTCCCAACCTGAAAATTGTGTCTCACTTCTCTACTTCCTGCCACCCCAAGGTCATGATGGATTTTTTTCTATTACCCATGATCCCCTGCCTCTGCAGCAGATTCCCTTTTGCTGAACTCCCCAACAGGGCAGGAGGATGGGGTTAGGTAGGGTTGGAGTGGGGGTAGGCACAGAGGCAGATGTGGGTTGCAGTTTCCATAGCACTGTGAAGATCCAAGGGCAGGGGGAGCTAGGAATGGCCAGAATTAGGCCTGAAAGCTAGAACAGCCTGGATATCAGGTCTCTAGGGGAAGGGGATCAGGCCTGGTGAGCCCCCTCGGCATCCTTGCCCTCTTGGGGCATCAGAAGCTTTCCACACCCCTAAACCCAGACAGCATGTGGCAAACAGCTGGCCAGAGGTGTCTGTGCAAAGCTGTGCTTGTGGCTCACGAAAGTCAGACCTGAAAATGGATGGGCCTTGGTGTAGAGATGAGAAAGGTAGGCCCTGGGGGCAGATTTCTAACCCCTGAGGCTGTGTTGCCTTCAAATCTGTAGAATGGTCCTGACTGAGAAAAGTTAATGGGGCCAGATAACCATGCTTTGATACTTGTTCAGAACATCTTTGCTGCCTCCCATTACCAGCCTCTGATTCCGTAAGCACTCCCTGGAAAGTTGAGCAGCATGGGTAGGAATCTGGGGCCCCAGGATCTCAGGTGGTTGCTTCTCTCACTCAGGCACAGTCCCCAGAAGGTTACGTGGCTTTCTCCCAACACCAGCTCTGTCCTGCTAAGAATAATGAATGATGATAAGAAAAAGAAGATGTTCTGCCTGATGAAGAGTAATGAGGTAGGTATTATTATGAAATCCAGTTCACAGATGAGCAAACTGAGGCTCAGGGAGGCAAGTAACTTGCCACAGAGTTAGGAAGCAGTAAAGATAAAATTTCAGTACAAGTCTGTGACTGCATGAAGTGGTCTGGTTCCAGCAGTTCCAGCTTCTCTTCTCATTCACAGTTCTCAAGCCCTGCTTCCCACTTCATCCTTCTTCTTTCATTTCCTTTTTTTTTTCTTTTTTTGCCATGCTGGGGATGGAACCCAGGGCCTCACACAAGCCAGGCAAGTGTTCTGTCACTGAGCTACATCCCCAGCCCTTTCTCTCTTCTTCCTTGCTTCCCCTTCCCTGCTCCTCACACCCACCCCACCTCCCCTGTCTCCCACCCCTGCCCCCACCCAGGCTGCACAAGCCAGCCAGCGGCCAGCTCACCCCCTTGGCTGAAAGGCGGAGCTCAGCTGCTCCAGACACACGTCTTTTACCAGCCCAGATAAAATTTCACCATTGGGGCAGTGAACAATTTATTTCTGAGTCTGAAGCTGAAATGGGGGTGGGGGGAGCCCTAGAATTCAGGCTGCTGAAGCAAAAAAAAAAGAGGAAGTGTGTGTGTGTGTGTGTGTGTGTGTGTGTGTGTGTGTATGTGTGTGTGTGGTGAGGGAGGACCAGCCCTTAGCTTAGTAGAAAGCCATGGGAGCTTGCTGGCTCGTCCTCACTCCTGAGTGGAGGGGTATGATAAAAGGAGCCCGGATGTGGCTGCTCCCACCTTTTCAACCACTGAGGTCTATCTACCATGCAGCATATCTATCTGAAAATGCTCTTCAGAAAGTCACTAAGGTCCTTTTAGTCACGAAATCAGCTGTACACTTTCCCTTCCTCATCATAACTGACTTTGCAGTGTTTCACCCTATTGATCACCCTCTCCTTTAGGCAATAGTTTCTTTTTTTTTTCTTTTAGCTTTTCTGTCCCATTCCTCTCCTGTATTTCTGAGCCACCTGCTCAGCCACCGCCTTCTTCATTTTTTATTTTGATACCAGGGATTGAACTCAGGAGCACTCGACCACTGAGCCATATCCCCAGCCCTATTTTGTATTTTATTTAGAGACAGGGTCTCACTGAATTGCTTAGTGCCTCACCATTGCTGCAGCTGGCTTTGAACTCATGATCCTCCTGCCTCAGCCTCCAGAGCAGCTGGGATTACAGGCGTGTGCCACCACACCTGGCTTCTACTCAGTCTTCTTAACAGAATTTCTTCTGCCTTTAGTCATTCCTGAAATCTCTCTAGACTCTACCCTGAGCCATCTCCTCTTCCCTTGCTATGTTCTGAGTCTGGGTCAGCTCACACAGTTCTGTGGCTTCAGTGACTGTCTGCCACATCTTGAACTCCCTCTCTGAGCTCCAAGATCTGTCACTGCCTGACTGCTGCCTTAATCTGGATAGCTCATGAGCACTTAGAATTCTACACAGCCAACTCAAAACTAGTCTCCAAAGAGTTCCTCTGCTTGTGTTTTCTATGCCAATAACAGGTACTATCTACAATTCTCTTTTCTCCTCCGACACCTCCCTCTCCACCATGCCCACAACGAAGCAGCCTCCAAGCCCCATTTTTGCACATCCTCAATATGCCAGAAAAAAATCCATATCTCTTCATATTCACTGCCACCATCTTGATCCAAGCATCCATCATTTATTACTTAGATAGGGTGACATCCTGCTCACTGATCTCCCTGCTTCCATTCTTGCCCATCTCTAAGTATTACCCCAGAGACCAGAGATCTTGCTAGTTGCAGATAAGGTTATCTCCTCTCCTCAGTTGAACAAACTTCAGTATTCCCCTGGGAGCCCCAACATGCAGTCCAAAGTCTCTACTTGGCCTAGCCCCAGCCTACTTCTCCAGTCTCACTCTTTGACACCTCTTCCCGTCCCTATCCCCTGAGCCCTCTCCTCTTCTCATGCTCCGCTCTTGCTCACTGCCAGCTCTGGATCTTGTTGTCACCACACACTCTAAATTCCAGCAATAGTGAGCTTGTTTTGGCCTCTTCAGGATAGGCATCCAACTCTCCTATTACAAGGGCTCCAGTCCTGGGACCAGTAGGAAATGGGTGCTAGAGGCAGGGAGTGATATACAGCTATGGACAAGGGGTGGCCATCGTGGAGCTGGACTCAAAAGACAGGGTTTCTGAAGTGTCACTGAAGCCCTGCTCCTCCTTGATCCCTTCAGGTTCTGAGCAGAACAGTTCTTTGGCTGGGGCCTGATTAGAGACTGGGGATGTCACTTCCTCCATTTGGGAAAGAAGTGGGAGGACTCATGGTTACCCCTGCCTTCCCAAGGATAAAGAAATCCTGTTTCATCGGAGCTTCCCTGTATCCACACCACAGCGGTTGCAGCCTGAGGCCAGAAAAACATGGACACAGGTGGTTCCTTCATAGAGAGCTGAGCAAGGCAGTCTTGTGAAGCAGACCAGGTGCTCCATCTGGAGAGACAGCAGGGAGGTGCTGGGTGGGCCAGCAGAAAGACAGAAATGGGGAGAGGTGGGGAATATGAGAGAGAAGAGGAAGAATAGAGGGGATCACAGAGTAAAAGTGAAATAAATGGAGGATTCATCTAGAGAGGCAAAGAACTGGGGGAGACACCAAGAAAGACTCAAAGAGGAGCCTGGGACTGAGGAAAGGAAGAAGACACAGAGATGGAAACAGAGGCAACAGGATGGAGACAAAAATGGCAGGGGCAGGGTGCATAGGGTGCAGTGTTGCACACCTGTAATCCTAGCAGCTTGGGAGGCTGAGGCAGGAGGATCACAATTTCAAGGCCAGCCTCAGCAACTCAAGACCTTGTCTCAAAATTAAACATAAAAGGGTTGGGGATGTGGCTCAGTGGCAAAGTGCCCCTGGGTTCAATCCCCTATACCAGGAAAAAAAGGAATGGGGTAGGTGGTAAAAACACACAAAGATAAAGTGAAAATAGAAAAGAAAAAAGAGAGAAGAAAAGTCAGAGGAAAACAAGAAGGAAAGAGAAAGAGACTAAGAGATGAGAATAGGAAACAAGAGGATGGTTGTTGGAGGGAGGGAAGAATAGAAGTCCATTGGATTAGACAAAGGGGAATGAAGGGAAGGGAGTGGGGATGGGAAAAGGAAAGACAGTGGAATGAATCAGACACAACTTTCCTATGTTCATATATGAACACACCACAGTGAAACTCCACATCATGTACAACCACAGGAATGTGTACAACCACAAGAATGGGATCCTGTTAGACTAAGTTATACTACATGTATGTATACTATGTCAAAATACACTGCACGGTCATGCATATCTAAAAAGAACAAATTTAAAAAGTCACAAAAAAGAGGATGGTTATAAAACCTGCAAACAATAATAGAAGGGCTCACATAGGAAAGTAAATACACAAGTCAATGGAAACCACTGGAAGGATTCCCAGATTGGACGGCCCCCACCATGCCTAGGCTTGGGCAACTGGCCCTGCCTGTCCATCCTTGGACAGTTCTGACAATAAATTCTTCCTTATTGTGTGAATCAGGAGGGCTGGGGTGGATGGTATGGAAGCACAGGGGAAACTACCTAGGCTGGGTTTGGTTCAAAAAGCTCCCAAACCATACCAGAAGGGAGGAGAGTCTGGGGGCAAGTATGTTGGGAAAGGTGAGTATCACCCCCAAGCAAATAAGGAGTGTCAGGAACATTTACAGAGCCAGGGTTCAGGCCTGAGGCCTAGAGCAGAGTGGGAATAGAGAAGAGATGGGGTTTAATAGGGAACAGATCCTAAGCAGTTGCTGAGGACAGCCTAGGGATGTGTACAACTCAGCCTCTATCATGCATGGGGAGAGTAGGGCTGCTTTGGGGGGAATATATTAAAAGGGTCACCTATTCCAATCTGAATGCTGCCTACTTGTTACCTTTGTTCAGTGGTAAGAGCAGCAGAATGTAGAGACTACTCAATTTGATGTTGAATGATCAGGCTTTTGAAAGCAACCTTCTGCCCCCTACCTCTTCCTAGCTCTGTGGACCTTCTCTCCTCTGTAAAATGCAAACAATACTTTTTCCTGCCTTGTACATGGGGGATTGATGACATGGGTGTTCTATCCCTGAGCCCCCCAGCCCTTTTCAAAATTTTATTTTGAGACAAGATCTGTTAAGTTACTAAGGCTGTCTTCAAAGTTGTGATCCTCCTGCCTCAGCCCCCTGAGTCACTGAGATTCCAGGCATGTGCCACAGTGCCCAGTTCATACAACACTCTTCACCTCAAATAGTTTGGGAGGCAATTCCATGTGATAACAGAATGAAAATACCAACAGGTCCTGGTTTATCTATTCCTGGGATAAATCATATGTGCTTACTTCCTCTGTGGTATGAGAGTCTTTCAAAGGGCTGAAGATAAGAACTTGGTTTTAGTCTTCAATAACTTCAACCTCTTCCTTCCTTCCTTCCTTCCTTCCTTCCTTCCTTCCTTCCTTCCTTCCTTCCTTCCTTCCTTTCTTTCTTTCTTTCTTTCTTTCTTTCTTTCTTTCTTTCTTTCTTTCTTTCTTTCTTTCTTTCTTTTTGGTACTGAGGATTGAACCCAGGGATGCTTAACCACTGAACCACATCCCCAGCCCTTTTAAAAATATTTTATTTAGAGACAGGGTCTCATTGAGTTGCTAAGTTTCTCACTAAGTTGCTGAGGCTGGCTTTGAACTTGAGATCCTCCTGCCTCTGCATCCGAACAGCTGGGATTACTTCAACCATTCCTAAAATGACATCATGATATCTCTCTCACATGCGTTCTCTCTCTCTCTCTCTCTCTCTCTCTCTCTCTCTCTCTCTCTCTCTCTCTCTCTCTCTCTTTCTCTGTCTCTCTCGTGCTTGAGGTGGAAGCCAGGGCATTGCACATGCCTGGCAACTGTTTTAACACTGAGCCAGACATCAGCCCCAGCTTTCAATGATGTGCATAATTTCTTTTGAGTGAGTCACCTCATGGAAGAAGATACTGGAGGGAGGACCCTGGGAGGTGGGAGAACTTGGGCAGGCAAAAAGCACCAGATTTCAACAGGATTTTTAAAGACTGGCCCTGAAAGGGACCATTTGGTTCAAACCACTTTCCTTTTGCTAAATGAAAACCTCCCAGAAAGCCACAAGGAAAACCTCCTAGGGCAGGCCTTCCCTGAGCAGGCAGTTTATGGGGGAGAGCGTGGGGGGCCTCAACCATAGTTGTTCCTCTATCTCCAAGAAGGAGCCACAGGGCAGGACACTCCAAGAAAGTCCCCATAGAATTGGAGCAACACTGCCTCAAGGGTCAGACTCCTAGCCTGGCCCCATGGCAGGCTGGATCATGAAGATTATAGACAGATAGGCAGGGCAAGGGATGGTGAGGGGCAGGGGTGGAACTCAGCAATGTGCTAAGGACCAGAATCTGGGAACCACCAACATAGATAACTAAGAACTGAGAAAAGTGAACCCCCAAATGGCAAAATCCCAGGGCTCCTCAATGAGGATGATAGTGGGGGCTGTGGGGGTTGAGGAAAGAGCCACTTTGCAACATTCATTTTGCAGCCCGATGAACAACCTCCACACACCCCCTTGGTGCCCCTGTGCTGCCAAGGCTGGCTCTATGTTCACACAGGCGGGCAGAGCTCCAGTTTTCTTAGGGGGCGGTGGGGAGGAGGGAAGAAGCTGAGTGGGGGAGCTGTCCTGAAGGGGAGGAGGAAGACAGGGGGAGGGAGAAAGGCAGGCTGGTGAGGCCCTCCCCCCAGCAGGCACTTCAATAATCTGATTTCCATAAAGAGAACTTTCCCGGTCATAAAGATTTTATTGAAACTCCCAGCAGCCTGATAAAAGCATAATTCCACTGACCACAATCTACCTAGGAATAGCTCCAGGATATTAGGCTGAAACTCAGCAAAGCTATCCTTTCTGGAAGGCTGCTCCATTCCCCTGCCCCCTTTCCCCTCTCCTCCAAGGGGCAGGAGGGGCCTCCATTTGGCTCAACTGTGGACCATCCACACTCTGTGCGGAAAATGTTAGTCCAACCTTGAAAAGAAGTCCAGCTCTGCAGGCCTGGGACAGAGAGAAAGGAGGCCCCCTGCAGATCCTAGGCTTGCCATCACCTGTTCCAGACCTGCTGCTCCTAGAGGGTGTTCAGGGCCCCCCCAGAGTTGAAATCCCAGAGAACTATCTGGAATTCAGAACATCAAAGACAAACTTAGTTCTTATCTTGGATCCACAGACTTGGATTTGAATCCTTACTGCATGGCTTACTGGAGATGTGACCTTAAGCAAGTCACTTTGACATTCCTATTGCTAAAATGGGAAAGGAATATCTGTTCAAATTGTGAAGGGTAGTGAGACTATGTGATGCCTACATACAGCACCTAGTGCTTGGCACAAAGCAGACATTTGAAGCACGTGACCCATTGCCACCCTCTTCCTCCCTCCCTCACCAAGCCTTCCTCCCTCTTCAGGCCTAGAAGGGACTTCCTATCAGGATCAGCAGGTCCTAAGAAACATCCGTGCAGGGCTGGGAATGTAGCGCAGTGGTAAAGGGCTTTCCTAGCATGTGGAAGACCCTCAGTTCAATCCCTAGTACTGCCAAAAAAAAAATTTTTTTTAAACAGCCAAAGAAGAGCCACTGATTCTAGGACTTAAATTGTTGGGTTTTGACTAACTGCTGTGACTTTGGGAAAGTCCTCCTTTTCTGTCTCTGAGCTTCAGTTTGTCTACCTGTCCAATGGCAGCAGGCAGTTATATGAACTGGCCTAATTAACTTCCTAGCTCTGATTTTTCCAGATTCAAAAACCTATCAAAAATTGTCCATAGTGGCACATGCCTATAATCCCAGCAACTTGGGAGCCCCTGTGTCAAAATAAAAAAAATAAAAAGGATTAGAGGTGTGGCTCAGTGGTAAAGCACCCTTGTGTTTAATCCACTATACCCCCCCCAAAAAAAAAACTGTCCAAAATTCTCATTATTCAGACCTATTCATTCATGTGTTCATACACCAAATATGTATGAAGCTCCTACTATACACTGGGCATTACTCTGAATGTTAGGAATAAAGCATTTGAAAAAAACAGGCAACTACTGCTTCATACAGCACAATGAAATCAATCAATAAAATATATAGCATGGCCAGGCATATGCCTGTAATAGTGGCAACTCAGGAGACTGAGGCAAGAGGGTTGCAAGTCCAAGGCCAGCCTCAGCAATTTTGTAACACCCTTTCTCAAAAAAAAAAAAAAAAAAAAAAAAAAAGAGCCAGGTGCAGTGGTACACACCTGTAATCCCAGGAGGCTGAGGGAGGAGAATTGCAAGTTCAAAGTCAGCCTTAACAGAAGCAAGGTGCTAAGCAAATCAGTGAGACCCTGTCTCTAAATAAAATACAAAATAGGGAGGGGATGTGGCTCAGTGGCCAAGTGCCCCTGAGTTCAATCCCAGGGACCTATAAATAAATTAATTAATTAAATTAATTAATTTAAAAAAAGAAAAGACCTGGAGCTATAGCTCAGGGGTCAAGCACACCTAGGTTCAATCCCCAGTACTAAAAAGTAAAATAGAGTATGTATTATGTTGAAAGATTTAAGGATGAAATTAACTTAGGGGTGAGAGATGAAGATTTGGGAAAGAACAAGGACTAAAAGTTTTAAGAAGCAGTCAGGAAAGAACACACCAAGGAGGTGTCACTTGATTCAAGACCTGAAGTGGGCACAGGAATAGAATGAGCAACCTCTTGAACTCTAAACAGTCCTGAGGCAAGAGTATGACTGTCTAGGAAGTCAGGGTGCTGGAGAAGAGACAAAGATGAGTGGGAGATGAACTGAGATTTCACAGGGATTCGGTATGTGAAAAGTCTTTGGATCTTTTATTCTGAGTGATGTGGGGAGCATGTGGAAAGTTTTTTTTTTTTTTTCAAGGAAGGGACATGGTCTGATTTCTGTTGGAACAGAATCACCCTAGCTCCTGGTTCAGAGAAGAGACTGGTGGTGGGAGGAGAGCCTAAGTAAGGAGCAGGGCCCTGCCAAGAGGTGACTGCAGTGATCTAGGTGAAAGGGAATGGTGGAGTAGTGAGCCTGCTGTGAGGCCCAGAGAGGAACTATCAAAATGGCAATAGAGTTGCTTCCAAGAAGGGGGAAGTTGTGATGAGTCTGTGGGTCAGAGAAGAGGGCCATAAAAAGGCCAAAGCTGCACTACCTCTGCCCCTGCCCCAGAGCAGGCACAAATTACCTCATTGATGGGCAGCCCAGAGAGACCCAGGTTTGGGGATGGACAGAGTCAGCTTCCACAGGTGACTCCCAGGGTGGCTCTGTGGCCTGTTCTGTGTCCCTCTTTTCTTCCTGGATGGATGCAAGAATGGGGAGACTGACAGCATCCTTGAATGTGAGGAATCAGAGGGATTCCCATGCTCCCCAGAGTGGGAGGTTATCAATACCATTACCCGTATCTGAATTCTGCCCCTATGGACTGCTCACGGAGTGTCCCATGGAAAACCAGCTGCTTGCAAAATATCTTAGAAGTTAGCAAAGAAAGGTGGAACAAAAGATGCAATAGTGCATGCCAGGCATGGTGGTCATACCTGCAATCCCAGTGGCTCAGGAGGCTGAGACAAGAGGATCTGAGTTCAAAACCAGCCTCAGCAACTTTTGTGAGGTCCTAAGCAACTCAGTGAGACCCTGTCTCTAAATAAAATATAAAAAAAAAGGGCTGGGATGTGGCTTAGTGTTTAAGTGCCCCTGGGTTCAATCCCTGGTACCAAAAAAAAAAAAAAAAAAGAAAGGAAAGAAATTTAGGATAAGAATATCTAAAGCTAGACTGGAACCTTCTGGAAGAGCTGGGATCCTAGACAGCACAGAAATTCACACAGATGGGGTCCTCACTTGTTTGGAATGGCTTGTCAGGAATTTGGGGGTGATGTGTAGGATGGCAGGGTCTCTCTAGAGATGTCACTTCCTAGTCTTGGCTTCTAACATTCCTTCTGGAGAGTGTGTTATTGTTTTTGCCTGATTCAGACTTATTATCCAACTTTGGTCCTTTCTGGTCCTTAAGGAACTACCCATTTTCCATGCTCACCCTCTCTGGTTCAGTTAAGTTAGGAGCAAACTCCATTCCTGGTTCAAGGGGAGAATATGTGATTCACGCCTTGACAATCAGTTCGCTCCATTTCACTTGGCCACAGTGATTACTTTAGCGATGGGCCCAGCGAGACTTAGTACTGAGACTTTTGACAGATAGTTGGAAGAGCTTTGAATGCAATTGAATTTGGAGTTGTTTTTTTTTTTTCCTCCTTATACTGGGATTGAACCCAGGGGCACTTTATCACTGAGCCACATCTTCAGCCCTTTTTATTTTGAGACAAGGTTTTGCTAAGTTGCTTAGGACCTCATTAAATTGCTGAGACTGGCCTTGAACTTGCCATCCTCCTGCCTCAGCCTTCCAGTCCCTGGGATTACAGGTATATGTCACTATACCTGGCTGAATGTGCAGCTTTGGGTATGTAAGCTCAACCATATGGGGAGAATTAATCTAAGAATGACACCAATACAGAAAATGGAAGAGCTGAGAAGAGGAGTGAGCAAGAATGAGCCCTAAAGATGTTTGGTTTGAGACTGGGGAAGGTGATGGCTACATGCCCTCCCAACAGGTGTACCAATTTGGGCATTCAACAGGCTATCTAGTCCGAAAACTTGAAGATGTGAGGAATGAGACATTCATAAGAAGAATTGATGTGCTCTGATAATCTCCTGGGGTTCTAGAAGGCCATTTGTACCCTGTCTCAAAATAATAAATAAATTATAAAGGCTCAGGATGTAGCTCAGTGGAAATGCACCCCTGAGTTGAATCCCTAGTACCAAAATAAATAAATAACAATAAATATAAATAAAAAATAAAAAGGCTAGGAATGTAGCTCAGTAATTGGGCACCATGGATTCAATTCCCAATACAGAAAAGAAATACAGAATATATAAATAACTCTTAAAACTCAATAATAAAAAAATGAAGAAACCCAATTAGAAAATGAGCCAAAGACTTTAGTAGATGTTTCTCAAAAAAAAAAAAAAAAACAAACAAACAACAACAAAAAAAAAAAACAACAAACCACAAATGAGGGCTGGGGATACAGCTCAATGTTAGAACTCCTTACTTAGAATGCAAAGGCCCTGGGTTTGATCTTTCAGTTTTGCAAAAAGAAAAGAAAAAAAGTTATACAAATGGCTAATAAGCACATTTAAATGTTTAACATCATAAATGGTTAGGAAAATACAAATTAAAATCACAGTGAAAATCCCCAGAACTTGGGCAGCTGAGGAAAAAGGATTTAAAGTTTGAGGACAGCCTCAGCAATTTTGTGAGACCCAGTATGAAAATAAAAAAGGACTGGGGATGTATATCAGTGTAGAGTGCCCTTAGGTTCAATCCCTAGTAGTGGGCACGCGCGCACACGCACGCGCACACACGCGCGCGCACACACACACACACACACACAAACACAAACACACATATACATACAGACATGATACCACTTCACATCTATAAGGATGACTATGATAAAAAAAAGAAAACAAATGTTGATCATGATAAGGAAAAATTGGAACTTATGTGCAATGTTGGTGGGAATGTAAAATGGTGCAGCTGTTGTGGAAAACAATATGATAAAAAAATAAGTAAACAGAATTACCAAATGATTGAGCAATTCCACTTTTAGGTATATATCTAAAAGAATTTAAAGCAGATTGCTTCCAGTTTAGCTATTGTGAATTGAGCTGCTATAACATTGATGTGGCTGTGTCACTATAGTATGCTGATTTTAAGTCCTTTGAGTATAAACCGAGGAGTGGGATACCTGGGTTAAATGGTGGTTCCATTCCAAATTTTCTAAGGAATCTCCATACTGCTTTCCAGATTGGATGCACCAATTTGCAGTCCCACCAGCAATGTATGAGTGTGCCTTTTTCCCCCAAATCCTTGCCAACACTTATTGTTGTTTGTCTTCATAATAGCTGCCATTCTGACTGGCATGAGATAAAATCTTAGAGTAGTTTTGGTTTGCATTTCTCTAATTGCTAGAGATGTTGAACATTTTTTCATATATTTGTTGATTGATTTTATATCTTCTTCTGAGAAGTGTCTGTTCTGCTCCTTAGCCCATTTATAGACTGGGTTGTTTGGTTTCTTTTTTGGTGTTAACTTTTTAAGTTCTTTATATATCCCAGAGATTAGTGCTCCATCTGACATGTGTGTCACAAAAATTTGCTCCCCAAATGTAGGCTCCCTGATAGGTGAATGGATAAAGAAACTTTGGTAATATACACAATGAAATATTACTCGAAATTAAGAGAGAATAAAATTATGGCATTTGCAGGTCAATGGATGGAGTTGGAGACAATAATGCTAAATGAAGTTAGCAATCCCCAAACAACAAAGGCCGAATGTTCTCTCTGATAAGTGGATGCTGATCCATAATGGGGAGGGGGGAGGCATGTGAAAAATGGAGGAACTTTGGGCAAAGGGGAGGGAGTGGAGGGAGGACTCATGGGGGCAGGAAAGATGATGGAATGAGATGGACATCATTACCTAGGTACATGTATGAGTGCACATATGGTGTGACATTACATCGTGTACAACCAGAGAAGTATAAAGTTGTGCTGCAATTGTATACAATTAATCTAAATGCATTCTGCTGTCATATATACCTAATTTAAATAAATAAATATTTTTTTAAAAAAAAAGAATGTAAAGCAGAGAATACAGCAATATTCCTAAAAGCATTATTCATAATAGGTAAAGGTGGAAACAGCCTAACTGTCCATCAATAGATGAACAGGCAAACGAATATGTTGGTGCATACCTGTAGTCCCAGCAGCTCAGGAGATTGAGGCAGGAGCATCGCTAGTTTAAAACCAGTCTCAGCAACTTAGAGAGGCACTAAGCAACTCAGTGAGACCCTGTGTCTAAATAAAATACAAAATAGGGCTGAGGATGTGGCTCAGTGAACGAGAGCCCCTGAGTTCAATTCCTAGTACACACACATACACAAAAAAAGATGAACAGGCAAAATGTAGCAAATATACACAATAGAATACTATTTACCCTTAAAAAGGAAGGAAATTCTGACACATGCTATAGCATGGATAAATTTTGAGGACATTACGCTAAGTGAAATAACCTAGACATAAAAGAACAAATATTATATTACTCTACGTATACCTACCTAGACTACTCAATTCATAGAGACAAAAATTCAGGGCTCAGGCTGGGGTTGTGGCTCAGTGGTAGAGTGCTTACCTAGCATAGGTGAGGCACTGGGTTCAATCCTCAGCACCACATAAAAACAAATAAATAAGATAAAGGCTAAGTCAGGGCTCAAAAAAAGGGGGATTGGCTGTTATACTTAAAGGGCACTGAGATTCAGTTTCAAAAGATGAAAATTTCAAGGGGGATGGCTGATGGTAGTAGTTGCCCAGCAAAATGTAAGTACTTAAGATCTCTTTTTAATTGATTTTTTTTTGGTTATACATGACAGTAGATTGTATTTTGTCATATTATACGCACATGGAGTATAACTTATTCTCCTTACGATCCCATTCTTGTGATTGCACATGATATGGAGTTTCATTAGTGGTATATTAATATTTGAACACAGGAAAGTTATATCTGATTCATTTTACTGTCTTTCCTATTCCTATCCCCCTCCTTTCCCTCCTTTACCTTCCTTCCCTTTTGTTTAGGCCAATGAACTTCTATTCTTCCCTCCCCTCAGCATTGTATGTTAGCATCCATATGTCAGAGGGAACATTCAGCCTTTAGTTTTAGGGGGATTGGCTAATTTCACTTAGCATGATCCTCTCCAGTTCCATTCAATTACCAGCAAAATGCCATAATTTCATCCTTCTTTATATCTGAGTAATAAATATATGGAGATATAGTAAATATAGATATAGATGGTAGATATGTAAAATGGTGAAGCTGCTTTAGAAAACAGTTTGCCAATTCCTCAAAACATTAAACATAGAGTTGCCTTATGATCCAACAATTCCATGTGTATGTCCAAGAAAAATGAAAATGTATATCTGCAAAAGAACTTATACATGAAAGTTCAAAGCAACATTGTTCATAATAATCAATAGACAAAAATGTGGTTTGTGCATTTGATGGAACATTACTCAGTCGTGAAAAGGAATAAAATACAACATGCATGAAGCTTAAAAACATGCTAGAAAAAAAAGACAGATACAAAATGCCACATATTTTAAGAACTCATTTACATAAAATATCCTGGAAAAGTAATAGAGACAGATAATTGATTAGTGCTTGTCAGGGGCACGGAGTTGGGAGGAAGGAATTAGAAGTGAATGTGAGTGGGCATGGGGTTTCTTTCCAGACAAATAAAAATGTTCTAAAATTAGATAATTGTGATGGTTGCACAACTCTGAATATACTTTTAAAAATCACTGAATTGTGACCTTTAAAAGAAAGAATTTTTATGGTTCGTGAATTGTATCTCAATAAGACTCTTTTTTTAAATCGCTCAAAGGTTGGTTTCCTGTGAAATGGTGCTGAGATTCACAGCCTGGTCAAGCAGGCAGGAGGGAGAATTGGGAGGTACTGAGCTGCCATTTACAGAGTGCCTTCTGTTAACAGTTTGGATGTGAGGTGTCACCTAAAAGCTCTCCTGTGAGACAATGCATGAAGTTTCAGAGGAGAAATGATTGGGTTGTGAGAGTCCTAACTTAATTAGTGAACTAATCCCTGATGGGATTAACTGAGTGGTGGCTGCAGGCGGGTGGAGCATGGCTAGAGGAAGTGGTTCATTGGGGGTGTGGATATGGGGTATATATTTTCATATCTGGAGAGTGAAGTCCCTCCTCCTCCCCCTGCCCCTTTCCCTCTCTCTCTCTCTCTCTCTCTCTCTCCTCTCTCTCTCTCTCTCCTTCCTGATCATCATGTGATCTGCTTCCCTCTGCCACAGTCTTCCACCGTGATGTTCTGCCTCACCTCAAACCCTGAGGAATAGAGCCTGCTGTCTATGGATTGAGACCTTTGAAGCTGTGAGTCCTGAAATAAACCTTTCCTCCTCTATAATTGTTCTGATCTTGTGTTTAAGTCACAGCAACAACAACAACAACAAAAACCTAAAACAACTTCCATTGGTCAGGCACTGTGCTGGGTACTTTCCATACTTTAACTCATTGAAATCTGGGACTGACTCTGTGAGGAAGGAATCACCATCTCCATTTTACTGTTCGTAAAACTGAGGCACTTGACAGGAAGTGGGAGAGGCAGGATTCAAACTCAGGTTTTTACCCTTTTCCCTCTGGAGGTCTGGCTATGAGCCCCCCCCCACACACACACACAAATGATCCTGTTCCTTTGTCCTGTCTCCCTGGAGATGGAGTGGAGGTGTTGGGCACTGCCCTCCTGGCTTGTAGACTCTGATGTCTGCCCTGCACTTGCCCACTTGGGGCCAGGGATGGGATGGGAAGGTGCAGATGAGCTCAGCTATGGCTGGTGAAAACCCGTCTCACTCTGCAGGCTCTCAGGCTGGGTATATTTTTATCACAGGTCACAGGGAATTTCCCGACCAGGGGATCAATACCAGTTCATTATTCATGATGGGCCAGAGGCGAGGCTGGCAGCTGGTGGCAGCTGAGCTTGAGGGCTCCTGCAGGCATCTCCTCTGTGTGACAAGGTTCCCACCCTCTCTCTCCTCCTTGCCTTAGCTCTGTCCAAATGCTTGCTAGGTGCTTCCTAAAGGTGACCTTATTTATGTACACTATCTGCTGAATAACTTGTGAAGTCGACCTCATCTCCAGTCTACTAAGGTATGGAGAAATTCAAAGACTTGCCCAAGGTCATGCAACAAGTAAGTACAGGGCTGGGCTTCAAACTGAGGTGGAGGGGCAATGATTGGTAGCTGTCCCTTTAAGGAAGTGACATCACCTCTCAGACTCAGTCTCTCTCTACCCCTTCCCCTCCACGCCAGCCTTCTCTCTTCAGCCATTCCACCTGCCCCAGCTCTCCACTTCTTAAGGATGATGTTCCAAGTCAACTCAGTAAGTTATATGGCAATTCTAACTTAACAGATGAGGAAACTGAGGCCCAGGAATGGAAAAAAAAACACAAGGCAATCCACTGCATACAGCAGAGCCACAACCAGAACCCAGACCTTCCCCCTTCCAACTGAGCATTTTCTCCATGGCACTGTATGCAGGCAGACAAACCAGATTTCTGGATCAGCCTGGATAGTTTAGGATGAAGGCCTTGAACTACATCAGACTTACAGGAGCCGAGGGCCCAGTGAGGAGAGTCAACTCTAGCATCTTCCTCAACTAAGAAGTTGCTCTAAAGTCCTTTGCCTCCCCCTACACCCCCACGTCCCCTGTCCTCACTGTGTCTACCAGCAGCAGGGGCCTCCAGAGGTGCATGTGAGACCCTGGCGGGCATCAGTTCCCAGGTAGACAGCAGCAGCAGCCTCCAGATGCTGGCCCTGGCCCCAAGTGTGCTGTATTCCCGCTGTCTTGGGCTTCTCCAGCAGCCGCAGCCACCTTGCTCCTCCTCCCCTGGCCTCCCTCAAGACCCAAGCTGCCGCCTGGAGCCAGGCAGTCCGTGGAAGCCCCATCCTCTGTCCCCAGAGACAGCTCAAATGACCATTAAGCTCTGAGCAGATGCAGGCAGTGGTAGGCGAGGGCCCAGGGCAGGAAGCATTTTGTTCTCTGCTAATTGGCCTCCTATGGTCACCAGAGAGGGTCTGGGGCCTATAAGGGAAACAGCCACATTAGTCCTCCATGGCTGCTACCCCGTGGTCAAAAACCTTAGTGCTTTGGGCCTGGTGGGCGAGCAGACATCTGGACAGCCCACACTACATGGGGGGAAGGCAATAAGGGGGTTTCACATACAGTCTCAACCTGCAGAGTCCAGCCCAGAGGGCTTCCCTGGGAAGTGAAGGAGGGTCAGCCTGGGGGGCAGCGGGCACCTTCTGGCTCAGTAAGAGCTTCCAGTCCCAGTTCCTCTGGACTCAACCCAGCTCCTCCTGTGACTGCAATGTCCCCCTCACCCACTCAGACCTTGGAGCCTTATTTCTCAACCTTTTCCCATTGTATAAATGGAGAAGCTGTGGCTACTAACCTCTCTATTTTACCAGTCCCCATGTCTGGTGCTCAGTAAGTACCTAATAAATATTTTAGACTAGAGATCTTTTTAACTGAGCAGCTCCTTAGAGACAAGTAGAGCTTTGGAAAACCCTGATGACTGATTTCTGGTGGACTGACCACTGACTTCTGGCCTTGGGCTTGGTCAGGAGGCCAAATATGTGCTCCCAGAGTTCTCCCAGCTCTATCTACTGCGGAGGTCTCTACTCACTGCCCTGCTCCCTCACCTCCTGCCCCCTCTTGTCTTTCCTTGTTCTGGCTTCCAAAGGCTGAAGTGCAGGGGAATTTTGCAGGAAACAGGCTCTGAGGTCCTGTTGTCCCCAACTCCAGTCTCAGACCATGCCGTGCATGTCCTGAGTTCCATCCAGGAAGGATCCTCTCAGGTCCATGCAGGGAGACATCAGACATCAAAAATTCTTCAGGCAAACCTTGGTGTCATAGAGGGATTAGATTTGGAAATGTTTTTCACCCTTGCTTCCCAGATTACAGCTTCACTTGTTTCTTCAAAATTAAGAGTGCTGTTAAAATTCTCACCCTCTGTCAGGCTCAGTGGTGCATGCCTGTAATCCCAGTGGCTCAGGAGGCTGAGGCAGGAGGATCACAAGTTCAAAGCCAGCCTCAGTAAGGCTCTAAGCAAATCAGTGAGACCCTGTCTCTAAATAAAATACAAAATAGGGCTGGGGATGTGGCTCAGGGGTCAAGTGCCCCTGAGTTCAATCCCCGATACCCTCTCCCAAAAAAGAATTCTCAGACTTGCTCCCCACAAGACCACCTGAAGCAATCCTTCTCAGCCAATGTCTCTTGGTGGTGCTTCTTCTTGAAGGCTTGAGTCCTTTGGGCAGCATCCCTGGATTTGCACTTGGGACCTAATCACTTGTTTCCCTGACCTTGCTTTATTCAGAGATTCTACTTTCATAATCATTTATTCTGTACCACTCAGGCCCTTGGTCCATTTCCAAACTACTCTCTATCCTGACATCCACTTTATGGGGAGAGACTGCTGTTGCCTCTATCTTACAGGTGAGGAAACTGAGGCTCACAGAGGTCAGATCACTTGTCTAAAGCCAAACAACTAATAAGTGTTGGAGTTGGCATTTGAACCAGGTTGTTTGGAATTTTTAAGTATTTTGGGTTGCTCATCAGAACAATGGGGCAGAATTGGGATGGTTCTAGAACATCTGATGTGATAACTGCAATGATCTATGATTCTTTGTCTTTCTGTCCCTATTCAAGAGTCTCATTTGTCCCTGAAGGCCATGCCTAGTCAGAGTGCAACACAAGACTATAACACTTATTGAAGGCCTGCTGATCAGATATCCCCAGCGGTCACAGCTCAAGGCCTCCTTGGAGAGGACACTAGCATGGAGGAACAGGTGCTGATGGGAAGATAGGGAGTGGATGCCTGGATCTCAGTTCTTCTCCATTATCAGCTCAGCAGAACCCTCAGACCAACTGGCTGTCCTGAAAGACTTCCCTTTGGGCTCAGGGCCCAAGACAGACCTCAGAGGATCAGGCAGAATCATACTATCAATCCCTAAAAAATATAAAATAATAATAGTTGGGCATGGTGGCACATCCCTGTAATTCCAGCAACTTGGGAGACTGAGGCAGGAAGAGGGCATGGGCAAAGCCAGCCTGGGCAAGCCAAGACCCTGCGTTCTCTCCTCCTTGTATCTTGGAAGCACTGGTCTTGTTCCTTGGACCTTTAATTCTGTGCCTGACCACCCTGCCTCTTTCCCCAGGCCTCTTTTTGTATTTTTACCACTCCTACCCCTAGGGATGAGGGTGCCACCCTCTGGGTGGCATCTGGAGTGTACAAGACTTAGTACTATTGCTTCTGCCAGACTTAGGAGTCAGGTCAGTATCCCTGTCACTGACCACTGCCTGCATCATGCGTAAGCTTGTGCCCTTCAGGCACGGCTTTGTGAATTTGACTATTCTTACTAGGGCCTCTCTGGTATCCATGTCAGTTTTCCCAGCCATCCTCTTCCTTTGTGCCCACTCAACCCCTGGGCCCAAGCCCAAGTGGCCCCATACCTGAGCTTCATGAGTCTGATAAGAAACATTCTGTGTATAAGACAAGCATTGTGATAGGCATTTTTTTTTTTTTTTTGGTATTGGGGATTGAACCCAGGGGTGCTTAACCACTGAGCCACGTCCTCAGTCCTTTTTATATTTTATTTAGAGACAGGATCTCACTAAGTTGCTTAGGGCCTTGGTAAATTGCTGAGGCTGGCTTTGAACTCACAATCCTCTTGCCTCAGCCTCCCGAGCCACTGGGATATGTGATAGGCATTTTCATGGCAACAATTTCATTTGATCAAATTTACAGAGGAAGAGACTGAGGCTCAGAGAAATATTAAGTTAAGCGTGAGACCTAGAAATGAACCCAAAGGGTCTGCCTGATTCCAAAGACAAAGTTTGTGCAGTAGGAATAAGATGAACTGGGTGCCAAGGAAAAACCTTGAGGCTGGGCAGCAACTGTGAACTTGGAGAAAACCTATATGAACCTCTGGGGAGAGTGGGGAATAATAACTGGCATGTATTGAGCATTTACTGTTTACTCAGCACTGTGCTAAGTGCTTTATATGCATCATCTCCTTGAATTCACACAAAAACTCTGAGGTATAAATAATGTTATCATTCTTTCTTTCTTTTTTTTTTTTTTTTACAAAAAATGAGGCAGAGAGAGCTTAAGTGACTGTCATATCCAAGTTCACCAGCAAGTAAATGTAGAGGCTGGAATCTGTACACTATCTATTCTACTTTCTATTTCTACCTGTTGTGAGCAGGAGTAGTTGGCTGGTCCTGAAGAGTTCAGAGCCAAGATAGCTCACAGAATTCTGGATTGTGAGAATGAGTTCCAAACGGTGAAGTGTTATACAAATGTGCTTCAGCTAGGGCAGAGACCAAAGAACCATCAAAGTGGATTTTGCTAGAAATGGGAGGCAGAAATGGGAGAAGCTCAGCCATGCTGTTTCCAGGGGAGTTATGGGAGAAGCACTAAACAGAGTCCTGCATAATGGGACCAGTGTCCAGGCATGGTGGCACATTCCTATAACCCCAGCTGCTCTGGAGGCTGAGGCAGGAGGATCAAGAGTTCAAGACCAACCTCAGCAATTTAGTGAGGTCCTAAGCAACTCAGTGATACCATGTGTCAAACAAAAATAAAATAAAATAAACTACAAAAAAAAATGGCTAGGGATGTGGCTCAGTGGTTAAGCACCCCTAAGTTCAATCCTTGATATAAAAAAAATGGGACCAGCCACCAGCCTGGACACTCAGTGAATGCCCCAGTGCATTCAGTGTAGACACCAGTGGCAGGGACCACTCAGGACTGGCTGAATTGGGGTCCCAATCTGAATGACTTTGAGGAGCCAAGATTCGAAGGTCTGAGTCTGAAACCAGGAGCCAGCAGCAGCCATGGTACTTTGAAGGAGGTGAGGGAATAGGGCTTTTGCTATACAGGGATGTCAAAGACCCCAGGGGACCATCAAGGATAGAGAGAAATGGGGGTGCCGATGCCTGCCAGTGATGGGTATTCAGGCCACCAGTGGGAGTTTAGAGCCTTTTGCAGGAAAGCCAATCCCAGGTGCCAAACTTGCCAGTCTAGGCCCAGGGGAGAAACTGCAGAGGCAGACAGAGGTTAGAGTCAGCCAGGACAGCCAAGAAGCTAGCCTTGAATGGTGGCAGAATGTAGGGAGGCATTTGTAGTTACGGGCACAGCACTCATCAAGGCCTGGCACACAGGCGGCCTGTGTAATTAGCTATTTAGTGGCAGCCATATAGCCAGCCGCAGGAACACACATTGTCCCTCCCTCCTTTGTTAGGCTCAACTCCCCCACCATCATCACAGTGCTGGATTTTCATTGCTTACACACATCTGCCTCCCTCACACATCAGACTGGGAGCAACATGAGGGCAAGAAGCTAGCGATGCCTGGAGGGCTGACTAGGTGCTGGTCAGGTTGCATCCCTTGCTTCTTTCCAGGGTCCCAAAGTATCATGCTTTTCCTCTCTTATTTGTTCACTTGTTTGTTTATTGTTTTTAGATGCGCAGGCCAGCAGAGTGTGTTTTGACATATCATATATACATGGAGTGACTTATTCTAATCAGGATCCCATTCTTGTGGCTGTACGTGATGTGGAGTTTCACTGGTCATGTATTTGCATATGAACATGAACGTAGGAAAGTTCTGATTCATTCCACTGTCTTTCCTCTTCCCATCCCCCCTTCTTTCCCTTCATTCCTCTTTGTTTAATCCAGTATTTTTTACTGAAGCTTGGCTGCCTGGGGGCTCTCTGGGTGCTAGGCCCCAGTGCGTTCACTGTAGACACCAGTGGCAGGAACCAATGAGGGATGAGTGTAGGCTTTGGTGACTAACCTTGGCCACCAGGGTGGGGCCCCAGGTGGAATTCAGAGGTGGGGTGTGGAGGGTGTGTGTGTGTGTGTGTGTGTGTGTGTGTGTGTGTGTGTGTACCTATTTGTCAATCCCCATGGCAGCTGACTCAGACCCCTGGGGCTCAGACAGAGGGCACGATGGGACCTGGGACTGAGTCTTCCCAAGTTTCCCAAGGACTAGGGGGAGGAAATACCATGAGCTCAGCTCCAGTGCTCTCCCCTGGGATCCCCATGGGGAATCCTGCCATCCCACCCCCCACCCCACATCCTCCCAGTTACTCTTCTTTCCCTAGCCCCAAATGAAATCTCATCAGCATATTAATAGGACATTATGGTTTCTAATGAGGATCCAGAAAACATTTATGGAGCAGATTAAAGACAGCTCCACCCCATTAAACAGCCCAGAGTCCTCCCAGGGGGACGTTCAGGTGGGGGAAGGGGGAGCCACTAGGAGGGGGGCTGCTTTCTCTGTAGTTGGAGAGAGTGAAAGCATGGAGACAGAGAGCCACAGGGAGACGGGCTGGCCCCCAATCCTTACCCTGCACATCCAGCTCCCCCCCACACACACTTTTTTCTGAGTTCTTAGTTAAGACTTGGGCCATCCACCTCTTTCCAGAGGGATCTCCACCTAACAGTTGCACAAAGTAGAGCTTTTTCAGTTTGCTTTAGGCATGAGGAAGTGAGGCTCAGAGAAGAGAAACAACTTGACTGAGGTGACAGAGGAACTCTGGGATTTTAATCCATCTGTTTGATTCTAAAGTCCACATTCTTTCCATTTATACCACGTGGTTTACTTAGCACTTCCCCAGTATAAATGACCTTGCTATATCCTGGGCTTCACCTCCCAACTTCCCACTCCTTCCCCAGAGGCTGGGTGGTATCATGGAAAGCATGAGACCATAAAAGATAGAAAGATCTGAAATGCATTTCCAACTGTCATGATCAGGCTGTGTGACCTCAGAAAACTGTACTGAACCTCTCTGAGTCTACCTTTTCTCATCGGTGGAAAGTGGCTGGAACTTTAAGGGCCTTGTGAGGATTTAATGAGAAGTGCTTTGTAATGGACCACTGGCCTACTGTCTATACCTCATTTGTTCCATCTGTTAAATGGAGCTCATGATACGACCTCTGCTCTGAAGTACGTAGAGGAAGGGGTGTGGCAGGATCAAGGGACATAGTGAAAGCAACAAAATGGTACCCAAATGTAAAGGTGTATTGCCCACAGCCCTCTTCATACTCAACCAGGCTAGTAGAAGTCTCCTGTGTCCACACGCCAACAGGGCAAATGAGACACCTAAGGAAACTGGTGCTGGACTGGAACCCTAGACAGGGAAGGAGGAAGAGGTGGGGGTTTGAGACTTTTTGGAAGACATGTCTCTGTGCTCTGCAGTCCTTGATTTTTGGTTCTGCAAGCCTGGGAAACTGATGGCAGGGAGTCTCGGGCACCTAACAGCAGAGCCTTTTGCCATTAATCTCCCTTTCAAACCTTGTTGCAGCCTCCTGTTAGGTCGGGTGCACTCCAGGGCTTTTGCACTTGCCTGTATTCCTTTTGCTTGAAGCTCTTTTCCTCTGAGAGTCTCAGGCTGGCTTCCTTGGTGCCTTTAAGCCCCTACAGAAATGGCCACCATGTTCTAAATTTCCACACATAACTCTCCTCCTCCTACAAGGAATGAGGAGTGCTGGACCCCACCCCCAGTATTCTGACCCCTGTATTGCTTTCTTTTTCTCCAGAGCCCTATTCACCTAATGTGCCCTATAGTTTATTTGTTCCCTTACTCGTTATTATCCTCTTCCCCTGGAATGTGAGCACCATGAAGGCAAGGAATCTGTTTTGTTCACTGCTCTTTTGATGTGTCTAGAACAGTGCCTGGTAATAAATGAACACTTATTGAATGAGATAACCGAGGGACTCCTCCAGTTCAAGCCTGGGCTTGAATTCTCTCTGCACAGGCTGGACTTTGTTTTTGGAAGGAAAATTTGACTCTAGATTTGGTTGCTCATGGATCCATTCATTTAACATGCTGCGTGTGCACTCCTGTGTGTGCATCCATGCCAGATGCTAGGGTTTGAGAGGAAAGCAAGCTAAACATGGTCCCTGTCCTTAAAGAGATTCCTTTTGGGGGTGGGGAAGACAATAAGCACATGATCTGGCTTGTAAGAGTGCTCAGTGCTCAATATCTTGAAGAACTACCTAAAACACTGTGACAATCCAGGGAGTGACCTGTGGTCAGGTGAAGTCTTTTGAGAAGAGTGACATTGGTTCATTGGTGATGACAACAGGTGAGAACATGAAGTCATCCAGTTCAAAGTCCAAAGCTGAGCAAGGACAAAAGCTTAGAAGCAAGAATACAGATCATGAGTGACAGGTTTGGGGTCTGATCTGCGTCTCACGGCCATTCCCTTTTGGAAAGTGTCTTGGAAAGGCAAAGTAACATGACACTGGGAACAAGTATGTTTATGTATGTGTGCTGCGTGGGTGTGTATGGGGTGGGGTCACTGCAATGTGTCCCTGGGCAGCTGGCAGGGCATATTCTGGGCAGCAGCCCTCAGCTCCCAGGGAAAAAAAGGTATGATGAAAAGAGGACAATACGTGGAGTCCAGCGATCCTAGGTTCCCGTCCGGGTTGCGTCATTGATGTATTGGGAATCCTGGCTCAGCATCTCTGTTAGTAAGAGCAACAGGGGAGGCAAGGTGAGCCTTGGCCATATCCCAAGTTCCCTTCCACCTTAGATAGCAGGGACAACTTTGTTTACACAGAAATGTGTCCCAGAGACTGCAAATGACAGTGACCACAGCATGTCCCCACCCCCACCTCCCATGATGGCAGCTTCTTCTCTTTGCTTCCCACTCCAGGGGTGTGGCCTCTCCTCAGTCACAGCCCTAGAGGCATGGGTGGCAATAGGTAGAGTGGCATTGGGGGTTGGAAAGGGTGTTAGCTGGGCCCGGCTCTTGCTTCTGCCTGGTTCCCTCCAAGTGCCCCTCCGTCTGTCTTCCTGGCTAGCTCATTTCTTCTCTCACTTGAGAGGCTGATCTCCAGACGCTGGCGCACAGATGCCTTGCTTCTCAGGTTCCCTGCTGGGCCCAGCTTCTCAGCCTCGGCTGGGCTGCTCCCCCCACCACCAGCGCCAGCGCCAGCCCCCCCCCCCCATTGCTCTCCCTGCTCTTCTCTGAACTGCCTCCAGCTTGGCTCTATCGCTGCGATAATGAGGTGTCTGCGACTGAACACAGTGGGCTCGGTGGGGCAGAACAGCAGGCCAGAGGCCCAGGAGACAGACTACAGGACAGACACAGACTGCCCCAGCTCACCCTGGAATCCACCCGGTGCCCCCCACCCACCCCGCCTGCCCCCAGTGTCACCCTAGGTCCCACTGCCCACATCCCTGGAGCAAAGGCTAAAGAAGAGGTGAAGTCTGCTTGTGAAAAAATGGGACTCCATGATGGGAGGAAGAACCTTGGGTTTCAAAGGATGACCCACGAAGAACGCCTCATGTCTGGACACCACATCCATATTTACAAGGGACTTTTGTTCACTTTACAAACATTTCCTGGGCACAGACTTGGTGCCAGGCTCTGTGCTGGGCAGACGGGAAAATGAAGAACAAGATGTGACCGGAGTCTGGCTAGCTGGCTGCCTAGTAAGGAGACAGAAAAGCAAATGGGCCATGAAGGTACATGAAGGTCCAAGTCCACACAGAAGTGGATCAAGCCTAAGCCAGTCAAGGAAGGCAACTGAGTTGGGGAGAGGTGGGGAAGTTTCTCAGAACCCTTTGAGCAGTCCTGAAGGGGCTGGGGGAGGATTAGCCAGGCAGAGGAAACAAGGATGGGAGGGGGGGCTCTGTGCAGAGGGAACAGCATGAGAAGCCCACAGGACATCTTGCTTAATTCTCAAAATAGCCCAAAGTAGGTTCCATTTTACAGATGATAAAACAAAGGCCAGGATATGGTAATAATGCTTTCTCTCTGGACCAGTGTTAGAGAGTTTGAATAAGTGATCCACCCTCTTTCTTTTCTGCTCGTATTCCCCCTGCAATGTGGGGATTTTGTCTGCATTTCACAGATGGGGAAACAAGCCCAGAAAACAAGCTCAGAGACACAGGTCCCTAGCTTTTTCCAAGTTGGCCTGTTTCCCAAAGTGGAGACTAGCAATTAGAGGGACAGAGGACCCTAAGGAAGGTGGAGCTGTGTAAGCCATTCCCCTACATCCTTACTTTTGCCCTTGGCCTTGCCTACCTTATCCCATTCCCCCTGCCCCAGCTGATCACCTACATGTCCAGAGCCCCCATTCAAGATGGCTAGAGTATTGGTATTTTTGTAAATTATTCGGGAGTTGGGGCTGGGAGGAGGGTGGGAGCAGGTGTTCCCACATGCCAAGGATGGCAGCTGCACAGGAAATGACCCCAGAGTCCCAACCCTCATCAACTGCCTGGTCTTCCTTTTTTCTACCCCAAAGCAATCTCAAGCCAGCGGTGCAAGGGGAAAGAACACACTGTGTAAGGGGAGATGCAGGGAGGGAGTGGCCCCAAGGTGATTAGTAGTGGTAGGTCACAGTCATGGAGTGCTTATCACATCTACTCCTCAAGATAATCCTGCGAGTTAAGATACAACCATTGCTGTTTTATAGATGAGGAAAATTAGGCTCAGAGAGGTGAAGTAACTTGCCTAGGAACACAAAGTAAATATATGGCAGTTCTAGGATTCAGACCTCGGTTTGCTCACTGTAAGCAGTGGAAAGTACATGCTTTCCACTCTGTCATACATTGCACTTGAGCTCAGCTCTTTGCAGTTTGGGCCCCCAATGGCCCTGAGGAACTGCCACTCCTTTTTCAATGACTCCCAAACTGTTCAGAGTCCCCTGAATTCTGAGATTCAACTCCCCTTTATTAAAACAAACTTCTGGGGGGTGCTGATTCTGAGCTTCTCCAGGTGTCATTACCAGGTGTGGAACTGCAAGTGGGTGGGAGAAAAAGCTGGGCCCAGGCAGGGGAGGATCCTTGACTTCTTAGAGACCTTAGAGTGTAAAGAGATCTATTTTTGTGTTTGGGGTTTTTTTAAAATTAATTGTTGATTTTTGGGTTTTGTTTGTTTGTTCGTTTGTTTTTTGCAGGCTCTGGGGATAGAACCCAGGGCCTCCCACCCACTAAGCAAGTGTTCCACCTCTGAGTCATACCTCCAGCCCCTAAGGAAGTGTTTAAGGTACTGTTTGAGAGTGCAGCCGCTGGAATTAGGGTGGCCAGATTGGGCAAATAAAATAACAGCAAGCCCAGTTAAGTTTGAATTTCAGACAAACAATAAATATTTGTAAGCATAAGTATGTCCTTTTTAGTATAGTTAACCCATGGGTCCTTTATAATAAAATGGCATGGTAGTTGCCTATAACCTACATACATCCTCCTGTGTACTTTAAGTCATCTCTAGATGACTTGTAATACCCAACACCAAATGCTATGTAAATAGCTGTTATGCAGTATTATGTAAGGAATAATGATAGAAAAAACATCTGCTCACATACTCAGTATGCACTCCATTTTTTTTCAAATATTTTTGATCCACAGTTGGTCAGATCTGTGGATGTGGAACCTGTGGATACGAAGGACCAACTTCAGAAATATGCACTATGAAAGCATTTGTTGTTTATCTGAAATTTAAATTGAACTCAGGTGTCCTGTATTTTATTTGGCTGCTCCAACTAAAGACAAATCACCTGGGCTTACATACCAGGTTCACTACCACCTGGCTGTATGACCTTGGGCAAGTTATAACCTCACAGTGCTCAATATCCTCATCTTACAAAGAACTGCTGAGAGGTCGAATAGTTAATGATGACTGAAAATAACTGAGAGTGGAAAACAGTTTGTGTTATTTGTACATTATTGGAAAGTAGTTTTTGTTATTTGTACAGTATTGGATCAAGAACAATAGTATGGCTGGGTACAGTGGCACATGAGTGTAATCCCAGCAACCGGGGAGGCTGAGGCAGGAGGATCATGAGTTCAAAGCCAGCCTCAGCAAAAGCAAGGCATTAAGCAACTCAGTGAGACCCTGTCTCTAAATAAAGTACAAAATAGGGCTGGGGATGTGGCTCAGTGGCCTAGTGGCCCTGAGTTCATTGCCCAGTACCAGAAAAAAAAAATGAAGTGATAGACTGCAAAACTCTTTGCATATCCTAAATACATACAGCATCCAATAGACATGAGCTTTCTTAGTTTGTTTTTGTTTTGTTTTGTTTTGCAGTGCTGGGGAGGGAACCCAGAACCCTGTTAGGCCAGGATTTTACCACTGAACCACACCCCCAGTGTTGTTTTGACTCTTTTACTTTTTCTTTCTCTCTGAATTCCTCCCAGATGGTCCTCTAGCTCCTTACTTTTCGGGGTCTGTGCCCCCAGGCCATGCATGGGGGTGGAGGAGGCATTACATGGCTATGAGGGGAGAAAGAGGGCCCACATCTTTTTGTTCCTATTATGTGCTTATCACTGCTAGACAGTCTTCTTAACTTGCTTAGCCCTCAGGACCCCAAAAGGTAATTACTATCACTCTTACTCTTTTCCAGATGAGGAAGGGGAGGTAGGGTAATGAATGCCTTTGACCACTCAGCTGAGCCTGGGCCTAGCTGAACCAATCCCCCTGGCTCTTCTTTCCCCTCCATCTGCATCTTCCTCCTGGGAGTCCTGGGTTCTAGTTTGCCGAAAGGATACCCCTGTCAGGTTTGGGGAACATGCATAAGGAACAGAGCAGCCCAAGAGAGTAGGGCCAGAGCCCTCCTGGTTGGTGCCTTTCTGGGTGCAGCTGGAACACCATCTTTGGGACTCCCAGCTTTACGTCCCTCCCCCCCAGCCCGGCCCATGCTGATGGCTCTATCCTGCGGGAAAATGTCGTTCTCTCGGATATGCCCAGTTGCACGTCCACTATGCATGCTAATCAGCAGCCAGTGCTTGCCAGCAATTTGCTTCAGTTCTGGGGCTCGCTCTGGGTTTATTTATTTTTTTGTATTTATACCTTGTGTGTGGAGATGGCTGACTGAGAGTGGGAACAGGGTCTGGGGAAGAGGCCCAGCAGAAATGAGAGGAGTATTCTAGAAGCCAGGAGGGAATTCAGGGATTGTATCCTGCAGCCTCCAAAGAGGGCTGTGCCTAAAGTAGAAGGACACTCAGAAGGACAGCAATGGGTCCTTCCAGAGTATTTCTGGAAACCTGGGGAGATGGAGCCAGTGAGGATTAGCAAGCCCCTGTTAGAGAAGAGGAAATGAAGGCTCTGGAGGGTAATGTGATATATGGGGTTTTTCAACTCACATCTTTTGAATGTAGACAATAAAAATAAAAGCTTCATCTTGACTTCCTGCCCCATATTGAGAAAAACTTAGGCCAGAGAGGGGAAGACACCAGGCCAAAGTCACACAATGAGTTTGAGGCAGATCCAGGACCAACACCACAGCCTGCTGACTTCCAGTCCAAGCTTTCCCAATGGCATTCCAGAGGGAGCTTGCTAGGACTTCCCAAGGTAAGATGCCATAAAGCATCTGAAAACTGTCCCATGGTGTCCTCCACAAATTCTTGGTAATTACAAAAACCAACCAAATAAAGACATTTCCCAAGTTCTTCCTAAATGAGCCTAACCCTTTTCCTTTTGCTTTTCACTTGAAAGGAGATGGCACCTCCAGCTCTGCTGTGACAATGTGGCCTGGCACCTAGTAAGTGCTCAGTAAACATTTGCCCTATGAAGAAAGAAATGAATAGGGCAACTTGGAAATATCCTGTAAAGGCAGTAATAACCACATACAGGAAGGATCCACCAAGACCCTAAAGAACTGAGCACACATACATCCGCCAGAGGACAAGTGCAAGGGCATTCATAGCAGAACTCCTCGTTTTCATAAAACATACAAAGCCAGCTCACGATCAGGACATTGGATCAATGATGATGTACTTATACAATGGAATACCATATAGCAGTGAAAATGAATGAACTCCAGCTACATGTGTTAAATAGACACATCTTGGACCTGTTGTGGAGTGATAAAGCAAGCTGCAAAGTATACCCTGAACACCATTAATACAAAGCTTTCAACACATTCAAGTCAGGGAAGTGACTTCCTTAGGGAGAGGAAGGAAGAGGATGATCCAAGAGGAAGCACAGAGGACTTGAACTGCAGCTGTGATGTTCTATTGTTTTAACTGAATGATGGTAAAAGGGGGCTCTGGCAAACTTTGTGATATCCTTATGCATATCTGAAATATTTTATCCTATAAACAAACAAATGGTGCTGGGGTTGCAGCTCAGTAGTAGAGCACTTTATTAGCATGTGTGAAGCCCTGGGTTCCATCCTCAATACTGCAAAAAATAGCAAGAAGAAATGGATGGGTGGATGAATGCTGCTTCCCCTCAGCTGGAGAGCTGATTCCCCTGCCTCTTCTTTTTTGTTTGTTTGTTTGTGTGTGTATGTCTCTTCAGAACCCATGTGAGTTTTGGAGTCAATCTAACCTAGAATGGAACCCTGGCTCTGAGCTACAGGTGGTGGCACATACCATAATCCAAGAGGCTCAGGACACTGAGGCAGAAGGATTACAAGTTCAAGGCCAGCTTGGATGACTTAGTAAGATCCTGTCTCAAAACTTAAAAAAAAATGAAAGAGCTGTGGATGTAGCTCAGTGGTAGAGCACCCCTAGGTTTAATTCCCAGTACCCCTTCCCCCCAAATCCACCCTGTCTCTGGCTTGCTGCCTTATAAGCTGAAAATCTAGTACCTCCCTACCCTATCCACCTCATCAAGCTATTATGAGCATTCTTGGAGATGGTGGTGTTGATCTTGGCCTACTTCCCATTTTATAGATGGCAAAAGTGAGGCCCAAATGAAAATCTCAGCCCCTGCTCCAGGAAATAAATTACTCCTTATCCCACCATCAACCAGACAGGGCCAGCAAAGAAGGCAGATCAAATGATGATAAGGACTTAAGACTGCAACTCTGGGGAGGGGGTGATACATGTGGTGCCCAGGTTGGACCATAGAACTGAGATTTCAGTTTGACCCAGAGGGTCAGGCCCTGGTCTGAGCCTCTACTGGCATGGTTATCTGCCCCTATCAGGGGCCTCTGGCACAAGAGCTCCAAGGACTAAATGTCTAGTGGGTGGCCCAGAGTAGCACTCAGACCTAGGTATGGGGATGGGGAAAGGCAGGAGCAGAGGAGGGGTTTCATGAGGCCAAATTCAGATTCAATCATAATTTCTGACAATCAAAGGCCGTAGGAGAAAGGACAGGCTGCCTAGAGGGAAAAGGAAACAAATCATTTGAAGTCGCTGATTCTGGGACTCAGTGATACTATATCAGAGTTTGTTGAAAAGTCTAAAGTGGGAAGAATCAAATGAAGAATTTAGAAGGCAATTCTTAGGATATAAAAGAAGCAATGAATCAAAGTCCACCCCAGGTCCTACCCCAGGGAGGGAAAGAAGGGGTCAGTGGGACACTGTGTGAGCCTACTGGACACTCACACAGTGCTGGTTTCTCCTCCCAGTAGCCATGCTCTGATAGGTGTATTACCCTCTCTGCTTTCCTGATGAGAAAACTGAGGCCCAGTGAAGCAAAACTTATATCCAAAGCCTAGACTCTGCATCCTGCAGTGACTTCATGGTATCTTGGCCCTCTCCCCTCTTTGCCTAATGCTGGGCTGGCCCCAGTGGAACAATGGTGGTCTGTCCAATCAGTTAGTATGAAGACAGAGGGCAAGAGAGGCCACTGTGGAGGCCCTGCGGCCCTGCGGCCCAGCCAGCCCGCCGGCCTCTGTTGTTCTTGGGCCCTGGCCGGTTGCTCCTCAGGCGGGTGGTGGGGCCTTGGAGCTGGCGTCTGCTGCAAGCCCCGGACTCCTGTGGAGAACCCCTTCAAGGGCAGCCCTTGTCCCTGCTCTAATTATACAAACAATTTTTCTCGGCTTCTCCAAATAAACAGTGTGCAGTCTGCGAGCCATGGCATGCTGGGAAATCTGAAATGAGAAGCTGCTGCTAATGGGCTCCTTAGCTGCAGGGCTAAACAGATCCCTTGAAACGCCAGGCCTGACCAGGTCTCTGCTGCCTTCCTGACCAATCTCTTCTGCACCACCTTGCACCCAACACCTCTCCATCCCCCAGGGACACTTCCCCAGCCTGCAGTCCCCATGTGATGGAATAATTAGCTGGGTTGCACAGGGATCCTGCAGACAGAATTTCAAGGGGTTTGTGTGCCTAAGGGATAGACATGTATGCAAGGATAGAGCTGTGCATGTAGTATAAGGAGTGTGTGAGCAAGAAGAGGTTCAGATTTGTCTGCTTGCGTGCATGCATATGCATATAGGAGTGTTTCTTGGGGGATGTTACTGGAAGTACTACTGTCTTGGGAGACAGAGGTTCAAAGTAGGGGTAAATGCATATGTGTGTATTGGAGAGTGGGGAACTAAACGTAGAGGGTCATGGGAAGGTAACTATAAAACACTGCTAGGTGGGGCACAGTGGCACACACCTTAATTCCAGTGACTCTGGAGGTTGAGACAAGCAGATCACAAATTCAAGGCCAACCTCAGCAACTTAGCAAGACTCTCGGCAACACAGGGAGACCCTGTTTCAAAATAAATAATAAGATCGGTTAGGGATGGAGCTCAGTGGTAAAGTGCCCTGGTTGAACCATCAGTACCCCACAAAAATCTGGTAATAATATTTCCTTCCCCCAACCCTGCATGGAGTTACTGAACACTTTCACATCCAGTGGATCACCCAACAGCACTGTGTAGGTTATGGCTCACTCCGTCTGAGTTCACGTGACTTGCCCAAGATTGCTCAGCTCAGGATTGGAGTGAAGTTCTCTAAATCCCAGGGCTATTTATCAGACATCATTTGCTACTCCAAAAGGTTGTTTTGTGGTTGTTGTTTTGTTTTGTCGTTTTGGTACTGGGGATTAAACCCAGGGTGCTTTACTACTGAAGCACATCCACAGTCCTTTTTATTTTATTCTTCTTATTATTATTATTATTACTTTAATTTTGAGATAGGTCTTGCTAAGTTGCTGAGGTTGTCCTTGAACTTTTAATCCTCCTGCCTCAGCCTCTTGAGATGCTGGGATTACAGTTATATCTGTGCTATAGTGCCCAGCCAAAAATTGTTTTTTTGTTTTGGTTTGGTTTTTGGTTTTTGATACTAGGGATTGAACCCAGGGGCATTTTACCACTGAACCACATCCCCAGTCTTATTTTATTTATTTATTTATGTATTTATTTTTGAGACAGGTTCTCATTAAGTTGCTTAGAGCCATGCTAAATTGCTGAGGCTGGCCTCGAATTTGTGATCCTTCTGCCCCAGCCTCCCAAGCAGCTAAGATTACAGGTGAGCACCACTGCACCCACTGAAAGGTTGCTTTTAGATAGCAGAAAGGCAAACCCTTCTAGTCTGTCAGCAATCTGAGGGAAGGACCTCCCCCCCACCTCTGGTTCCATCACATTCCACCCCACGTACTGAGTATTGAACACAGTAGCATTTAAACACTGTTCTACATCCCCAGCACTTTTGTATTTTTGACTTTGAGAAAGAGACTCACAAAGTTCCTCAGGCTGCCTCAGTCTCCTGAGTTGCTGGAGTTACAGGCATGCACCACCACACTCTGCAGAAGGGTCCATTTTGAGTGATTAAGATCATGGATGGGGTTTTGAAGCCACTCTCTCAAGTAGAAACTCATAACTTTGTGATCTACTTGCTGTATGATCTTTGGTAAGTTACTTAACCTCTATGGGCTTCATTTTTCTCATCTGTAAAGTGGGCACTATTACCACTTTTTTGTGGTACTAGTAATTGAACCCAGGGCACTTTACCACTGAGTCACTGGCCCTTTTTACTTTTTATATTGAAACAGGTTCTTCCTAAGTTGCTAAAACTGGCTTCAAACTTGAAATCCTCCTACCTTAGCCTCCCAAGTAGCTGGGACTATAGACATGTACCACCAAGCCTGGCTAAAATGGGATTGTTAATTATACACATTTCATTGGCTTGTTGAGAAATTAATGAATTTATGCATTCAAAACACCTAAAACAGTGCTTGGCACAGCCATTACAAAGGGTTAGCTCCTAGTATCATTATTATTTCCCCTTATTTGTCCTATCATTGTCCCTAAGACTACAGATATGTGATACTCAATTTGGGGGGTAAATAACAAACTCACAAAAGTGATGCAAGTACCTGGAGCCAACGAATTAAAATGTTTCTGTTCCAGGTAACACTTTGGCTATTTAATAGGGTCCTTCCCTACTCAATGCTTCCTGAATCCCTTTGGAATGTCCAGTTCTGTGTGTGTGTGTGTGTGTGTGTGTGTGTGTGTGTGTGTGTGTGTGTGTTGGGGGAGGGGCAGGAGTTACAATGGGTTTGGTAGGTCTTCTGGACCTCTGAAACTGGTTCTTGTATTCCTCCCCAGGCATTCACTCCTCTGAGTCCTCATTCACAGGTCCCCCTGTTCAGCCGTGGCCAGTGCATCCCCCTCCTCTCAGCCAGCAGCCCCTATGCCTCTGCCAACAGTGCTCACCATAACCATCAGAGAAATTTCTTCTGCAGGTTGAGCCTCCCATCCTCTCCCTTTAAGGAGAGGTTTACTTAAATCCATTCAGATGGTTTAGAGTTATCAGAGGGAATTGAAGACAGAGAAAATGGAAGGGGAGAGGAGGCAACAGAGTAAGTGAGAACCAGCTCGAGAGTGGAGAGGGGAAAAAATGAAGGCAATCAGAGAGCCCGAGAGAAGATGAGCATTCTTTTCTGCTTGACCCCATGAACACTAAGAGACAGAAAATTGCCCATGACCTGACCATGCCAGTTTTGAAGGTACTTTGTGAGTACAGAGTACTGTCTGAGCTATAGGAACAAGTGTTAGTAGGGGCCTTTGGGGACCACCTGGAGACTAGAGTTGGGGCCAAGCTGTGCTTCTGATTCTTTGTTTGATTGTGGGTGTGACTCTTCCCTCTCTGCACTTCAGCTTTCTGTGATACATACCCATACATACGGTAGGTATAAGACGTGGCTGGGGCTGGGGAAGGGAAACTGGCTTAATGAGTGCCATGAGGCAAGCAATATTATTGTCCCCATTTTAAAAATGAGGAAATTAGCTGGACATGGTGGTGCACGCCTGTGATTGCAGCATCTTGGGAGGCTGAGGCAGGAGGATTGAAAGTTCAAAGCCAGTGTCAGCAAGTTAGTGAGGCCCTTAAGCAACTTAGCAAGACCCTGTTTCTAAATAAAGTATTAAAGGAGCTGAGGATGTAGCTCAGTGGTTAAGCGCCCCTGGGTTTAATCCCTGGTACCTAAATAAATAAATAAATATAAAGATGAGGAAACTAAAGAACACAAAATTGAGTGAGGTTCACATAGCTGATAAGTGATGGACCCAGAACCTGGATCAAAGGCTGTCTTGTCTGACTCCAGAATCTACACACTCAAAGACTGGATCACTCCCCATGATATTACAACCATCTTTTTTGTTTTTTTCAGTACTGAGGACTGAATCCAGGGATGCTCTAAAACTGAGTTATATTCCCAGCCCTTTTTATTTTTTTGAGACAGGATCTTGCTAAATTGCCCTAAGTGGCCTTGAACTAGCTATCCTCCTGCCTCAGCCTCCAAGTCACTGGGATTACAATTGTGCACTACTGCACAATTGTGCAGGGCTGTTAGAACAATCTTTTTTTTTTAGTTGTTGATGGACCTTTATTTTATTTATTTACATGTGGTGCTGAAAATCAAACCTAGTGCTTCACTCACACCAGGCAAATGCGCTACCGCTGAGCTCCAGCCCCAGCCCTGTGTTGGAACAATCTTTAAGGATCTTTCTATCTACATGATCTTGGGCCAGTCATTTCCCCTCATTGGGTTTCAGGCTTCCATGTGTGATATCTGTTTTACCTTCTTCCTCACAGAGCTGTGGTAAGGAATCTAGTGCTCAGTGCAGAGAATATTATTGTCGCCCTCAATAAAAAACATGACCACAGAAACAGCATTTGGTGAGAGTGGCAGCCCTGCCCCAAGCTGCTCTAAAGAGTTGAACATAGGACAGGTGTGTGGCTCATGCTTGTAATTCTAGTGACTCCAGGAGGATTACATTTTTGAGGCCAGCCTCAGCAACATAGCAAGACCCTGTCTCAAAATAAAATAAAAAGAACTGGAGGCATAGCTCAGGGATAGAACATCCCTGGTTTCCATACCCAGGACAAAAAAAAAATAGTTGAGCACTTTATACACATTATCTCATTTAATCCTTTCATCTTTTAAACACGAAATAATTACTGCATAAAGAAGGTAAGTAAGTTGTCCACAGTCACCACTGAGAAGAGCTGGCTCCTAGCCGGGCCAGGCTCACAGTCTCTACCCCTGACTTGCCTGAATCTGAGGTATAGGACAGCCTGTGGCAATTGTTGCAGTGCAGGCTGCACATTAAAATCACCTGGGGAGCTTTAAAAACCTTGGCCTGGGCTGCACCCCCAAACAATTCAGCCAGAATCTCTGAGGCTTGACATTGATATTTTTGTAAATCTCCTTAAGTGCGTCTAATGTGCAGCCAGGGTGGCCTAGGGAACAGGGACAGAAGTATTGTAAGGATGGGGCAGTGGACCAAGTCCAGGCTGGGGTCAGGGAAAGGGGGAGGGAGCAGGCTGAATGAGTTCTGGAGGCTCAGCATCCCATAATATCCCAGAGTTGGAGGAGAGCCCTCGAAAGGCAACAACCCATTTTACAAGGGGGAGCCTGAGGCCCACAGAGGAGAAAGCTCTTGCCCAAGGGGACAGAGGGACACATCTGGAATTTGATTCTTTCCTGGACTGTTAATGCATACTGTTTCCTCTACCCTGGGCAGGTAGAGGCCCCATCCTTCACAAATCCCCTTGGTCCTGAGTTGGAGATGAGGAAACTGAGGCTCAGAAGGGAGATCCAGCTGCCTACGAGCTCAGTTAATAAGCATCAGTGCTGGAATGTGAAGGCTGCCTGGGCTAGTTCTGTAGCTTCCTGCCACTCACTGACTGTCCCAGGGAGGCCCAGGCCCAGTGTGACCAGGGAAAGCTGCAGGCGGGTGCCCTGGGACAATCCTGGCTTTCCTGGCCCAACCCTGGCCTCTGGGCCTCCCCGCCTCCTTCAGCACACGGGTGGGACGGGAAGGAAAGCTTTTGGGGTCCCCCCTCCCAACCTTCCCCCCCTCTGGGCTCCTCGGCCTGGAATTCTTTTAATAGGAGACAAAGCCTTTAATTCCGAGAGATCAGATGAAAGGCTCCTAATGCAAATATGCGGGGCAGGGAAGCGCTTGGTGAGAATGGGCCGCCTTCAAAGTGTAAATGACTAAAGGCCTTAGCGGCAGGAGAGGAGGGGTTCTAGCAGGCACCGTGCCCTCAATGGCTTCAATTCTGTAATTGATGGTTCCAAAGCAGCTCCAGGCGTGAAAAGAGTCCCACAGGCCTGTGCTAGCAGCCAGGCTCAGCTGGTGTGACCTGGGGCAAATTGGGCCAATTTACTTCACTTTTCCCAGCACCTCAGTTTTCTCATCTGTGAAATGGAATTAGCTGAAAGGGGGAACATAGTTGTGAATGGCTTGAGGGTGCAAGACCTGGGGCAAATGGGTGGCTTTTTTCCCTTCTGATGCCCACCTTGTTTTCTTTCCCAATTGATCAAGGCTCAGAACTAACTGTCCTTTTATTCAGTCAAATCTCCCTCAATCCCTAAATTCCCTAACACACCCAGAAAACTGTAGTCCCTTTTCCTCTGCTATCAGAGAAATGTGAGATGATTGGCAGGGCTGTGGTGCTGTTGTCGTTTTTTCTGAGCCTGGATGGACTTTAGACCAGTGGAGAGTAGTAGGGGAGGAGAGATGCCTGGGTGGTGGTGGTTGGATGAATGGGACCTGGAGAACCAGCTCCCAAGGAGCTATGTTTATCTCCAGCCTCTCTTCACTGCCTTCCCTTCTTCAGGAGTAGTGCTGGATTTTTCTCCTTGTTTCCTTCTCTGGAAGGGTCTGACACCCAAGGAACTGTCTCACTAGAGCTCAGTGTGGGAGTGCTAGGGAGCTGTAGAGCTGTGTGGCCCTCAGCAAATTACTCGCCCTCCCTGGTCCTCACCTTTTCCTTCTCTGTAAGACTGACATAATAATAAAAGGAGATGACTGTCTGCAGGTACTTTGGGGCAAAGGTGCTGTGTAAGGACATCATACTGTGGCAGGGAGGGAAGGGGCAGGATGAGGAAGGGACTGTGTTCTATCATTCTAGGGCCCCAGTGCCCAGATGCCTGCTGTGTTGCTACACAGAAAGAAATTTTGTGTCAGTTCCTGGTACTAGTCACTTTGGGGGTCAAAGTCTGTTATCTGCATAACAAGGCTGGCTGGCAGGGTACCCCCCTTGAGCTCAAGATGGTCTTAGGGTGAAGCTTGATCCTAGGAGCTTTGGGATACAGTTTCAGTCTCCTGTGATGGCTGCAACCTGGATCTGGAGGTACTTAGGCCTGGGTGCACTACCTTCCTTTCTCCAGGTTTCTTCATCTGGAAAACAGGGAGAAAGTGCTTGACAGCAAAGTCTGACCAGGAAAATGGATCAAAGGGACAAGGAGAAGAGGCCAGCTGTGGGACAGGCTTGGTGTAGAATTCAGGTGGAGAGCTGGGGGAGGGTTAATGGGGGAGTAGTGAGAGTAGAGTGGCAGATAAGAGACTGATTCGGGACAGGTGTGTTGAGTGGCCTACAGGAAGACTATTGACACCCCTGAGGTAGGTTCAGAAAATTAAGCAGATGCTAAGTTCTGGGCCTCACACCCAGTCCGTGAGGGAGCTTATGGATCCAGAAGCCAACAGAACCAAGAGGATGTGCAGCTTTGCCCTGGGACTAGAGCAGAGGCTACTGGGACCCCAAAGGATGTGGCCTCATGTGGGACCAGCTGATAGAAGAATAACAGGGGAACCCTGGAAGCGAACCAACACTTGAGCAATGATCAAGACATAGGCTGGCCTGCCTTTTAAACAAATGGTGCTGGGGAAACTGGTTATCCATATGTAGAAGAATGAGACTACACCCTGACCTCTCCTCCTGCATAAAACCTCAACTCTAACTGGATCAAAGACCTAGGAATTAGACCAGAAACTATGCAGCTCCTAGGAAAAAAAATGTAGGGTCAACATTCCAGCATATAGGCACAGACAAAGGCTTGCTCAATAGGATCTCTAGCCTCAGGAAATAATGCCAAGTTAATATATGGGTGGCATCGAATTCAAAAGCTTCTGCACAGGGCTGAGGTTGTGGCTCAATGGTAGAGTGCTCACCTGGGACTGTGAGGCACTGGGTTTGATCCTCAGCACCATATATAAATAAATAAAATAAAATAAAGGTATTGTGTTCAACTACAACTAATTTAAAAAAAAAAAAAAGTTTCTGCACAGCCAAGGAAACAATTGGGAATATGAAAACAGAACCCACAGAATGGGAGAAAATCTTTGCTAGCTACTCTTCTGACAGAGAATTAATATCTAATATATAAAGAATTCAAAAAATGTCACACCATAATAACCCAATGAATAAATGGACAAATGAATTAAATGGACACTTCTCAAAAGGAGAAATACAAATGGATGAGAAATATGTGAAAAAATATTCAACACCAGTAGCAATAAGGAAAATGCAAATCAAAACTACACTGAAGGGCTAGGGATGTAGCTCAGTTGATGGAGTGCTTGCCTTGCATGCACAAGGCCCTGGGTTTGATCCCCAGCACCACACACACAAAAATTAGAATAGCAGTCTCTTCAAGAATACAAATAATAGCTGAGTACAGTGGCATATGCCTGTAATACCTGTTAATCCCAGAGATTTGGGAGGCTGAAGCAGGAGGATTGCAAGTTTTAGGCCAGCTTCAGCAACTTAGTGAGGCCCTCAGTAACTTAGTGAGACCCTCTCTCAAAATTAAAAATAAAAAGGGCTGAGGATGTACCTCAGTGGTAAAGTACCCCTGGGTTTAATCCCCAGTAGCCCCCTAAAAAAAGAAAAAAACACTTTTATGCTATTGGTGGGATTGTAAATTAGTACAACTACTAGGGAAATCAGTATGGAGGTTCCTCAAAAGTCTAGGAATCAAACCATCTTAACCCAGCTATATCACTCCTCAGTATTCATCCTAAGGAATTAAAGTGAGCATACTACAGTGATACCTACATACCCATGTTTATACAGCACAATTCACTATAGCCAAACTGTGGAACCAGCTTAGATATCTACGATGAACGAATGGATAAAGAAAATATTGAAATATTGTATATATACACACGGAGTTTTATTCAGCCAAAAAGAAAAATGAAAGTATGTCATTTGCAGGAAAATGGATGGACCTAGAAAACATTGTTAAGCAAATTAAGACAAACTCCGAATGTCAAAGGTTGCATATTTATTCTCATATTTGGAAGCTAGAGAGGAGAGAGGAAGAGAAAAGCAGGGATCTCATAAGAATTGAAGGGAGATTAGTAGAATAGAGGAAAGGGACAGGGGAGGAAGGAGGTAAGGGGAAGGGGAAATGGTATTGGCCAAATTGTATTGATATATTGCATGCATGTGCGAATATGTAGCAACAAATCCCACCATATGTACAACTATAACACATGGATTAAGAAAATGACCGAAAAAAAAAAGACATAAGCTGTCCTGGTGACTGGCCTTATCTAGGCAGTTTGCTATGCCAATGGGGCCACCTACAGAGGACAGGGATGCAGAGAGAAGCGCCTGGAACCCAGGGAGCTGGGCAGTGACAGGAGATTCCTTTAGGAGGAGGAGTGATGGATGCTCTGGGAGAAATGGCCTTGAGGAAGTCACTTGGTTTCTCTGGGACTCTGTCTCCTCATCTGAGTCCCAGGGCAAGTGAATGTTCAGTCTGGCACCTGGTACCATCTGCTTCAGAATCAGAGTGTGAGGCAGGATTCCCAAGACCTTGTCGCTTTCCTGCGTGTGCCCCTGTCCATCTAGCACCCTCCAAGTCCAGGCAGCTGCAGGCCACTTGCTCCCTGCCCTGCCTGCATTCAATAGCTGGGTGGCTGCATTTTTTCTCTTTTATGTGTTTTACTTTCTTTCCTGTTGTCAATCAAAACCCCACGCTGGGGCCTGTGTAGCAGGATAGGCTAAGTACGCGCGTGTTTGGCAAGGCCCAGCCTGGGAGGGCTACACCGAAGCCTGCCCCACCGCCAGCTCCAGGCTGCCATGAGTCTCCTCTGTGGGGGAAGAAGGGGGGCACGCAGGGCATCCAACATCTGCTCCCCATATTGCACAGCCCAGCCCTGCTGCCGCCCAGGAGGAAGTGGCAACACAGAGCAGAGAGCAAAGAAAAGAAGGAGGACAATGAATGATCCCAAGTAGGAGGAAGGAGACCAGAGGAAGAACCCAAGAACAAGAATGGGGTTCCAAGTGGTAGCATCCAAAGCTCCCTACTAAAAAGGGAGCCAAAGACTGAGATGGAGAAAGTTGGAGAGGAAGGGGAAGCAGGCAATCTGGGAGCCCAGAGGCCCAGCAGAGAGCAGTTCCAAGACTTAGACGCTGTAAGATTCAGAGGGTGACAGAGACAGAAACAAGGAGTGAAAAGGAAAGCCCGGGGAACGGGGAGCAGTAGGAAAAGAAAGGAAAAACTCTGCAGGATTTGGAAATTCCATTTTTGCTTTTTGCACTCTTGCGCCTTGGCGAGTGGGACTGCCCCATAAACCTTGGGATTAGCGGCTCTGCTGTCCTGGACTGGCCGATACCTAATGGAAGCCACCTGGCTGGCCACAGGCCCTGGCACCACCCCAGCCCTGAGCCCCAGAGGCTCCCTCAGAAAGGACTTTTTTTGCAAGTTTATAGTTGGGGAGCAGACCAGGGATGGGGGGACCCACATGGGGATGTCTCTGTTTTATCTCTCTGTGGATAGTTCAGAAGGGCAGGGGGAGACTTCAGTCATCCTGAGGAAACCCTTTGATGGGGATCCCATAAAGGGGACTCTGGGGTCCAAGGGTGGATCACTTCTGTTGAATCTAAGTCTCTGCCAAGAGTCTGTAGTCCCATGGTACTCTGCCAGCCAGGGTCAGCCCCAGTGGCACGGGACTGTATAACCCATTTCTTCTCCTTTGTGTAGACTGTGATGGAGGCTGTGGTGACATCAGCATCTGGGAGGTATGATAACCCTCATTTTTGGGGGGGGGTTACTGGGGATTGAACCCAAGGGTGCTTAACCACTGAGCCACATCCCCAGCCCTTTTTATTTTTTGTTTAGAGGCAAGGTCTCACTAGCTTACTTAGTGCCTCACTAAGTGACTAAGGCTGGTTTCAAACCTGGGATACTCCTGCCTCAGCCTTCTGAGCTGCTGGGATTATAGGCATGTACCACAACAACTGACCCATATTTTACAATTGGGTCCAGGGAGGGGCATAGGCATAGAGGAGGGGGGGCAGGGAGGGGAAGAAGAAGAAAGAGGAGGAGGAGGAAGAGGATGCTGTTCTGAGTCACACAGCAAGGATCCAAGGATCCAAGACATTTGGGAGGAGGAATGAGTAATCAGGGATTTGTTGTGGGAGAGAAGGCCAAAAGGAGAGGGACAAGAGGTGAGTTGGCCATAGGGGGCATGTATGTGTGGTAGACACTGGGGGTTCAGATAGACGCTCAAAGGAAGAGGCAGAAGTGGGAACAGAGTCTGGAGGGCTGGGAGGAGGAGTCAAGGGGATGGCACTGCTCAGATTGGACAAAAGGTGGGCCTGGTAGAGTCCAGAGAACAAGACCCACAGTGCTTTGGGTGGGCAGGCAGTCAGACTGCACTGTGGATGTTGGATCACAATTGATCACAGGATCCTTGCCTTGTAGGAGAGAAACTAGCCTGAGAGAAAGGGGAAGTTTGGAACTACACAGCCTTCTCCCAGGAGTATGCTCTTCCCACCCCCATCTATCTCTCTCTCTCTCTCTCTCACTCTCTCTCTCTCTCTCTCTCTCTCACACACACACACACACACACACACACACACACACACACACATACATACACACAGATCTAGGCCCGATTCTAGACTAACCTGGCCAAACACAAGAAGATAGTTTGTAGAAATGCAATATTAAACCTGGAAGGAGACAGGGACCTCTTGACATATCTGAGGACATCATGAAAAGCTTTGCAAGGATAAGGGAAGTGATCTGAAGTGGGTTGACCAAGGTCACCCTAAGAGTGCAAGGGGACCTGGAGGATCTGGGACCAGAACCTGCCTCTCAGTGGCTCAAGGGAGCTGTAGAGGGCTTCAGGATCATACAAGAAGTTGCTGAGATGAGAGGAGGTGGGGTCCGCAGGATGGTGAAGGAGGAGGGCACTATAATCACACAAATTCATTGACTGTTCAGTGAGTGCCAGACATGTACCATGAGATTCTCAGGATGTGCACTATCCCCCTTAGCTGGCACACAATCGTAGAGGTAGGGATTGTAATTGTCTCTATGTGAACTGACAAGGAAACTGGAGCTGGGAGAGGGGAAGGGACTTTGAACTAGGAAGTTCAAGATCCAGATCTACCAGAGTCCAAGTTTAGAGCTTCAACCCTAGAGGGATCTGGGACCCCATGGTGACCAGCAAAGGGAGGTAAGGTGAATGCATGAAATGATTGGACCAAGGTCTGGATCCTGATGGCCACTTCCTTTGTTCCCAAGTCCCCATCAACAGCTCATTGGGGAGAAACACCTAGGTGCCATCATCCCTGCAGTCTTCCCTTGGAAGCTGAGCACCCAGCTGGCCAGGGATGCCTACCAGACTGTGAGGACAGGGAGTTATCATCTCTTCTCCTGCAGAACAAAGCTCCAGACCTCACTCACGGCACAGCTGATGCGACCTCACTGGAGAGGTCCAGAAACATGGAGGCAGATCACTGAACCTGGGAGTGCACCAGATTCCAGCCCTCTCCTCCAGCTTGATGGAATGACACCATGCAAGCCCCTTCCCAGTTCCGGGTCTCAGTGGCCCCTGCTGTGCCTTGAGGAATGGGCCTGGGTTGGGGGAGGGCTGTGCCAGCTCCGGCAGTCTAGGAATCCATGACATTAGCACATGGGAAGAGAGCTGACACTGGGAGGCAGATCCTGCCAGGCACCATGTGAAGAGGATGCAGTTCCTCAGATGAATCTGGAGCTCAGAGGAAGCCAGGTCGGGATGGGGACAGCTGGTGAGGCCAGACGGGCTTTCATTGATTCCTTCAAATGAGCAAGCATGTGCTGAGTGCCTACTATATGTCAGGCACTCTGGTGGGTGCTGGTGATACAACAAGGAGCCCCTCCTTCTCCAGGGACCTTACCTGCTTGGCAGATCAGTTGAGTTGGCCTTGAGGACAATGCAGTGACAGCTGCTATGTCTGCCCTTCTCGTTTCTCTGTTGCCTTTCTTGTGTGTCTGCTGCTCTTTCTTATTCTTCCTTCTCCTCCCCTTCCCCTATTCTCCTCTCCTAGGTCTCTCCCCATCCCTCTCTGCATCTCTCTCTGCCCACTGCTGTTGGGAGTAGGGGTCAGGGATCTGAGAGGTAGAAATTCCCAGCTGAGCTCCCCTGCCAGATGACATTTGGAAACCAAGAGGGACTATGTTAGTTAAGAGGATTGGCCCAGCCCTAGGCTGCCAACCATCTTCCCAGGATCATAAGGGTGTGCCAGGTTGGATCTCCTGGGGCACAGGTCTCGAATTAATGGGAGATTGACCCAGTGCTCCAGCTCCTAACTAAGAGACGGGGTAGGGCTATGGCCGTGACAGATCCACAGGGGAGGCTGAGGAGCACAGTATGGAGGATTGGCATCAGGAAGTGGCCTTTGGACAAATGCCACCTGTTATTTTCATGCCTGGAATTCCTATGGGGACTGGAGTTGAGGTGTCTGAGATGAACTAAGGACACCCAGGTAATGGAATCAATCAGGTGACCTGTTCAAGACCCTGCATGAGTAACAGCAATGAGCCTCAAGTTTCTTCAAGTATAAACTAGAGCTGCTGCCAGTCACGCAGAGTGGGCTCCAAATGATTTCACCTAAATGATAGTGATTTACAAAGGAAACAGGTTGGGCTGAGCATATAGCTCAGTGGTAGAGTGCTTGCCTGCCATGCGTGAGGTCATGGGCTCCATCCCCAGTACTGCAAATGAATGAATGAATGAATGAATGAATGAATAAACAAATAAATAAATAAATAGTCAGATTCTTTCTACAGGGCAAAGACAATAGGCTACAATGCTGGGGAATGGGGTCTGACTTTAGGAGAGACTTCCTGGCCTGGGAAAGGTAGAACTGATAAGGAGAATTTTATGAGGGTAAAGTGAAGACATTTTCTCCTATAGCCAACAACTGGCTATTAGGGCACACCACCCTGCAGACCAGAGCAAAGCATCATTCATTTGGAATACTGCTCACCACGTCTTGCTAAATACAGACAGCATCTTAGTGTCAGCAAGAATATGGGCTTTTGAGGAAGAGAGTACAGAACTCAAATCTTGACTTAGACCCTTCCCTGCTTCGAGGGCTCAGACAAGCCAGTTATGCTGTGTAGCCCTCGGGCTCCGGGCCTCGCTCATTGAGTTGACATGGTACTTGACTGATGTTGAACATGTGAGTTTTGAAGTCCCTTATCTCCCTGGGCCTCAGTTTCTCCATTTGCCATAGAGAGTTAGATTCAATGATCTAGCTGGTCCCACTCAGCCCTAACATGCAGAAACAAGCTATGATTATTATTTGTGTTTTCCAGTTGTGGCCAGTGAGTCAGTCACCAGCAACCACTTGCTTGTGTGGGTGCTCTGATGAGGAAGGAGGGCGTTCCATGAAAAACAGAAAAAGTGCCCTGCCTCTTAGAGTGAGTCCTTCTCCTTGTTACAGCCCAGAGACCTTCCCTGAATGAGCCTTGTGACCTGTGGGGGCCCGGGGTGGGGGGGCAGGCAGGGTGGCCCTGCTAGAGACTGGATGTGACTGAAGGTGGATCTGGGATTGGGGCTGGGCCCTGGGAGTCTGGCTATGGCAGCTGGAAGCAAAAAAAAGAGAAACCCCATCCACTCTCGGGCCCATGTGTTTCCCTTCCTCAGGAAGCAAAAAGAAAGACTTAAAGGATTTAGACCTCAGGGAGAAAAAAAGAGAAGTGAATTAGAACCCAAATCCACATCTGGTCTGACAATATGTCTAACCCTAAGCTCTCTGCCCACCGATGAGGGGGAGGGGCTGGGGAGCAGCTGGTTGCTCCTTCCAAGCTGCCTTTCTGGTGACATCACTGACAACAGAGGCGCCCACGTGGGGCAGGGCTGCCACCCCCATCTGGATCCACCCAGAGTAGGGGAGGAGGGATGTGGTTCCTGAGGAAGCCCAAAGTCCTGCTTTTGCTTATCCAAGAATTTCTTAGGACTTCATTTTCCCCATCTCTGAAGTGGACACAACTTGCTCTCCGCCACGCACAGTGATATTATGATTAAGGCCCTCCACAGGGAAAGGTGAGCAGCAGACACAAATGCCACCCCCTGTAGTTGATGCCATGTACCTTGCCATGCCCAGCATTAGTGTCACTGAGTCTGTCTTTGGTGGGGGGATGGAGCAATAGCGAACATAGTCCCTCTGTGTTGCCTCCTGCTATTCAGAGGCATTTCTGACAGAGACTGGTAGGGTCTCCACACCTCGCTCTGCAAGGGAAACAGTCCCAGGAACATCTGGTGGAGACTACAGCAATCATAGGACTTGCCCTTATGTGTCCTGCCTCCCAGTCCAGGCAGGGTTCTTTAGCTTGTTGTGTTTTTTGGTTTTGTTGGGGGTTTATTGTTGTTGTTTTGGTTTGGTTTTGGTACTAAGGATTGAACCAGGGGTACTCTGCCACTGAGCCACATCTCCAGCCCTTTTTATTTTTTGAGACAGGGCCTCAAACTTGCAACCTCCCTGCCTGAGTTGCTGGGATTGAAAGTGTACACCACTGTGCCTGGCAAGGCTGGACCCTTTTAATAGCACCTCATTGCCCCCCTAAAAGTCCTCAAGGGCACAAAGGTTCTCAGAGATTAAAGAGAACTATTAAGCCCTTTGTATGAGATGAGTCATTTTCTTAGTCCTTGAACTTGAGTTATTATCCCTGTTCCCACTTAGGTCAGGGCCCTCCAGACTAGGATTTCCAGATACGATATAGGATGCCCAGTAAAATCTGAATTTGAGATAAGCAATGAATACTTTTTAGCATAAGTATGTCCCAAATATTGCATGGGCTATACTTGTACTAAAAATATTGTGTTTCTGAAATGCAGATTTTAAGTGCATGTCCTGCTATTTTTTTTTTCTAGATTTGAACCTGACTTCTGCCACGTTGCCTTAAGGAACAGAAGAAGGGAAGGTGGCTGCCTTACGGTCTCTGACCCCTGGGCAGGGACTTCCTACTTTCAGATCCCAAGTCTTCAGCTGATCAACTGGAACAGCTTGCTGGCTGAGGGAACATGTTTAATTTGGTCGCTCATTAATTTGCACAGCTCTCTCCCTTCGTCCTCCTGGGCCTGGTGCTGCTCTAATGAGTTGGGGTGGTAATGAACAAAAATCCCTTCATGTGGAACAGCGCAGGACTATGGGCTCTGGAGTGGGCCCATTTGCCGGCACTTCGGCTGACCTGTCAGCATTAGGCCTATGGCACCGAGGGGATTTGAAGGGAGGCCTTCGAGGGGAGACGAATGTCAAAATTGGAAAGAGAGAGAGAAAGAGAGAGAGAGAGAGAGAGAGAGAGAGAGAGAGAGATTGATTTAGACTGCTATTCTTTCCTAGTGTACTTCCTTGAATAACTCTAACGTCTCCTGCCATTCCACCTGGAAATATTCTAGAAGTCAGCTAGTTATGAAGTCTACTCTGTTCACACCATCTGTCTGAGCTTATGGCCTAGTTCCTCTCAGGATGGTGGAGAAAGGTGTAGCTAATGGGCTTGGCCTATGCCCATTGAGGAAAACATAATAGAGAGAAACAGAGGCTGTGTTCTGGGCCCTGCATTGCCACTTTGAACACTCATTCTCTTTCTGGCTGTTTGGAAAGATTCTAGAAAGAACAACAAGGCCTCTGCCAAGGGGTCAGTTCAAGGCCAAATGTCAGCTCCATGAAGGCAGGGACCGTTTGATGTGGTACTCGTGTGTTTCTAAAGCCTAAAACAAGGTCTGGCAAGTTGTGTGTGTGTATGTGTGTGTGTGTGTGTGTGTGTGTGTGTGTGTGTGTGCACACATGCATGTGCTTGCATTTGTGTAGGCACACACTCCTGCCTGCACACTCATATGAACAAATGGAACCAATGTCATTTTTTTTTCCTTTGGTGTGTACTGCTAGCAATGGAATCCAGGATCTCCAAGCATACTAGGCAGGCCCCCTATCACTGAGCCACAGCCTCAATGTTTATTAAGAATTTACCATGTTCCAGGCATCAGGCTAAGAACTTTACATGGAATAACTCATTGCATCCTCACAACCATTCTCTGAGATAAGTACTATTATTATACTCATTTTACAGATGCAGATACTGAGGCATAATAGGGGGAACAGCTCAACCCAGGTCACTCAGCCAATAAAAAGTATAGCTAGGATTTAATGCAAGCAGCCTTATTCCTGAGTTCAATTTTTATTCTTTTTAATTTGATTTTTTTGTTGTTGTTGTTTTTGCTATACTGGAGATTGAACTCAGGGACACCTCGCCACTGAGTTACATCTCCAGCCTTTTTTGAAATTTTATTTTGAGACAGGGACTCACTGAGTTACAGAAGTTGGTCTTGAACTTGTAATCCTCCTCCCTCAGCCTTCAGAGCAGTTGGGATTACAGGCATGTGCCAGAACTCTTTTTTTAAAAAAACATGTTATTGTATTTTTATACCTTTATTTGATTTATTCATTTTTATGTGGTGCTGAGAATCAAACCCAGTGCCTCACATGTGCTAGGCAAGTGCTCTACCACTGAGCCACAAGCCCAGCCCCCAGAACTCTTATTTTTGAAACCGCTATTCCATACTTGTTGGTTCAGTGAGTGGCTGCTGGGGGAATGTATGAATGAATACATTTCTGCATGAATGAATGAATTAAAGAAATATCAAACAATGGTAGCCCCCAACCTTCCAGCAGACTGATGGTAAGTAAGCACCCAGTCCTGCAAGGGCCTTGTTCCAGAAGCCCCACAGCGTAACACAAGGAGCAAGCTCTCCCAGCTACCCACACCAAAGCCACCTCTTCCTCCCCCCTCTCTGCTTCCCTCAGGGCCTTTGCCACATTTTCCTGTCACCCTCCTTCCTCCCCTCTCCCCCTCCCCGAGCTTCTCCCAGCCCACCAGCTCCTTGTCCCGCCTGCTTGCCAGTCTCTGTCTCTTTTTCAGATGCTTGATGTGCACCACAAAACCCACAAGCTCGAAAAACAAGGCAGGGAGCCACCTCCCCCTTTGATGTCCCCTTCTGGCAGCTGCAGGGGTGCTGAGCCACACTCTTCCACAAGCTTGGATCCCAAGCTTAGTAGGGATGGGGTGCCAGTCCAGAAGCTTCACACACAAAGCCTGGAGCCCAGAGAAACATGGATCATCAATAATCCAGGAAGCAGGAGGCCTGGAAGAGATGGCCCAGACCCTCAGGACTCACAGGGTCTTACTCAGCAGCCTAATGCCTAAGGGGGTCTCTGGGGCCTAGCTGCTAACATGATTCATAGATAAAAACAACACCCACCCCTCGTAATACACAGAAGTCTCGAGCTGATAAAGCACTTTGGCCTCCATTTGCTGAATAAATCCCCATCTTGGCATAGCTGGTAAAAGCTTTGAAGTCATGCTGCCTGAGTTTGAATCCTACTTCTGCTGCTTTCTAGTTGTGGGGCACAAAGAAAGTCATTTCTACCCTCAGAACCTTAGTGTCCCCATCCTCCAAGTGAGGATGATATTAACCATACTTACTGGGCTGGGGATGTAGCTCAGTGGTACAGGTCTTGAGCATGCACAAAGCCTTGGGTTCAATCCCCAATACAAGAAAGAAAGAGAGATGGAAGGAGGGAGAGAGAGAGAGAGAGAGAGAGAGAGAGAGAGAGAGAGAGAGAGAGAGAGAGAGAGACCTACTTCATAGGACTGCTTGAGGAGTCCATGAGCCATCTAAGATGACACTATACAGCAGCCTATTTATAGACATGTATTACACTCAGACACCAGGCCAAGTTTTCTCACTTGTGTATTCTCTTCAGCAATTCTGTGAGGTAGAAAAAGAAATATGTTTTTGAAAGAGAAAAGTGACATGCCCAGAGTTATAGAAGAGGTGGTTAAGTTTTGATTTGAACCCAGGTATATGTGTCCCAAAGTCCACATTCTTGAGGGGAACTGAAGCTCAGAAGATGGCGTTTGTCCATGTTTTGAACCAGACCTGACTTCATGAGAAACCTAGTGCTCTTTTCTCAGTCCTGTGAATGTCACTTTGGTCTCTGGGATGAGATACAGCCAGGCATCCGTCTCTCATACCCTTGACGTCCCTGAGCAGAAGCCTTCCTCTCCCTTGATCCCCACCTACATGGTACAGTAGGTACAGTAGGGAGGGTATTCACTCAAGACAACAAGAGACAGTTTGAAGCTGGGATGTGAGCAGAGGGACCCTGTTTCCCATGTCCTTGAAATACCAGTGCCCAGGCCAGAAGGTACCAGATGGACACACCTGCCCACAGACACTGGTTATACCTGGTGCACGCCACCACAGCCAGATTTGCTTATACACAGGTGCTTTTCACATGACATTTGCTGGCACCTGACTCCCTCCTTACCATTCCTGGCTTGAGTACTAAGTGCCCTTGACTGGCATCATGAAGGCTAGGGGAGCCGCTAATAAAGAGGAAGACTATGGAGATCAAAGGAAGAGGCAGAGACAGAGGGGGTTTCTTGGCCTTTCCCATCATCTTGACCCCAAACCTCTCTCTTTTTTTTTTTTTTTTGGTACCAGGGATTGTACTCAGGGACACTCAACCACTGAGTCCCATCCCAGCCCTGTTTTGTATTTTATTTAGAGACAGGGTCTCACTGAGTTGCTTAGGGCCTCAATTTTGCTGAGGCTGGCTTGGAACTTGAGATTGTCCTGCCTCAGCCTCCAAATAGCTGGGATTACAGGCGTGTGCCACCATGCCCAGAGGCCCCAAACCTCTTATTCCTACAGCTCTGGGTCCTCCTCCTTCTCCATCTAATTGCACACATCAGACCTGCCCAGAGCAGTGTCACCTCTCATCTCCATTGTCCCCACCAAACAGGCTAAGAGCAGAAGCCCCTGTGTTGTGGCTCCACCACAGGGGAGGCTTTGAGAGACAGCTGAGCCATGATTTTCAAAACTCCAGGAAACCTGCACGGTGAAGGATGGAATATGTAGTAAACTCCTACTATGCACTGGGGCCTGGACTGGCAGGCTTTGGTTTCCTCCATTTAATCTTGAAAGACAGATGTCCTCACCAACATGTTACAAAGGAAACAGCTAAGGTTCAGAGAGGTAAATTGCCTTGCCTGGGGTCCTACGGACAGGAAGTAGGTATGTTTTATGAATAATTTTGGGGGAGTACCAAGGATTGAACCTAGGAATGCTTAACCACTGATCCACATCCCTAGCCCTATTTTGTATTTTCTTTAGAGACAGGGTCTCACTGAGTTGCTTAGCACCTCATTTTTGCTGAGGCTGGCTTTGAACTCATGATCCTCCTGCCTCCCAAGGTACTGGGATTATAGGCATACACTACGGCACCTGGCAATAATTCTTTTCTTTCTTCTTTTTCTTTTGGAGACAAGATCTCACTTTAGGACTGGGGTTGTGGCTCAGCAGTAGAGTGCTTGCCTAGCAAGCACAGGTCCATGGGTTCAAGCCTCAACACCACATACAAATAAATAAATTAAATTAAGGGATTATATCCAACTACAATTAAAAATTTAAAAAAAAAATCTCACTTTGTTATCCAGGCTGACCTTGAACTCCTGTGCTGTAGTCGTCCTCCCGCCTTGGCCTCCTGAAGAGCTAGGACTACAGGTGCACACCACCATACCCAGCATTTTGATGGAAATGCTTAGGAAACATATTTCTTGTCTTCCCTGCCTCCTCTTCCTGAGGTTTGGGGCTGTCCTCATTAATCCCCCACCATCACAGGTACTGTGCTGTGGCCGTCTCCTCAGGGTTGACTCCCTTCCACTAAATGGCCGCTGCTTGTTTGCCTTCTTTGAGCCCTTGGACCTGGCTGGGGTTGTTTTCTGTTTTACTAGTTTGCTGCCTACTCCCCTGCTGTCAGGCTGTCAGCTCTCACTTCGTGACACTTTTAGTGTGCCGGCTTCCAGCAGCCCCTCTGCCCTCCTTCTGATTTACTGCTTCTAATTTGCTATGGGCTTGGGAACCAGATAACCAGGCTGTTAGAGTAAACAGGAGGGAGAAACACAGAGCCCGTCCTCCTCCAGGTAACTGGCCTGAGCTTTAGTGTGGGGGCCTGGCAGCAGCCAAGAACCTCAAGAGCCATCATGGCACTCAGCCTGAAAGCCTGTGGCCCCCATGTTCATACTGTCAGGTGCTTTCTTTTTTTTGGCAGGGGGTTAGTGTGGATTGAACTCAGGGGCACTCAACCACTGAACCCCAACCCCAGCCCTACTTTGTATTTTATTTAGAGACAGGGTCTCACTGAGTTGCTTAGGGCCTCACTTTTTGCTGAGGCTGGCTTTGAACTCGCGATCCTTGTGCTTCAGCCTCCCAAGCCACTGCACCTGGCCACCATGTGTCTTTTTATCCTGACTTGCAACAGGGTCATCCTGAAAGGAAGGTCTGACTCAGGGTGACTCTGGGTCCAGCCCTTAGCACCAAATGGACTGGTCAAACAATTGAAGAGTAGCACACCCAACCCGACACCACACCAAATTTCACTAAGCAGACAATTGTGACAGAATGGAGGGGTTGCTCTTGCCTCAAGGCAGGAGGGCCCCTGTAGACCTCCCACAGGCCTTGCTGACTGTTCTGGCCTGAGGAGGCTCTCTCTTTCAGCCTTGTCTCTAGCCTTACCAGGAAGACAGGGATAGGGGGTGAGGGAAGCTTATTCTCGATCCCTCACCCTCACAAGAAGGGCTCTTTCGAGGCATCCTGAGCAGGCTGGGCCCTTCTCCACCTATACCCAGGGGAGTCCTCACACTCCCACAGTTGCCCCCATCTCCACCCAGTTCTGGCAGGAAGCCGGCCAAGCTGAGCTGGGCCTAGCTTGCCACCTCAACAGTCCAAGGGCCTGCCTCTTCCCTGGCCTGGGGGAGGGAGGCGCCACTAAGGGGGAAGCACCGAGGCAGATTTAGGACTTGGGTGGAGTTTGAAGCCCCCAAAAGCCATTTTTCAACCTGAAAACTGAACCAAGCTGGTCTGGAATTGTGGCTGGAGGATAAATGTGGACCCCATGGTGTCATTTTATGGTCAATTTTCAGAGTGTAACTGCACTTTAAGCACTAACGCTGAGTAGCAGGAAAAAACTTCTTAACCATAAGATCTATTAAGAGTACAGAGCTGGCTCCCAGGGGCGAGGTGGGAATGCATAGACGTGAATCATTGGAAACAGGTCTAGCCCAGGCACTAGGGAATAGGCCAGCCCAAGCTGGGTTGCAGGAGGGAGGGGGCTGCGTTGCAAGGATAAGGGGGTTCCTCCAGTAACCCAGGCCCTATGCCTCTTTCTCCAGGGACCTGGGATCTACCTCAGTCCCCAGGCATAATATTCAGGCTTGTGACCCTTGGCCTCTCTAAGCTGAAACTGGGAAAAGGCAAAATCTGGCATAGAGGCTGGTCTCGTAGAGCAGTAGTGAGGCAGGAGGGCCAGCTGGCTGCTGAGCTGAATAGGATTGATGACTCTGTTTCCCCAGTTGTCCTGTTCAATGTCAATCACCAGGCCAAGCAAGCTTTTCAACCAGACACAGCCAGCCCCCAGGGAAATGGGACAAGAGACCAGGGATGGTCTAGGTTATTTGGGGTTAAATATCCCCATAGAAGAGCAGAGTTAGAGGTGGGAGGTTGGGGAAGGCGTTGAAGGGTACAGAGATGGAAGAAGGTGTCCATCAGGAAGCTGGTGATGGCAGATGGCAGACAGGACGGGAGGCTGGGGAACCAAGTGATCTCTAAGGTTCTAACTGGAAAACTCTGGCTCCAAAGGATATAGGAGTAAGGAGCCAAACTCAATGCCAGATTGGACCGCTAACAAACCAAAGGAGAGTCTCTTTGGCTCAGGCCTGTGGTCCAGCCACTGGGACACTGCCAAGATCCATCTAAGATTCAGAGCCAGGACCAGCAAGCAGGGGCACCAGAGGATACCTATCTGGGAAAAGACAAAAGATGGGGTCATGGGCTGATGATGTAACTCACTGGTAGAGTGCTTCCTAGCATGTGCAAGGCCTGGATTTCATTTCCAGCATCACAAAATAAAATTTTTAAAAAGTGAGAGTCAGGCAGGCAGTGAAGAAACCTCAGCTGAGCCATGATTTGCTGTGTGATCTTAGGCAAGTTTCTTCCCCTCTCTTAGCTTAAATCTACTCATTTGTATTCATAGTGGGTAGCAACGGGTGAGGAGTAGAATTTGTACCTGTTCAATTCCTCTAAGTCTTAGAATATAAGGGTCTTGCCAGATAGATAGAACATTCCAGGATTCCTCAGACTGGTGTCCTCTGGGACAGGATTTCCTGGGAGTTAAAAATAGAAGTAAAAACAAAACCAGTCTCTAGATGCCAGGACATGTTCAACATGTTCTATATGTTAACTCATTAAATTCTCAGCTCTGCCATAGGAGCACTCTTACCTCCATTCTGGAGGTGAGGATATGGAAGCAGTAGACAAATTCAAGTACAAACTAGCTGGAACACCAAAGGCACTGTCTGCTTTCTGATCCATTTATCTAGCAGGGTGACCCTGCCTCTCCCCCACCCCCAGGGCTCTGTTCTCCTTCATGATTTTCAGGGCACTGAGCCAGGCAGTCTCCTTGCGGTGCCCTTCACCTCCTGTTCTCCCTCCTCGTCTTCTCCCCTCTCCGGGGAAGCCCAGCCAGGCTCAGGTTTCTCCATCTCCAGGCTGTCTCCTGCCTTGGGCGGGGCTCACTGAAGAGTTCTTGCTGGCCTTGCACTTTCCAACCAGCCCGGGGTCCTAGGCTCTGAATGGACATATGAACCCTCTATCAAGAGGAGGCACCACTGTGCCACTGAGCAGGCCTGAGTTTGCACCCATAGGCCTCCCTGGGCTGACCTGGAGCAGGAACATCACTGAGGACACAGAGCACTGGAGGAGGAGCTAGGGCTGAGGGATAGGTGGGCTGTCCTCAGGATTGTTTGTACAAACCATATCCAAAGATCCCAATGGACTACTTAATAACTTTCCCTCTCCAAACTCTTTTGGAATAATAAAATGACAGTATCCCAGCTGCAAAGACCTTTAGAAGTCATTAAGGTCAAGTCCTTCTGACTACAGATAGGAAGCCTGAGACTCAGAGAGGGCAAGGATAATCTTCAAATTGCACAGCAAGACAGACATGGAAACCAGTTGGAACCCAGGATTCCTGATGCTTCTAGGCAAGCACCTCTTCCCGCTCAGTTCCCAGCTAAGCCTGGTCCCACCCCTCACTGTCCACGAGCACGCTGCATACTCACGTGCTCACAAGTGCACACACAGACAGGTGAACATACATGCCATGCCCTAGGGAGGTAGGCCCTTGGAAGTTAAATGGGAAGTACTCAGAGGCCCAGATAAGAGGCAGAAGCCAGAATGGCAGGGCCTGAACTGTGCCACCAGCATGGGACAGAGAAACGAGCTGGGATTCCCCTGTCTTGGAGCCTCCAGCTTTGGACCATCCCCTGAGTTCTCCCTCACATCTGTCCTCTCCAGGGAGGGGTTCAAAGCCCCACTTGGGGACCCCTCCCTCCTATTTCCCACCTATTTTTGTGCTGCTGGCGCCACAAGACCTAAGGAACATGGTCACAAGAGGGCGCTGACGCTCCATGGCTCCCGTGCATCCAGAGCTACGCTTTCTCTGGCTTGAGGTGGGGAGAGGAGCAGGAGTTCGCGATCGTTCCCCCATTCCTGGCACCCTCCCCATTTCCTCTTGGAAGCCTCCCTAATCCTCTTATGCTGAGGGTCACATCCCTGGGCCCGGGGACGAGGTGTTTCATTTTCAATTCGCCCCCACTGCCCCTGGGGATCTTCGTGAAACGTGGGGAGGAGAGACCCCTGGGCTGGGGTCCTCTTCTCTGTGCACCCCTTTCCCTCCTTCTCCTCTCTGGTTTGCTGTTCTGGGGTGTGTGGCTCCTCCCTGCCCACCCTCCGTCCCCAGTTTGCCCTGCTCTGCTTTCTCCTCGGAGGCCCTCTTCAATGGCCTTTCCTCTCCTCTCTCCCTATCAACTTTCACTCCCCTTTCTCTTCCCCTTCTCTGTCCTCCCTTCTCCCTCTTCCTTCTCCACTCTCCTCTGCCTTCCTCTCCATTCCCTTCTTCCTTTGCTGCTCCCACCAGGCTTGTCAGGATGTCAGAGTGGAGGGGCCTTGGCTTCTGGGGCTCTGCAGGCCCACTCCAGCTTTAGGACCTGGGCCTTGCCGCAGCCTCACACTGTGGTTGAGACAGGGAGGCAGGGACCATCAGGCACCCTGGAATCTGAGACTGGAGGAGGATCCGGGTCGGAAACTCTCTCCAGTTCACTTAGCAAGTGCAACTTTGCCCTGGAATGGAGAAGATGTGGAATTCAGAAACCTGACTGGCCCGTGACCTTTCCCACCCTCTTTCCCTTTGGCCCCTAAACAGGTAGGCAGAGCACTGAGGAATTTCCCAGCCCTTTGCCTATTTTTTTTTCAATCTTTCAGTGGTGACTGTCAGTCTCAGGAGACCTGAGCAATGCTTCTTTCAGATTTGCCCTCTGTCTTCACTGCCCACCTTTAAAATGTGAGGGATTGAGCTGGGCTGGGTAGCATGTGCCTGCAAACCAGCTACTAGGGAGGCTGAGGCAGGAGGCTCACAAGTTTGAAGTCAGCCTCAGCAACTTCATAAGGTCCTGTCTCAAAATAAAAATAAAAAGGGTACAGACCCCAGGATTTAATCCCCAGTACCACACACACACACACACACACACACACACACACACACAGAAAGCTAGGAACCATTGGTGTGACACAGAGCGGCCTTCTGTGTCTGTATGTTTCACAGGGAGAGGGACCAGGTTTGGATTTGGGCCATAATGTCGGTGTACTGAGGAATCTTCTAGTATAATTGCTAATTGACTCTAGGGGGCCTGGACGGCCCTCTTGGGTCATATCAGTGTAGAATGTCAGTGCTGAAAGATATTTTGATTAGAGATCAGTCAAATGCAAATGTACAGGATCCTTGAAGTTCCCATTCTACCCTCTAGTTCTACCCCTGGGCTACAAATCCAAAACCATTGCCTGCTTTCCTCATCTTAGCTTCTAAAAGAATCTAACCACTTTGTGGTACATATGGCTGAGGTCCAGAGAGGGCCAAAAACTTGCCCAGGTACATACTGCAAGGTGGTGGCATGCCAAGGACTCACCTCCCTGCAACCATGTTGGGGCTGTAAGTAGGTAGGTAAGGGGGTGTCCCTCCCTGAAGGGGCATCATGGGTCTGGTGAAGTTGAGGTAGGAGTGGGTGGCACAGCTGGGGTGGGTGTGAGAGAGTCCTTGGCCCCCATCTTCTTATGGGTACACATTCTTCCTGACGGAGGCAGATCTGGGGCTGCCCATGGTCCTGCCACAGCTGGAGGGTAGCACCCCTATCTGACAGTGTGATTTATCACATTCTCCTTTTCTCCCCTCAGCCCTCAACCTTCCTGCAGACCCCAGCGAGGGCTCAGCCTGACTTACAAGCAATTCACCTGTTTTTGATTTGAGACTCAGGTGGACTTTTCTTTCTTCTCATCAAAGAAGTGGTGAGGGGAAGGAAGGGCCCCATCCATCACCCCAGCCTCTCAGCAGGCTTGGGGAGGGGGAGCCGAATGAGAAAGGAAAGGCCCAGAGACCTCAAGGCCTCCTTTACTCCCAAAGGGAATTTCCCAGACAACCAGGCAGCAAAGCGTTCCTGGCCTAGACGTTCAGGTCTCTGAGAGAGCAGAAGGCACCCAGGGTTTTGTCTTAGGGTTATTTGAACCTCCTTTCCTTTTCCAATCCCTGATGCCTAGGCAGGTGGGGTTGCAGCCTGGGAGAGGATTGGACCCCCCATAAAATGGAATAGAAGTTCAGTGCACAGGGGAAAGGAGCAGAGGGATGACAGAGAGAATTCTTCCCCTGTTCTGTGCCAAATATTTTAACCATGTTATCTATCTCATTTAACCTGCCCATCACTGCCCCATTCTCCAGACAAGGAATTTGAGGCTCAGAGAGATCAAGTGATTGTTCTACCATAAAATCACAAGAAAGTAAGTCATGCAGGCCAGATTCCAGGTCACAACTCTTTGGCTCCAGGATGTTACTCAGCAAGGACAGAATCAAACAATGTTTGCATAGTATGCATGAGGCCCTGGATTCCATCCCTAGTGCTACAAAAAAATTAAAAAAAAGAAAGAAAAAAAAGAAAGAGTGAGGAAGAGGAGGAGGGGAAGAAGAAGATGAAGAGGAAGGAGAAGAAGAAGGAGAAAGTGGTAAAGAAAGAGATGAAATAGGACATCCAGTCCCTCCCCAACACACAATTTGTGTCCCTGTGTGCTTCAGTTCAAGGCCACAACTAACACTGATGGATTATTTGTACAATTAGTAAAAAGGTACCCCTTCCTCTGGGAATGACCCAGCCAGAGGGCAAAGTTCCTTGCTCCAAGGATCAGTCACTCGTGCCAGGTACCTGAGAGCAGGCCTCAGCCTATGGCTCCACGTGGACCATCCCTGATTTTTACAATGGGCTAAACAAATCCTGGTGTGGGAGGGGAAGCGAGGAATCCACTAGGCTTTGATGACCAGTTCTCATCCTCCTCTTTCTCCCCCTCCCTTGAACATTATCATCATCGCCATCATCGCCACCATCATCCTGGGTATTCTCATGATACTACAATTACTAATAACAGGGGTTCCATTGCAGCTCAATCTGTTTAGAATTCTTCCCCTGAAACAACCATTTCTCCCTGCTGGACTCTTTCCTCCTCATTACACCCCTCTCTCTTACCAGCTTCCAGAAGCCCATCCCCTGGGGAAATGTGTTCATGTCTAGACTAGCTGGACCAAGGCCCCTGGGTGGCCCAGGAAGATCTGAGAGAAGTGGCAGGGCAGGGACACTGTATGGGCTCAAGTTTGCAGCCTTAAGTTGCAGTTGGGTGAGTGGCTCATCTCGTTAGGTCCAGCTCTCCATGGTTTATCTAAACAGATGAGGTGAAGGCTATCCATGGCTATCCATTCTAGCCCTCTTGGAGGGCTAGAATCTCATAGTTCAAAAACCCTGCTCCCCGCTATGAACCAGGATATGAGGACATACCCTTTGAGCCCGCTCCTAGAGTTTCCAGTTAGGTGGCACACCAGAAGCAAGCTGAGGGAATGGAAAGCAAGAGCCATGGGTTGCTGCTTACTAGCTGTGTGACCTGTATCAGGTTACTTAACATCTCTGAATCTGTTTCTTTATTTCTTCTTTTTATTTCTTTATTTTTAGTAATGGGGATTTAACTTGAGGACTCTTTACCACTCAGCCCCAGCCCTTTTTATTTTTACTTTGAGACAGGGACTCACTAAATTACTTAGGGCCTCACTAAGTTGCGGAGGATTGTTTTGAACTTGTGATCCTCCTACCTCAGCCCCCAGAGTTGCTGGAATTACAGGTGTGCACCACTGAACCTGGCTCTGAGCCTGTTTCTTAATGTGTACAATTGGAAGTGATCACATCTACCCTTCAAGGAAAGACTACTGTGAGGAGTCAATAAAGTAATGTCTATAACTGTGCCCTGTAGAGACACTCACATGGTAGACATTTGTTCATTCATTCAGCAAATATTCCTCAAGGGAGACAGGATAGTGCAGTAAGGGCATATATGCTCAGTGGACTCAGAGTGGCACAGATCTCTAACCACAGGCATTTAGGAGGCTGGAGAGGGTTGGATTGCAAATTTGAGATCAGCCTGGGCAACTTCTTAAGACTCTGACTTAAAAGATAGAAAGGACTAGGAATGTAGCTTGGGGGTAAAGCACCTGGTACCAAAGGGGGGAGAAAAGTGTAGGCTTTAGGGCCAGACTGCCTGGGTTCAAACCCAGTTCTGCCTTTTATTACCTGTGTGACCCTGGTCAAATGACTTACCTCTCTGTGTTCCAGTGATTCCATGTCTAAGACAGGACATCTACCTCCTAGGACTGGTATAAGAAATAAATGAGTTACTCCATATAAAGTATTTAGTGCTAGGCACAGAGTAGCAGTTCATTTAAATGTCATGACACCATTGTGAATGCAGTGGAAATAAAACAGATAAGGTCCCTGTCTACATGGAGTGTTTTGTAAATCCTGGTTCCTTTCCCTCTTGTTTTGGTTCTCCCCTATGTGGGGGATGAAGTGTCCTGGATAGCTCAAGCTAAAAACCATCCTTTATTCCTTCCTCTATTCCAATCAATTTGTAAATATTAGACAAATATGCACACATGCAATGAAGATTATTTGAGCATCTTGTTTAATTAACTGCTAGATGTTGAGGACATAGAGATGAATATAACTAAGTCTTCATTCACTAAGAATGTTCAATGAGGCTGGGTGTGGTGGTGTACCCTTGTCATCCCAACAGCTTAGGAGGCTGAGGCAGGAGGATCATGAGTTCAAAGTCAGCCTTATCAACTTAGCAAGGCTCTAAGCAACTCAGAGAGACCCTGTCTCTAAATAAAATACAGAAAGGGCTGGGGATGGGGCTCAGTGGTTAAGTACCCTTAAGTTCAATCCTTAATACCAAAGAGAGAGAGAGAGAGAGAGAGAGAGAGAGAGAGAGACAGAGAGACAGAGAGAGAGAGAGAGATTAATCCTTGTAGGCCCATGAGGTAACACTTGCCTGTGTTCATGGCCAGTAGTTCATATATGGTCCCTATATGGCTGGAGTCCCATAGGTGTGAGTGTAGAGGCCTTATGTCTTCATTCCAAAGTGGAAAGAAGTAGGGAGGAAGTCTCTGTTTGCAGGGCAGTTCCCAGGAGCCACCGGGCTGGGAATTCTCACCCATATTTTACAAATTAGGAAACAGACTTAGACCAAATCAAGGCATTTCTGTCTGTTAGCCTCCAGTGTGCTCCTTGATACTTCTCTGCAGTCTCTATGGGCAGCCTGTTTGCCAGTTCCCTCAGGTTAGCTCTGTGTGTGTGTGTGTGTGTGTGTGTGTGTGTGTGTGTGTGTGTGTGTGTGTGTGTGTGTGTGTTGGAAACATAAGGGAGGCAGAGGGGGGAGGTACCTGAGGGTCTGGGCACCTTACTGGCCCCCAGTGGGAGACAGCTGGGCAGAAGGAAGTAGCAAGGCCTACTTTATGAGGAAGACTGAGGCTCTCTCGCACCCTGTACACTCCCAGCAGGAGCACATATGCTCACACACACACACACACACACACACACACACACACACACACACATAAGCCCCTCATCCTCCCCTGCTCCTAAAAATATCAAACCAGTGGAGCTGCAAGGGAAATGAATGTTTGGCAGCAGAGCAAGTGGCCTAGGAGTGGTGTCAGGCTCCGTAAATATTTACCCGCTGGATTAGAGCAGAAGTTGGAAACATTAGGCAGCTGAAAATTACTGTTTTAATAGCATGGCTGATAAATCCAAACTTGGAGGGTTTGTTTGGAAGTCTCAGCTTCTGGGAATTTCAGCATGTAAACTCTGGGCCTGGGGTGGCCAGGAACAGAACAGAGGGGTGTAAGCTGGTGGGAGGGTTGTGCCTGGGAAGAGAACAGCCAGGCTCAAGGTGGCCCAGCATCTCAGGCCACTGCCATCTGTATGATGAGTCATTAATTTATCTCATTTATGCATTCAATCATCAGACCTTGACAAAGGTAGGAGTGACATGTCAATGTTTAACAGACACCAAAAATGTGCCACATATTTAAAGAGGAGATTTACCTTTTAGTCCTGCACTTAATATTGACCATAATGCTGGGTGGAAGCATGAATGTTATGAAATCTAAGGAAAATCAAGTCTTAAAGTGGGAAGGTAACTCGCTCAAGGGTACCAGCTGGAAAGAACCAGAACCGGAATTTAACCTCAGATGTCTGTGACTGCAAAATCGAGTTCTTCCCGCTGCACTCTGCTAACCTTCCATGTGGGCTGTGAAATAGACACTCAATATGTTTGTGAAAAATCTTAACCAAAGTGCTAGAAAATACAGAGATGAATCCCATCTTGCTCCTCCCTCAGGAGAGGACTTGATCTTTCTAGGATGTAAGAGGTGTTTCCAGCTGATTCAAACTCCAGGGAAAAAGTGGCTTGCGCCTTCCTTGAGAGAGGATTAGAAAAAAACGACCTGGGAGTGCTGAGGAGAGGAGAGTTTTGTTTTGTTTTTTTTTTCAGCTTGGAGGAAGGAGACAGAAAATATAGAGGTGTCCTGGTGAGGAGATCCAGGAAGGCTTCCCATAGGAAGTGGCAATTAAGCCTGTGGTGTGGATAGAATTTGCTTACAAGAAAGTGAGGAGGGTGTCCTTTCAGGCAGCGGGGATGATGACATGACTGAGGGCAAGGAGGAGGAATATTGAGTTTGGTTAAACCACAGACGGTATAATGACAAGGATTAGGAAGTAAATTCCAGAAGGTAGATTGGAGCCAGATTGTGAGAGACTTCATAACCAGTGCTGAGAGAGCCAGCGGGCTCAGGCCACAGTCCGGCTCTTCTCTTTGGCCTTCTGCCTCACAGAAAAGGCCAAGAGAATGGTTCCCCTGAGCCCTCACCCCACCCTGTGTGTGTTTGTGTTAGCACATGCGCAGTTGAGCTTCCTTCCACAAAACCTGCTTTCCAGCTGCTTCCAGCTGAGGCCAGCCCCCCATTCCATCTTGAGGCCAAGATCCCACATCCCCAATGCTAGAATTGAGGCTCTGCTTGGTAACAGGCCTCTGGAGCTGGTTCCAGCATGTGGATGCTTATAAGCCTTGGGGAAAAGGGAGACAAGGGGAGGTAGCAATGGGCAGCTGGCCCCTTTGACAGGGTTGAGGGGAAAAGTATCCCCTGGGCTTGGCTAGGAATGCCACCTCTGACATGGAATAGTGGGAAAGTCACTTTACTTCTCTGAGCCTCCTTTTCCACACTTGCCACACCTACCTGGAGCACTCTATGAGACTTCAGACACATCATGATGGGAAGCCCTTAGAGTCCCAATTAGAGCCCGTAGAATCCCCTTCCTATGTGCTTGACACATAGTGAGCACTTGGCAGAGGTAGCCACTCCGTCATTAGGAATAAATGAGCACTTTGGTATCTCAGTAAGGAGGGCCCTGGATTTTGTATAGAAGGGAACGCGTCCAGATAGCACAGTTAATTCCTGGAATATCTTCCCTTGAAAGCTTAGGCTAGTGTTGTCCCCGCCCTGTCTGAGACACTGGCATGATCCAGAGAGCCTGTGGCTTTTCTTATCCTATTCCAAACTGTACATGTCACAGCTCAGTGAAAAGAACTTGATCTTAGATTTGGGGAAGGGGTGTGAGGACTTTGAACTTTGGCTTCCAGGGCCCAACACCAGTGCTCTCACCTCCTCCGTCCCCCAACCTCCCACTCTCACCAGACCCTTGTCTCCCATGCTGTCCTCGTCCTTTGGCTCTCCTTTTGCCAAAAGGGAATAAACAGGCCTGCTCTACATTCTGTGGGTTGGGAGAGACAGGGAGGGAATGTCAGCAAAGAGGAGGTGACAGGCAGAGCAGCAGAGGGGAGGGGGGACCCCAGTCAGTCCCGGGAAAGGTGTGAGTGAAATGAAAGAAGCTGTTCCTGTGGGGCTCTGTCCTCCCCAGTCCCCAGCAAGGATGGAGGGGGGGAGGGGAAGCAGGCCCAGAGGGGCTTGAGGCCATCCCCAAATTTGGTAATTAGGCCTCTCCGTGTGGTTTTCCTGCTCCAGAAAATGTTAATTTATTGCAATTTGAAAAATGATCGAGCCAGGGCTGGGAACTGAGCAGCTGGTGCAAGGAAAAGAGAAATCTCTTTTTTGTTCTGCAGGGAATTGGGCTGCAGCCCCCACCCCCACCTTGCTCCCTTACAGGGCCATCCTTCTCCCAGTGTCGAATGTCGACAGGCTCCTCCCAGGAGCAGCCAGCCCTCCTCAGCCGCTGAACTGGGCAAAGGCGGCATTTATCAAAAGTCTTGCAGCTTCTGAGGGAGAGAGGTGTGTGGGGAGGTCTCAGAGCCAGCCCGAAGGGGGTGGGTCCCAGGCTGGGCCTCTCCCAGGCCCCAGAGAGTCCCAGCAGCCTCTGGGGACCACCTTGGAGGCCTCAGAGGAAGGCCTGAGCTAAAGAGGGAGGCCTGGAGTGGGGTAGCTGGCTAGAGGCAATGGCAACAGCCCAGTCCTCTTCTCAGGTCCTGTCAAGCTCTAGCCCACCTGCCTGGCTTCCCCCTTAGCTCCATTGTTCAGCCACACAAAAGATGATTATGGAGAATCAGCCTGGACCCAGCAGGCAGAGCCCACATACCAAACCACCAAATACTCAATTTTGCTGCTGTGGCTACTGCCTCCTAGGGCCCCACTGAGCCCAGATGGGCTAGACAGGCCAGCTTTTAGGGGCCACCAGTACTGATTCCACACCTTCCACTGGCCTGGAGCACCGTTGTGACTCTGTGGGGCAGTTCTGGCTCTAAGCTTCAAGAGTAGATGTTTTCTATGGAGCTTCCACCTGACCCAGGAGTCCTCCAACATGGCCGCCTCCTGCCTGTCCTCATGACCACTCACATCAGCAAGCATACATAGAGTTATGAGACATAAAGATGAGCAAGGCCAGGCCCAACCCCAAAGGAGGATCTAGTAGGGGAAATACACAGAGAGAAGAGGGAAAAGTGCCTTCTGGGAAATGTAGACGACTCAGATCACTACCTTTAATACTCTCCCTCAGTTTCCATCTGCATTAGTCTCACCTCCCTCCAATGCACCTTTGCCTTCATTGACACCTTTCACCATCACTTTCCCTCCTCTCCTCCTCCTTTTCCTATCTCCTCCTCCCATGACCACCAGCATCAAATCCAGCACCATAATCATCATCGCTGTCATGGCTATTTTCAATTCCCCATCCCTGCAAATCTCTTCCCTGCCCTCTAGGAATTGATAGCCTGAAACGGACACACCAATTGGGCACAACTGTTAAGACACAAATTTAAGAAAAAAAAATAAAAAATAAAAACCTCCCATGAAAGTGTAGGAGAGGATTTACACTCTAGTGTTCAGCTGGAGCAACCTCTTGGGGGCTTATGGAATCTCTCACATCTGGTTGGAGCTTTGCAGGGAGATGCAGATCCATTCCTGGCCTACAAAAATGTTCTTCATCCTGTCTCTCCTTCCCAGTGGGCCAGCATTAGCCCTTCTGGAGGCTGAGAGCCAAGGAACCAAAGAAATCCAGCCCGGGGACTAAGGGTGGTGTCTGTTTGCATTTTTGCTGGAAACTGGCAGGAGCTTGCTAGTTTGGAATTCCCAGCATTTTTGCTAAGCCTGGGCTTGGCTAAGGTGCCACCCGTTCTGGCCTGGTAGACAGCAGAATAAGAGGGCTCAGAAGCTCAAGAACCCCAGAAGGTCTCCAGGGCTAAGACACAGTACCTTCATGCTGTCAACCCTGCTACAAGGGAGATCTCTGTTCCCAGCTAATGCTGCAAACCAGTGGTTTTCCAAGGTGATCTAAAGACTAGCAGCAACAAAGTGCCCATGACACCCACTCCCCCAGCCCTCCCCTGGGCAAACTTTATTAGAAATGCAAGCTCCACCCCAGACCCTGCTGAATCAGAAACTCTAGGATAGGACCCAGCAAGCTATTCTGCAAGGAACCATCCTGTTGATTCTGATGCACGCTAGACTTTGAGAACCAGTGGTAGAAAGAGGGTAATGGACTCAGGCCAACCTGGATTCAAGTCCCAGTTTGGCTATTGCCAGCTGTGTAACTTCCTAATCCTCAATTTCCTCATCTGCTAAAAGAAGATCATAGTACCTGGCAACCAGAAAAATAACATTAATTTTGACCCAGTAAAAGGAGAAAAAAAAAAGAGAGATTGTGAACAATTAAAATGGAAGCTGCTGGTCCCTGGAGTTATTGAAGAAGAGGTTAGATGACCACACTGTGGAACTGTGGAGTGAGGTGCATGGTATATTTTGCCAGGAGTCCTGTGTGGCTGAGACAGAGGGCATCTACTTAGCCCCGCCTTTTTGGTTGTCCCTGCCAAAGCTATCATGTATCATGCATTTCAAACCTCCACGCCTTGGACTGGCTGTTTCCTCCTTCCAGAATTACTTATCCCAAGAGCCCATGCAAATTATTTCTTCCCTATGAAGTTTTCTGAGTCAGATACAAATTGAATTCAGTGGAAGGAACTAAACCCCAAAAAGTCTAGCTTAAATACGAGTTTATAGTCTCACATGCAAGAAACCTGGAGGTAAGGTAGTTCAGGGTCCACAATGGCACTGTGATGTCATCAAAGCCTCGGTTGGTTCCTTGCGTCTTTCTAGTCTAACATCCTAATCCGGCTTCATTTTCAAAGTTCCTTTAGGGTTCAAGATGACTATGGGAGCTCCAGTTATCACATTCTAGACAACAGAAAAGAGAAAGGACAAACATTCACTGAGTCAGATTTCTTTTAAGCACCTGCTCCAGAAGTCCCACATGATGTTTCCTTTTATAATTCATTGGACATAATTCGGTCACATGATCCCATCCAGTTGTAAGAGAGGCTGGTAAATACATTCTTTTAGCTAGACCTTGTCATTGTGGGTAAAAACTGGAGCTTTGCTACCAGGCACAGTGGTGCATGCCTATAATCCCAGCTACTCAGGAGGCTCAGGCAGGAGGATCATAAACTGGAGGCCAGCCTAGAATAAAAAGGAGTGGGAATAGGACCTGGCAGGAGCTTGTTTGGAATTCTTAGCATTCTTGGTGAGCCTGGGCTCAGCTAAGGTATCAGTCATCCTAGCCTGATAGACAGCAGGTAGAAGGGTTCAGAAATTTGAGGTGGCACACGCCTGTAATCCCAGCAACTCAGGAAACTGAGGTAGGAGGATCGCAAGTTCAAAGCCAGGTCAGCAATAGTGAGTGGCTAAGCCACTCAGTGAGACCCTGTCTCTAATAAAATACAAAATACGGCTGGATGTGGCTCAGTGGTTGAGTGCCCCTGAGTTCAATCCGCAATAGCCCCCCCCCACCAAAAAAAGAACCCCAGAAAAGGACTCCAGTGCTAAGACACAGTACCTTCACACTGTCACACCTGCTATAAGAGAGACCTCTGTTGCCAGTTAATGGCTCCTTTTGGCTCACTTTACAAAGCTACAGCTCAGAGATTCAGCTCTGGCTTTTTGTAGATGAGAGTAAAGCAGCCCTGGGTGCAATCCCCAGTATTGCAAAACAAACAAACCAAACAAGATAAAAAGCAAACCTGCGGTTTTCTTATTAGAGGAGAAGGGGAGAGTGGATGTTGGGTGGTAACTACCAGAACAGTCTCCCTAGTTGCTTTCCTTCTTCCAGAAATGCTGACCATCAGTGGGGCTTCTGTAGCACTATATTCCCCTCCTTGGTTCCAGCACCATGGCTCTGCCCTGAAATCTAGCGCCTCGCTTCAGTAGGCCTGCCAGGCAGGAGGGAGTCTCCCAATAGACACTTGGCTCAGCCCAGCTTGAGAGAGAGGCTTGAGGGGCAGTGCCAGTGAGCCGCTCAAAGAGTCAGCCTTTCCAGTCAGCCTCCATATACAGTGACTCTGGGATCTCAGCCATTGGTAGCAATGACCCAGGAGCCCTTGCTAGGCGCAGGCCAAGTTACTTCCATATATTATTTCATTTCTCCTTCTGTGCCAGCTCTGTCCTATTATTATCTCTATATTAGGGGCTTGAGAAAACTGGGGGTTTACTGACTTGTTTGAGGTCCTCCAATTCCCAAGATTCAAACCCAGAGGTCTGAGCCAGAGTCCCCTTTCTGAACCCCTGAACTACAAAGCTCTGTACAAGCCTGTCACACCACCCCATTTCCAAAGCCAGGATGATGATACCCATTCCCCAGGATCCTGCCAGACATTTCGTGCCATCATGTATGTGAAAGCGCCTTCCATTTTGCCTGACAAAATATATGTTCATTTCTTTCTCCTTTCACTTTGGACAAGAGCTCAGTGCTATCAGATCTGGACTCCTTAACTCTTTCTTTCTTCCTTCCTTCCTTCCTTCCTTCCTTCCTTCCTTCCTTCCTTCCTTCCTCCCTCCCTCCCTCCCTCCTTCCCTCCCTTATTGGGAATTGAATCCAGAGGTGCCTTACCACTGAGTCATATCCCCAGCCCTTTTGTTATTTTTGAACAGGGTCTTGCTAAGTTGCTCAGGGCCTCACTAAGTTGCTGAGGCTGGCCTCAAAGCTTGTGATCCTCCTGCCTCAGCCTCCAGAGTTACTGGGATTACAGGCATGGACTGCCATGCTCTGCCTGCTCTGTGTTTCTGCCACCATGCTGATCACACTATTATGGGATCATTTCCCCACTAGCCCAGAGCTTGGGAGAGTGGGTCAGGGACTATGTCCCACAGTGCTGTACCATGATAAGTAGGTGCTTTAAAAATGTTTAATGACAACTGGGTATGGTGGTGCACACCTGTAATCCCAGTGATTCAGGAGGCTGAGACAGGAGGATTGCAAGTTGGAGGCCAGCCTCAGCAATGTAGTACAGCCCTAAGCAACTTACAGAGACCCTGTCTCAAAAGAATAAATAAAAAGGGTTGGGGATGTGGTTTCAGTGGTTAAGTGCCCCTGGGTTCAATCTTCAGTACCAAAAAGAAACAAACAAAAAGGTTCAATGACAGAATGACTGAATGAATGAAGAACCAGTAAGTGACTGACTGTATGCCCATTCTCTTAGCCTGGGCCCTGCGGGGGTGGGGTGGGGGGCTGTGTGGGTGGTTACCACCCAGGGATGGCAGATCAGAAACGTGCTTTTCCTTGGTCCAGAAGAAAAGTGACATTACAAGAAAGCTAATTCCCCACAGGTATTAATAGCCCAAGTATGCTGCAGGAAAGAGGCGAGTGGCAAAGCAGGTGTGTGAGTGGACCATTCCACATCCCTCCCTCACACCCACGTCAGTGCTCCAGGGAGCAGGCAGCCAGAAGATTAAAGCCCCGGCATCTCCCAACAGTGCCAATCGATATTTAGTCTAACAAGAGGCAGAGATTGCCATCAGCAAGACAGAACACACACGCGTACACACATATATAAAAGCAACACAAAACTTATTATGCCTACTTAGATGCAAGAGAAGTAAATAACAACAACAATAATGACAATAATAATATGAGACAGCCTTGGCAAAGGCGCTTTGTTGGTTTTTCATGTCGAGGAGATAGCTCCTTCGGAGAGAGCCTCACTTAGTCCCCATGTGTCTTCCCCGCTGAGGTTTTGATGTTCCACTTTCATCAAGAATATTAAGCATGAAATCCCCACATTATGTGGGCTGTCTGGCGACAGCTGATGAAGAGATGGAGTATGGAGCGGAAGAGTGCCAGGGACACTGGCCTCCACTGCCCAGGGACAAAGCTCTGGCTTAATTGGCCCCCAGGGAACAGTGACAGCCCGAGGGAGCAAAGCAGGGGACATCTGGGCCCTCTGCCACCCATCGCCACCCCAGGCCTGACTTGGCAGCCAGATTAGGGGATCTGAGGGAGAATAAAGGCGCCTCCCCCACCCCCCGGGTAGTGGAAGGTTAGAGATTCCAGTGTAGTTGACCCCTAGAAGGAGGGTGGGCGCGCACAGGCCTAGGCTCTTGGGCTTACAGGATAAGGATGCTGAAGGATGTGGGATTGGGCTTCTAGATGCAATTTCTCAGCCCCAAGGGACTGGCTCACAGAATAATTACACTAGAGATGGGAGCCTTCTTAATTGACCAGTACTGCAGTGTCCCTTGAGCCTTGGAGTCCAGCTTTGACCTTTCAGGCCTTATCTAGTCTACCCAGCCCTAGACTTAACAGGCATTCTCCAAGCTGGGCACCGTGGCACACGCCTGTGATTCCAGCTGCCAGGGAGGCTGAGCTAGGAGGATCACAATTTCGAGGCCAGCCTCAGCAACTTTGTGAGCCATTTTCACAAGGTAAAATTTAAAACTAAAGGGAGCCGAGAAGGTAATTCCGTGGTAGAGTGCTTGCCTGGCTCGTGTAAAGCATTGGGTTTAACCCCCCAATCATTGCAAATTAAAGAAATAATAGGGGCTGGGGTTGTGGCTCAGTGGTGGAGCCCTTGTCTAGCATGTGTGAGGCACTGAGTTCAATTCTCAGCACCGCATATAAATAAATAAATAAATAAATAAAATAAAGGCTCATTGACAATTTTTTTAAAAAATGCTACTTTGTTAAGAAAAATAATGAGAGGCATCCTCGAGGGGCTTTGATATCTTCAAGCTCAGAGCTCCCTCCAGGTTGGCAGCATGGACATTCCCCGGGAGCTCGTTAGGAATGCAGAATCTCAGGCCCCACTACAGACCCACTGAATTGGAATCCTCCTTGGAACAAGATCCCTGCAGTGATTTGTCTTCACATTAAAGTTTGAGAAGCCCTGCTCCAGATTAATGGCTTTCAGCCCCAGCTGCCTGTTATAATCAGCTCCTGGGGAGCTGTTTAAAATGCTGATGCCAAGGCAATATCCCAAACAGATAAAATCCAGGTCTTTGGGGATAGGGCCTGTCTGAATACAGGTAATTTTATATGGCTTCCTAGATGATTCTAACATGTAGCCATTTAGATGCATCTCAAACTTCAGATTCAGGCAGTCCTTCCAAGTGTCTAACCTTCAGTTTCAGGCTTCCAGCTCACATAGACTCTTCCTCAGTCTGGAGGGAAAGGAAGCAAACACACCTCTCCCTAAGAACCATTCTGAGGCCCTCAGGGATTTCACAGGTGGGCCACAGCGCCGATTCCTCCTGTGGACTCCCTTTTTATAACAAGCCCTGGCAGAACTAGCAGACAAACAGTGGAGCGGCTTCCTTTATCTTCCCAGAGCTTATCTTGATTCTCATGCCAGAAGGGTACTGATTTCCAAGTCAGGGGCTGCCCACACCCTTAGGTACTTCCTGGCCTGCGTGGGCTAAGCACTCTCAATTGCAATGCCCATTTTTGGGCCTCCCTATTGGGACACCCTGGTTCCTTGGGCTAATGGGACTAAAAGTGGACAGATCACCTGCACCATTCTCCCACCTCCAGAAACCTTCTGTGCTGGCCTACAATGAGGGGGTGTTGAGAGGAGATGGTGCTGAGTTAATTCTAGGTGCTAATTGTTCTTTAGATGAATAAGCAGCGTCAGAGGATGAATAGTATAAGGACATAACTTCTCATGTGATTTTCTTTTTGTTTTTTTGTGGGGGAGGGTGTTACTGGGGACTAAATTCAGAGGGGCTCCACCACTCAGCCACATCTTCAGCCCTTTTATTATTTTTATTTTAAGGCAGGATCTCATTGAGTTTCTTAGGGCCTTGCTAAATTGCTAGGCTGGCCTCAAAGTTGCAATCCTCCTGCCTCAGCCTCCCAAGCTACTGGAATCATAGGTGTGCACCATCATGACCTCTTCACACGATTTTCTTAAAGTGCTTCTTTCCTAAAGGTTTGGACGGTCACAGAGTGGTCTACAATGTGAGGTAATGAGCTCTCTGACACTGGAGGTTATGAATCAACTGGGGAGGAAACTAGAAAGTGCCTGTTTCATCCAACGGAAGTAGTAGCTTCTCAAAGATCTCCAGCCCTTGTAAGATCAGTTGCCAAATAAAGAAGACAGGCATGATCTATTCCAAGGGCTAGTATTAGAGAAATGGGGAAGGGGAGGAGTCTTAATATCTGGGGAAAGTCTACAGAGAAGAAAAATGAAAGGCAGCCTCTGGCCTCACATTGCCACTGACTGGCTGGTCTGTGTGACTTTATGCAAGTGTATTCCTCTCTCTGGGCATCAATCCAAAGGACTAAACTCTCTGGGCTTGAGACATTCTGCCAGAGAGGGCTGTCATTCTGCATGCTCCAGTGGCTACCATTTACATCGACCACAGTCTAGCCTGTGACTATACTACATAATTTGCAGGGCCCAGAGCAAAATAAAAATGTGGGGCTTCTTGACAAAACAAAAATGTTAAAAATTTCAAAGTAGGCACAACTGGGCATTAGACCAAGTGTGGAGTCCCATGGAGCCAGCCCTGTGGACCCTGGAGCCAGCCCTGATTATAGGAAAAGCACAAGCTGAAGGGGCAGAAGACAGAGCTGGAGGCTCACACCTTAGTGTTCCCTTTGCTCCTGCTCTGTTCCCCTAGGGCCTGGCATGAAGCCTTTGAATGTTTAGAGGGTGGGCAGAAAGCCCAGGGAAGACAGGGGCCTGTTGACCCTGGAGGACTGAATTAGGAGGAAATGATTTGAGAGGTAATCAATAAGCTCAATTGCAGTTCATTAACATCTAATGAATCCTCTAACTATTCAGCCTCCACTGGGGCCTCGCCAGCATTGTCACCTCTCCCTGCCCTTGCTCCCCAGTGCCATTTGTTCTCCTAGGGGTGGATCCCAGGTGCCAGGCAGTGGGAGGTAGGAGGAGAGGAAAGGCAGGGTTTACCAGATGGCTACTGATAGAGTGCTACAGTTGGAAGGGTCCTCAGGACCTTCTAGCCCAAGTCCTTCTTGGCATAGTTGAAACTGAGGCCCAGAGAGGGTAGAGATGTAGCCAAAAAACGCACAGTGAATCCAGGTGCAGAAACCAAAATTGAAATTGGGTTCCACCAGCCTTTAGCCAGGACTTTCTTTCCACTGCCTTAACAGTCTCCTCATTCTCAGGGAGATCTGCTCCACCCACAGGTCCCTCTGAGGCCCCCCGAGCCCCGCCCTATGCTGGCTGGGCCTCTTAGAATCTCAGCTTTGCCATCCATCAAATGCAGGCAATCCTTGCCATTCTATAGGCCTATGGTGTGGTTTACGGGAGAGAGCAGATGTGGAAAGCACTTTGTAGCTGGGTGCAGTGGTGCACACCTGGAATTCTAGAGAGGCAGGAGGATGGTAAGTTTGAGGCCAGCCTTGGCAACATACTGACAACTTGCCTGAAAATTGAAAAGGTGGGGGGAGGGGCTGGGGATGTAGTTCAGAGGCAGGGCTTCCCTGGGTTCAATCCCCAGTAATTAATTTAGTCAGTAATTAATAACAACAACAATAGTAGTAATATAAAATAAAAAATGTCCATGGGGAAGTTAGGAACTCTAGATCCTCACAAGGCCTCCAGAACACAGCACAGTACCTGAGTTTTGGGAAATGCACAATGCATGGGCACCTTGTATTTGAAGAGCTCTGTGTACTTGACAAAGTTCGTTCATTTGTTTGTTCTTTCCTTCTTTTTCTTCGCAGTACTGGGAGTTGAACCCAGGGGTGCTCTACCATATCCCCAGCTCCTTTCTATCTTTTATTTTGAGACAGGGCTCTCTTAGTTGCTGAGGCTGGCTTTGAACTTGCGATCCTCCTGCCTCAGTCTCCTGAGTCACTGGGATTACAGGCCGGGCACTACCGCGCCCTGTGAAGCTAGCTAATCACAGTCCTTCCCTGAGCCTGTCCTAGTGGGTGGTATTGGGGTGAGCTCTGCTTCCTGGCTGCTACCAAGCTTTACCATGCACTTCCTTTGCCCTTCCCTTAGCATGGCCCCGTGACAACTGTGCCTGGAGCCAGGTCTCCTCATTTTCCAGGCCACTTGCTCCACCCACAGGTCCAAGCCCTTACAGATACCTGGAAGTTCCCCTTCGGGCCAACCTCCCTACTCACATCCAATTTGTCGCCAAATTTCTTAGATTCTACCACCTCAATGTTTCTTGGATCCTCTGCTCTTTTCTTTCCCCACTGCCTCAGCAGGAGCACAGACCCTTGTCACCTCTCTTAGATGACTGTAATCAACTTCTGACTGGTCTCTCTGTTCTTTTAATTCCCTTTAATACATCCTCTGCTCAGTGGCCAGATGGCTCTGATAAGTCACAGGGATCTGATCACTGCTGACACCTGTGACCCAGCATGTCACACTCCCCACATCCTCTGCTTTGGCCATACTCTTCTGTTCACAGAATGGCTGTGAATAAAGTGGCCTTGTCAACTTACGCTTTCATGACCCCTCTTTGAGTCAGATCCCTAGCTGAACAAAGTACCCTAGACTAGGTAGCTTAGAAACCAGAGAAATCATTTCTCACAGTCCTGGAGGCTGAAAGTCCAAGATCTGGGTGCCATTATAGTTGACTTCTGGTAAGGTCCTCTTCAGGGTTGCAGACTGCCAGTTTTGATTATGGGTTGAATCCTCCTATGATGCAAAGAAGGCTAGAAAGTTCTTGGAGGTGTCTCTATTTCTTTCTTTTTGTGGCACTGAGGATTGAACCAAGAGGTGCTCTGCTGCTGAGCTACATCCCCAGCCTATTTATTTATTTATTTATTTAAATTTTGAGACAAGGTCTAAGTTGCCCAGGCTGGCCTTGAACTTTTGATCCTCCTGCCTCAGCCTCTGAGTAGCTGAAATTCTGGGTGTGAGCCACCCTGCCTGGGATCTCTTTTATAAGGACTCTAATTCTATTTCCTGCATGACCTAATTGCCACCCAAAGGTCCCTCCCTGTTGTTGTGATTAGGGCTTTCATATATGAATTTTGAGGGGAAATAAACATTCAGCCTATAATAACCCCCAGTTCAAACATGGCTGCCTCTTGGACTCCTTTCTTTGGCAGAAAAATGGCCTTTCTACCTCCTGAGTGAAATTCACTGATGTGTTGGTGTATTTCCTTCTAGTCTTTTATTTATTTATGAATTTTTTTTTAGTTGTAGATGGACACAATATCTTTATATAATTATATTATAAATATAATTATTTATTTATTATTTTATATGGTGCTGAGAATCGTACCCAGGGCCTCACACGTGCTAGGCAAGTGCTCTACCACTGAGCCACAACCTCAGCCCCATTCTTTTTTTTTTTTTAAAGATAATTAAGGGATGGAGGTATACCTCACGGGTAGAGCACTTGCCGGGCATGTGAGAGACCCTAGATTTCATCCTGGTACTGAAAAAAAAAAGATAATTAAGGTCACACTGTACCACAGTTTTGTGTTCTCCCTTTTCACTTCACAATATCTCATTGGCATCGCTCCATGTCATCAGAAATGCTTTGAAACCAGAATTTGGAATGGCTGCTGAACCATCTGGCTGGATGTCTTGTGCATTTAGGACCTGAGCATTTCTTTCCAAGTTCTCGGACCTTCCCAACATCCAAATGGCCCACGTTAGAAGAATGCACTTCAGTGCCCAGAGATATCCTAGGGCCCTCCCTGAGTTTACAGTCCTCCAGCCCTCAGAGATGCCATTCTTCTGCTTGTCCTTTGTCACTGCAGCCTGGACCAGGGCTCTGGGCTTTTCCAGGTTCCCCTCTGGGCCCTTTATTCCTCCTCCCTCCAAGTTCACTTGCCGTTTCTGTGCCACCCGGTTCCTGTGTAGACAACAGCCTGTGTCTTAATTCCCCAACACACAGCTGAGCCTGTCTTGTCCTAATTTCCCGACTTTCCCGATGGCTCCTTGATAGCACACAGTAATGTTTCCCAAACCAGTTTGCCAACAGCATTCGACTTCGACCTTTCCCAGTTCCTACCTAATACTGGTCTTTTGATCCATATCCCGCCCCCCCCCCGACCCCCTTTAAACCTGAGCTTCATCCTAAGCAATTTCATTTTCCTCCACGGACCCCCTAAAAATTCTCTCGTGTACAAAACATCCTCTGCGCTAACACTGATATGGGGAATTGCAATTGATAGCGGCCTCATTTGCTGGAGAGTCTCTGCCCTTTCCCAGGGCTCACTGCTGGCGGTCATGGTCTTTAATCCAGACTGCGGCCTCGTTGCTGGGAACCTATGCTCCTCAAACCCAAGGCTCTTTTCTTCTATCCTTTCTATTCCCATGCCAGGGCTGTCATCGACCCCCACCCCACCTGCCCCCATGCTGTTTCAAAGCCTGGCCAAAGCAAGCTGAAAATCATTTAACATCACAAGAGATTCTGCTGTGATGCAGGCGCAGCCCACAATGAAGACTGGCCTTTTACATTATTAAACAGAATGCTTAACATTGCAGCTTACAGCATCTGCATATGGAGTCAGGGCCTCCCCAAGACAATGAATAGGTACTTGAGGTACATCTGCATGACCAAGAGGCCTGCCCTGCGCGTCCCTACACGAACAAAAGCACCGTCTGCCTCAGAGGACAAATTTTAGCTGCACCACTTAGAGATCCAGGCAACATACCACCACAATTTAAAAAAGAAATAGCGGTTTTTGTCTGGGGCCCCCAGCCTTTGAGGATTCAGAAACGTTAAGGTCCAGTCTTGGAGGTCGCCATCCTATAGTTTCCACACTTCCCCCATTCGATGCAGTTATTTGCTTTTAGAAATAACACCCGGGATGGGCAGACATTTGGGGCAGACATTTTTACACACATCCACAATGATTTCTTTAGGACAAATACCTAGAAGTGGGATTTCTGGGTCACACAATGTGCCCTTTTAAAAATCTTTTCATATCTCTTGTCACACTGCCCTTCCAAAGGCCGAAGTGATTTGCTGCTGCCCCCAGCACCCCACCCCACAGGGAGCAAGGGCCCACCTCACAAAACCCTCTGCAGCACCAAGTGTTATCATTTTTAATCCCTGCTAATTTGATAGGCCAAATATGGTATCTTATTGTCACTTTCATTTGCATTTCTTTGCGTTCTAGAGGGGTTGAACATCTTTTCATGTGTTTATTGGCCATTATTTTGCGAATTGCCTGTTCGTTGGGGCCTTGTTTTCTCCATCTCCCGTCTCCTTCAAAGCCCAGGGCTACCCATGAATTAAACACACCATACATTCTTTTTAATTAATCTTCCTTAAACACAGCACTGATCATGTTACTCCCCTACTTACAAAACCTCTGATGGCTCATTATTGCCTACAGGATTAAGTCCAAATTCTTTCGCCTGCCTTTCCAGGCGGGTCACAGTCTGGCCCAGTCTAGCTCATCCCTGCCCCCAGCCCCTACTCCATCACTGCACCCACACCCACACCCTCCTGTGCCCTGGTGGGCCACCTGATGCCTCTCCTCTCCTTCTCCCTTCACACATCCCTTTCCTCCCCACTCAGCCTCAGAGATATAGCTCAAATGACACTTTCTATCGATTATTTCCTACTGGCCCCCAGTTAGATGGCATTCCCCCCACTCTTCTGTATTCCTGTAGGTGGCACTTTATGCCAATCTCCTTTTACAGCACGGTGTAAAATTCGGTGTCTGGCTCTCGGACTGTGAATGCATGTGTGAGGTTGAGGGCAGGGATTGTGTCTTTTTCCTTTCTGTGGTCTAAGAACCCAGAGAGTGGGTTAGGAGCGAGGGTAAACCACGTAGGTGACCCGTCTCTTGGACCAAGCGCTTGGCTAGAAGCTCTACCCATGTGCTCCCACCATGTGCACATGCGCAATGCACATGCGCACTGTACTTGCACATGCACGTAATGCAAGAAGCAAATAGTTTGAACCCATGTGATTATAGTTACTCTAGCATCCAAGGGTTTGAGGCAAAATTTACATGAGTGGGGGTTTGGGATAAAGCTCTATACTGCCACCTTCCCCTCTAGAGAAAAGGGACAGAGTGAGAAAAAAAAAAAAAAAAAAGAAGTGGCTGAGCACATTAATGAGTTTGGGGAGATACAAAGCATTCTTGGGGCTGTCCTGGTACGGGGCTGCAGAATTCTCTCAGCATAATAAAGTGGAAAGAAAAATAGAGATGGATACATGATAGAGATATATAGCTGCCAGAATGTAGCAAAGGGTAGCAGGTGGAGAGTGGGCCAAGCAGGCCAGAGTTTATCTAACTGATGAAAATCACCCAAGAGCTTTGTGTGAAACCCAGGGCATTGCGCATGCAGGGCAAGTGCTCTGCCGCTGAGCTACACCCCTAGCCCTTATTTATTTATTTGAGACAGTCTCACTTAGTTGCCCAGACTGGCCTTAAACTTGCAATCCTCAGCCTTCTGAGTCTCTGGGACTCCAGGCCTGCACCACTGCACCTGGCTTTAGGAACATTTTAAAGAACCCATGTAAAACCGAAGTTTGAAGTTGCCCATGATTCTTACTCAGCCTGCAGTCAAGTTGGCTACACACACACACACACACACACACACACACACACACACACACTGTTCTGTGTGAGGCAGTGAGGCATTCATAGAAGAACCTCTCAGGGCCACAGGCTCAGAGCCAGAGAAGACAGAGAAGCAGCCTATCTGCCAGGTTCCAATCGGGAGGGATGCTTTCATTCTTCCTGCCCACCAACTGACACTTGAGTACGTTCATTTGAATTTTAGAAAAGCTACCTAAATTGAGCACTACCTCTCCCCTAGTGCCCCCTGACAACCCCAGATGGTGGGAGTTCTTGCCATCTTGGAGATACTAAAATCAAGGTGAGGGATGTGAAGCAGTCAGCCGGCACCCACACAGCTAGGAACAGCAGCCAGGGCTGCCTGATTCCAATGCCGGTGTTGGTTCCTCTGTACTTTGCTTCTTGGCACCTAGCACCCTGCCTGGCACTGAACTGGTAATGCAATATATGTTTGTTGATTGAGTTCAATCTGTTGCAACCAGCATGTTCCCAATACATAGATTGTGTTCCTGGGCGTGTAGACTTTTTGAGGGTTTTGGCTGTGGGAGGTGCAGAAGAGGAAGGCTACAGAAGCTCTCAGCCATCGTTGACACGTCGCTAATAAGTAGCTAAGCAGGTATTCATGGTGTAAGGCATGATTCCTGTCCTCTCTGGGCTTATAATTCAACAGGCAAAGTCTGAACGTAGAAATGGTGAGTGAACAATCTCCAGTAGTGATCATAGTAATGAAATCCAGCTAAGACCTGGACACACCCAGACATAAATTCCTTCACTTAAGTTGTCTTCCAGGAAAAACCTCCAGGCCTTTCACTAATGATTGTTAAAGTATAGAACCCATTTTTCAAGAGTGGACATGAGCAGAAGAAGCCAGGTCATCTGGTCAATGATAACACAAGTTCAAAATCCCCGGCATAGAACTTCCCCCACAAAGAAACAAGTGACCTTTGAAGAGGCATACATACCCTCCAGTTAACAAGCAACTTCTCTCCTCTCCCTTCCTATAAATTCCCCTGCTACCAACTGATCTGATCGGGAAGGCAGATTTGAGCTTAGGGCTCCTGGCCTCCTTGCCGGTTGGCTGTATAATAAAGATTTTTCTTTTTAAAAAAGCTGGCGCCATAGTATTGGCTTCTCCCTGGATCAGGCAGTGAGCCCTTGCTTGATAACAATAACAGGTACCATTTATTGAGAGTTGATTATAAACCTTGTGCTTTTCCAAGTGCTTTCCATAGGTTATTGTTTAATCCTTGTAACAATGAGATGAGAAAGTAACCCAGTGACAGAGAAGGTAAAAAATTTGCCTAAGGTCACACAGTAAATAGCAGCTAAGCAGGTATTCAAATGCAGGCAAGCCTAACTACAATTCCACACTTCTAACCTCTGATCTCATGCTCAGCAACTTCCCTAAGCATCCTAGCTGGGTACCAGGTAAATGAGGTTGAAGATTAAAGGTCACAGGGAATTGAAGTGGACGAGGTGGCCAGGTAGGACCTGGCCAGCTCTCTGAGACCTTAGCTGAACCTTGAAGACTGGAGAAGCTTGGAACAGAAGAAGAGGACAGAGAAGGACACTCCATGCCGAGAATGGGTACAGGGACAGCTTGCATATTGCAAAACTGAAGCCAGTGAGCAGCACCCAGTCACAGATGTGTTTTGCCTGGCCCAGCATAAAATTTTACAAAAATTGGAATAATTTGCCAACATTAAAAAATAAAAACCTAGAAATTTTGTCTTTAATTTGTGGGTTTCTGGCCTCTCTGGATAAATTGCAGGATCTGGCAACATTGGGCCCTGCTATAATCTGAATGCCTATGCCCCACTACCAGGCCACCAAATTCAGCCACCAAATTCATATGTTGAAATCCTAATCCCCAAGATAATAGTATTCAGAGGTGGGGCCTTCAAGAACTTATTGGATCATGGGCATGGAGCCCTCCTGAATGGGATTTGTGTCCTTGTAAAAGAGATCCCAGAGAGACCCTCTGCCACAAGGGGACACATAGGGAAGGCAGCCATCTATAAATCGAACTCTGAATCTGCCAGCACCTTATCAGCCTCCAGAAGTGAGTGAAATAAATTCCTGTAGTTTATAAGCCATCTGGTCCATGGTATTGTTCTACAGAGCAGCATAAGACACACCTTGATTCTTGCTTGGGCACAGGGGTGGGAGTTAGTCACCTAATCCTGGAGGGGCGCCACTCTCGTTATTTTTTTTTCTCTTTTGTACTAGAGATGAAACCCAGGGCCTCCTGCATGCTAGGCAAGTGCTCTACCACTGAGCCACACACCCAACCCTATACCCACTTGTGGTTGTACCCTAAACTCAGCTCACTTCCCTTTCTTCCCTTTCCTACCCAGCCCCTGTAAGCAAGTGACTTTATAACTTCCATAGGGATCAAGACCTGTTGGGGGACAGTGAGGAGCCCTAGGTGCTCAAGGAATGTCAAATGGTACCATCCTGCCAAGAGAGACAGATGTTCTGCAGGAATGATGGGGAGGTTAGAAAGGGCAGTTGGAGCCATATGCAGTGGGCACACCTGTAATTCCAACTACTTGGAAGGCTGGGGCTAGAGGACTGCAAGTTCGAGGACAGCCTGAGCAATTTAGTGAGACCCTGTCTCAGAATGAAAAAGGGAGCTGCCAATGTAGCTCAGGGGTAGAGCACTCCCGGGTTCAATTTCTAGTACTGAAAAGAAAACAGAGAAGAAGGAGAAGAAGATGATGATTTGGGACTTCACCAACAGGTGACAGTGAAGAATGTTGGGAGGAGGCACGTGCCCCTGAGGAGGCAGCAGTTGTGGTTATGTGGGCAGGGGTCAAATGGTCTTACGTGAGACAGAGTGCAAGACGGAATGCAAGTAGAGGAAATCATGGGGTACACAAGAACTCCCAGAGAAGACCCAACATCTACACACAGTGGCCGTCAGCTGGAGTGTGTAGAAGGGGAGAGAGGTCAAAAAGGATTTGGAGCCAGGCATGGTAACACACACCTATTATCCCAGTGGAGGCTGAGGCAGGAGGATCACAAGTCCAAAGCCAGCCTCAGCAATTTATTGAGGTGCAAAGCAACTCAGCGAGACAGCGTCTCTAAATAAAATATAATAAAGGACTGGAGATATGACTCAGTCAGTGGTTAAGTGCCCCCAGGTTCAATCTCCAGTATGGAAAAAAAAAAGGATTTGGAGTGACTGGTGAAGCTTGTTGGACTGAGAGAACAGCGATACCATGAGCAGAAATTAGACAATATGGCTGGTGGAGGGTACCAGTGAGTTGTTTAGGGTACAATCAGAAGTGGATACAGGGTTGGGTGTGTGGCTCAGTGGTAGAGCACTTGCCTAGCATGTAGGAGGCCCTGGGTTCCATCCCTAGTACAAGAGAGAGAGAGAGAGAGAGAGAGAGAGAGAGAGAGAGAGAGAGAGAGAAGAAGAAGAAGAAGAAGAAGAAGAAGAAGAAGAAGAAGAAGAAGAAGAAGAAGAAGAAAGAGTGGCGTACTTTCAGAGTTAGATGACTAATTTCCACTGCTGTGCCCATGCAAGATATTATGAATTTAGTTAGGCCATAAGACATTAGAGGTGCTAGAGATAATTCCAGATAAAGATGGTCACCAGATAGTTGGGAATGTGGGATTGGAGCTTGACAAACTGGGTAGGGCTGAAGAGAGACATGAAAAGTGTTTTTAAAGAGGGCAGCAGTGTAGCTGAAGGAGTAGCAGTGTTTCCTAAAATGGGACTATAACGCCAAAGCCAGAGCCTGGGGCACAGGGATATGAGAGATGGGTGAACAGAAGAGGAGGAAGCAGAAAAGTCTGTGTGTGTGTGTGTGTGTGTGTGTGTGTGTGAGTGTGTGTGTGTGTGTGTGTGTAGGGCATTGCCAGAGAGATCATCACAGAAGGAGAATGACCAAACTTCATGGAATTCAAGAGAGGAATTCCAGGAAGGAGCTTGCTACATCTGCCGGGGTCAGAAGCCCAGAAGATGCAGATGGAAAAGTTATCTATGCCCACTCATTGACTCTACCAATGTTTAATTAATTAATTAATTTATTTGTTCATTTATTTATTTATTGCAGTACTATGGATGGAACCCAGGGCCTTGTACATGCTAGGCAAGTATTCTACAACTGAGCTGCATCCCCAGCCCCTTTTATTGTATTTTGAGATAGGGTCTTGCTAAGCTGCCCAGGCAATCTTCCTGCCTAGGCCTCCCAAGTTGCTTGGATTACTGGCGTGTGCTACTTACTATGCCTGACCTCTATCTACAACACTTACCTGGCTCCTTCCTTACACATAACTGCCTATTGGAAAGCATAAGTCACAGAAAGAATATATAAACTTCAAGATTGTTTTTGCTATTCAACCCAAGGTCTTCGTCAACAATAGTGGTCCGTCCTTCCTTCCTTCCTTCCTTCCTTCCTTCCTTCCTTCCTTCCTTCCTTCCTTCCTTCCTTCCTTCCTTCCTTTCTTTCTTTCTTTCTTTCTTTCTTTCTTTCTTTCTATCTTTTGGTACAGGGGATTGAACCCAGGAATGCTTAACCATTGAATCACATCCCCAGCATGCTTACCCACCAGGCTTTTTTAAAATTTGGAGATAGGGTTTCACCAAGTTGCTTAGGGGCTTGGTAAATTGTTGAGGCTGGCCTCAAACCTGTGGTCCTCCTGCCTCAGCCTCCCATGTTGCTGGGATTATAGGTATGTGCCACTGAGCCTGACCACTGGTGGTTTTTCTCAGAGCACATCAGGTGCATACCTGAAGGAGATGCCTGAGGTTCAGCATATTTCAAATCCTGCATGTGGTGCTGTCTCTGGATAGTCAGTTTAATATGAAATATTTCAGACATACAGACAAGATGCAAATAAAAAGATAGGTAGCAAACACCTCTGTCCCCGTCACTCAGCATTGTCAAAATTTCACAATATTCTGTCATTACTTCCCATTTGTTTTAGGAGTAAAACAATCCAGGGGGAGACACAGGTCCTTCTCATCTCCTCTCCTATCCCATTCCTCTTCCTCCTACCCTTGCCAAAGGGAACCCCCACTCCTGAATTTAGTGTGCCCCATTTCCATGCATGCTTTTACTATGTATTTATTATCAGCCTCATTTGGGAGAGGAGGAAACTGAGGGTAAAAGAAGTGAAGGGACTTTCCCCAAGTCATACAAAACAAGTTCATAGTAGGTAGTAGAGTCCAGAAATCCCTGGACAAAGTACCAGGCAGTTGCCTCCCAGCATGCTGGCCCTGCAGTGCCCCCATCTGGGGACCTCCCACCCCATCATTCTGTCAACACCTCCTTTACAGGCAGGGCCCAGCCACACCAGGCCCAGCACAACCCAGGACCAAGCAGAAATTGTGGCCTTCTCTTCACATCTCCCAGTTCCTGCCCTGCCTAACAGGCCAGGCTCCCCCAGACCCCTGCCAATCCCTTCTCTGTTTCCTCTCTGGGCCACTGCCCAGCCCAGCTCTACCCCCGCCCCCAATCCCCCAAGCAAAGGGCCTGTCTGTGCAGCCATTTCTCTCCTAGGCCACTGGGGGCTGGGCTGAGGCAGGGGGCCTGTGATTCTGTTCTGTGGGTCCTCCAGGCTTAATGAGCATGTTGCCTGGAGCCGCTGGCCAGAGGTGGTGGGCAGGCGCCCAGACACTCTCCCTGGGCCCCAAACCACTGCCTGCCTCCACCTCCCCCTCCCGCTCTTTGCCAGCAACAGAGAAGGCCTGTGTGCGGTGGGAAGGAAGGCAGTGGCCGACACCTCCATGCTGAGGATTTGGGTGGGGAGAGGCAGGCAGTACATGCATAAACACGGGGAGATAATTGCTCCCCTTACCTGTGAAGGAAAGGGAGGGGCTAGGGCGGAAATGGCTATTTACGAAGCACCTACTTACTTGCTGCCACGTGTTATTCTAGCTAATCCCCACAACCACCCCATGTAGGAGACAGAATGGCTCCCTGGGCACAGAGGAATAAACTGAGGCTGGTAGAGGTAGGGTCAGAGGCCCAAGGCATACAGTGAACAAGTGGGAAAAGGAATTGAAATCCAGGCTCATGTATGTACAAGTCTGTTTGTCTATCTGTCTCTGTCTCTCTCTGTCTCCTGGGGATTGAACCCAGGGGGGTTCTCTGTCACTGAGCCACATCCCAGCCCTTCTTTTTTTTTTTTTTTAGTTTGAGACAGGTCTTGCTAACTGCTTAGGGTCTTGCTAAATTGCTGAGTCTGGCCTTGAACTTGTGATCCTCCTGCCTCAGCCTCCTGAGTTGCTGGGATTAAAGGCGTGCACCACTGCACCCAGCTAGGACACTTTCTCTTTAGTGGAGGAATAGACTGGCTCCCTCTCAGGAAACTTCAGACTGAAAGCCTCCCTGCTCCCATCCCAGACAGGCCCTGCTTCCTCCAGGAACCCTCACCTTAGGGAACTTTCTCTTACTTGATTCCACCTTGTCCCCACAGCTCCCCCAGGGCCCATGCGGCCATAGGTTGCAGAACAAGGGACCAGCTCTGAGCTTCCTGAGATATGGTTAATAGTAAAAATCAGAATACAGCCACCACTTAGAGAGAACTTCACAGGTCCCAGGCATGGGGCAAAGAACCTGGCACATATAAATTCTTTTTGTTTTTATTCTGAGACTAGGTCCTTCTAAGTCACCCAGGGTATCGTTGAACATGTCATTCTCCTGCTTTAACCTGCCCAGTAACTGGGATTACTCTCATATGCCATCATGCCCTTCTCAATGAACTGTTTTGATTCTCACCATAATTCCATCCTGAAGATACCATGATTTCCCCCACTTTAAGGCCAAGGAACAGAAGCACAGAGAAGTAAAGGAAACTACTAGAGGACCACAAGGCATCCTGGTTCCAAATGCCATGCTCTGAGGGGCCCTGGAGGACAGGGCTGGCTGGTGAGGGAGGAGCAGAGGGTGGCTGCCTTAGGAAGGGGTGTGTGGGACAGGGGTAGCCATGGAAGGAAACTCCAGCAGCTTCCCAGCTCCAGCTGGAAGCCCTCCAGTCCTTGTGATGGGGCTCCAGCTCTGACCCTGGGGTGTCTGCCAGCTAACCCCTTCCAGAAGCCTTGCCAAACCACTCCCTGGGGGCTGGTGTTGCTCAGAGCCATCTGCAGTGTGTCCTTGTGGAGGCGCTGAGACTGTAGGGTGAAATGCAGCAAAGGGCCCAGTCCAGGGGCAGAGCCTAAGGGAGGACCTGCGGGTGGTAAAATGTGAATGGTTGCACCCTAGCTTAGAGGCTCCTCCCCTGCACCCCCTTCTCCTTATCTGGGCCCAAGGCCTCTAGGCTCTTAGAGAAAAATTGCTAAAATCAAATTGCAATTAACAGAGGCAATTATCCGCCTATTAGAAAATGTCCCCTGAGCCAGGCCTGTGCCTTGAGCTGCCTAGGCCCGACTTTGCAGCTCGGGCCCAAGGGAGGCCCCAGAGCAGGGCAGAGTCCAGGGGTCAGGGGGAGTCAGGCATCAGCCTAGGCCTGGTGGGGGATGCTCTGAAGGGCCCTAAGTGGCAGCAGGGCGGAGGGGGGTGGTTGTCAACAGAAGGTTGGTTCTACATTGTGCTCTGGGGACAGAGCCCCAGTGGTGGAACAGTGGCCAGGATACTGGCAACCCTCTTCTCTCAGCCCTCCTCTGGCCCCTCCTCTCCATTAGGCCCTCTTAGAGGGCAGACCTGGGGCAGACTGTGGGTAAGGAAGAACAAAGGAGAGAAAAATCACGCAGTGACCCTCCGGGGAGGGATGATAACATTTTCACTTGAAAATTACCAGAGAACAGATTGTCTTATGCAAATCATATGCAAATCACACTCCGGTTGGTCTTCTCCTAGCACTACCCAGAGTTCTTACAGCACTTTCCCTGGCTGGGTGTGATGGGGGAGGAGAAGGAGGAGCCACATGGAAATCAGGGTGTCGGAGAATACTGCCAGGAACTGGACGGGATGAGGTGACCTCTTGAATCTTATTGCATTTGCACAAACCCTACAGAAACCTCAGGGCCTCCTGGCTGGACTGCAATTAGACCCCAAATCCAATGGGGATTGGATCTACTGCGTCACTTGGACCCTCTGTTTGCAAAACATATTTGAGGTCGGTTGGATAAAAAAGAAGGAGGAACAAGAGACTGAAAATCAAGAAAGCCACCGAGGGCTGGCAACGCTTTCCCTCCAGCCTAGACCTCACGGCTGGGCTCCAAATGCAGCTGTTCTCGACCTGGGTGTCCTGAAAATCACCCTGCGCCATGTTTGCTCTCCTCTGTGCTCCTGCCTCAGGGCCTAGCGACCTCATCCACAGCGTTTCCCAAGAGAGAGCCTAGGAATGGGCCTTGACCTTTTACCAATTCCCTGCATTTCACCCTTCTGTCTATCCTCTATAAATTTAGGGACACTGTCTCCTCCGCTCTGCTCCCAGGGCCACCCCTGTAGTTTCTTACCTTTCCCTGACCTGTTTCCAAGGTCTTCCATCTGGGTTTGTACCTCTAGGTCAGCTGTTTAGATCTGCCCTTACCCAGCTGGCCTCATGGTCTCTCTTCTCCCAGGTACTGGGGATTAAACCCAGAGATATTCTACCACTAAACTAGATCCCCAGCTCCCCCCCCCCTTTTTATTTAAATTTGAGACAATTTCTCACTAATTTGCCCAGGCTGGCCTCAAACTTGCAATCCTTCTGCCTCAGCCTCCCCAGCACCCCTGTGCCTGGCTTCATAGGGGTCTTTCTATAAAAATCCTCAGCAACTCCCCCGACCCACCAAGTCCAGTCTAGACCCCTTAGGCTGGCACACAAGGTCTGTAAGGCATAGGATGTAGGTCCACCTCCCACCCCGTCCCCCACATCCTCTGTGGGCCCCACCGCATGCCATCTCGTCTCTCACCGCCCACCAAAACCTCTACATTCTGCCAGCCCTGTCCAAGCCGTTTCCTCCCCAAAACCTTCCTTCCCTTCCCCCTTCCCTGCTCTCAGCGAAATTATATTTATTCTTAAAGAAACGCTTTGTCTGGGAGACATTCACTGCCTGCCAGTGCCCCCCACGCACGCGCTTCACACACACATCCTTCCCAGCTGTCATTGGCTTTCTCCCTCCTCAGTTCTCTCTCAGCATTTTTTCCATAAGAGAAATCAATTCATATTTGTATTCTCAGCACCTAATAGGCAATGAATGAATGAAAAAGAAATATGAATGAATGGGGTTGGTGAGTGAATGGGGGGCCTGGGTTTGACTCCTGGCTCTGGGACTCATCTCTCTGAGCCTTAGGTTCTCTGAAAATTGGGAAGGATTCAATAAGACAAGTCATCTAACGTCACCAAGAGTGGCCCCTGGGATCCTGCAAATGCTCAAGAAATCCCAGATGAATTCTCAGCTGTCTAAATTGAGAGGCAACTTCAGGAATGTGGGTTTTCTCAGCCAGCATGGCCCAATGACTATTTGCCTCTAGGGTTCTTGATCTGGGGTTGACTCTGAGCCCTGGATCCAGTCTCCACACCTGTGTGCTGGCTGGATGCTCTCTGCCAGGCTGGCCCCTGGAACAAAGGCATGTCCCCTGAAGAAGACTTGTCAATTTCCTCAAACCTCATGGGTAGTTAGGGGAAGCCATGCCTGAGCTATTTCCCTTGCAGAAGGCCAAATGTCCAGTGAGTGCAGGGACTTATCAAAGGGGGGAGAAATGGGAACTTCAGGAGCCAATACTAGCTCTGCCAATAGACACTGACATACCTAAAGGGCCTCTTTGGAGTGACTTTCTGCATCCTTTATATAGGGATAGTAATACTCACACACCATGGCATGATCTCCGTGAGAAGAGAACAAAATATCATATGTAGCTGGGCTCGATGGTGCATGCTTGTAATTCCAGTGGCTCAGGAGGCTGAGGCAGGAGGATCACAAATTCAAAGCCAATCTCAGCAACAGTGAGGCAGCAAGGCTCTAAGTAACTCAGTGAGATCCTGTCTTTAAGTAAAATACAAAAAAGTCGGGATGTGGCTCAGTGGCTGAGTGCCCCTGAGTTCAATCCCTGGTAACCGCCCGCCCCCCCCCCCGCCAATAAAACAGAAATACCATATTTAATACAACTAGCACAGTGCTTGGCATATAAGAATTACAGCAGCTAGACTGGGTGCATTGGGCATGCCTATAATCCCAGTAGTTCAGGAGGAGGCTGAGGCAGGAGGATTGCATGTTCAAGGCCAGCCAGGGCAAATTTACTGAGACCTGTCTAAAAATAAAATAAAAGGCTGGGGATATATGTCAGTGGTAGAGCCCCCTGTGCTCAATCCCCAATATGGGGTGGGGGGCAGATAACAACAGCTAATACTTAGTGTGGGCCCTTTGGGAAAACAGGAATGCTTTATGTGCATTGGCTCATTTAATTCTCACAACAACCCTATGAGACCATAGGTACTATTGTTATCATCATCTCCCTTTCACCCATGTAAAAGCTAAGGCACAGAGAAGGAAAGCTATTTGCTCCTGTCACTGTCCAAGCTAGCTGTTTTTATGAAACAGTTTTATTTAGATATAATTCACATGTCACATTTTTCACCCATTTAAATTACATAACTCCATGTTCTTTAATACAGGTTGAGTTTTACCTTATCCAAAATGCTTGAGACCAGAAGTTTTTTCAGATTTGAGATTTTTAAAGATTTTTTTAAATCTTGAGGATGGGACCAAAGTCTAAACATGAAATTCATTTAATGAATTTATATAAATGAATTTATATCATAGCCTGAAAGTAATTATGTGTAATATCTTCTTATTTATTTGTTTGTTTTTTAGTTTTATTGATTTTATTTTTTTAAATACATGACAGCAGAATGCATTACAATTCTTATTACACATATAGAGTACAATTTTTCATATCTCTGTATATAAAATATGTTGATGCCCAATTTGTGTCTTCATTCATGTACTTTGGATAAGGATGTCCATCACATTCCACCATCCTTGCTAATCCCCTGCCCTCTCCCTGTCTCTTCCACCCCTCTGCCCTATCTAGAATTCATCTATTCCTCCTATGCTCCCCCTCCCTACCCCACTATGAGTCATCCCCCTTATATCAGAGAAAACATTCAGCATTTATTTTTTGGGGATTGGCTAACTTCACTTAGCATTATCTTCTCCAACTCCATCCATTTACCTGCAAATGCCATGATTTTATTCTCTTTTATTGCTGAGTAAAATTCCATTGTGTATATATGCCACAATTTTTTTTAATCCATTCATCCACTGAAGGGAATGTAGGTTGGCTCCACAGTTTGTTTGTTCGCAGTGCTGGGGGTGAAACCCAGTGCACAATATTTTTAGTGCAACTGTGACCTCTCACGTGAGGTCAGGTGTGGAATTTTCCACTTGTGCATCATGTTAGTGCAAAATGTTTCAGGTTCGGAGCATTTTGAATTTTGCATTTAGGGGTTAAGGATGTTCAATTTGTACATTCACAGAAGAGAGCTAGATGTTCATATCAGTTCTCTGATTGCAGATCCCACCCGCCCTGCCCCTTAACCTCTGTGTTCTACATAATAATGCTTATGATCTGTGCAAATGGACTCCCTTTCCTTGGGTCCTTTGCTTGCCTCTATACCCATAGCTTTTATTTGGTACTGGGGATTGAACCCAGAGGCGCTTAATCACTGAGCCACATCCCCAGTCTTTTTTGGTATTTGATTTAGAGACAGGGTCTCACTGAGTTGCTTAGGGGCTCTCTAAGTTATTGAGGTTGGCGTTAAACTCGCGATTCTCCTGCCTCAGCCTCCCGATCTGCTGAGATTACAGGCACCTGATACCACGCTCAGCCCCACAGCCATTTTTTACATAGTCCCTACACTTTCTGCTTCTCCAAAATATAGCTGGCATGGCCACTGGGTCTTGAAGCAGAAGAATGAAGGAGATGACCTTAGTAAGTGGCCTCCACAGCACACATTCAGCTTATCTAGAATGGACCAGCTCAACTGTTTTCTGTGCCTCACTGGCAATGACTGAAGGATGGAGAGAGGAAGATGGGCCCTTTTCCTCCAGGGCCTTACATACAGGCTACTTGCGGGGTGAGACAGCACAGTCACTAAGCTCACCTGTGATCAACTCTGTGAAGCAGGTAGCAGCAGAGAGGTCCCAAGCAAGCATTTGTGGAGAGCTTCCCAGAGAAGGTGGTCTTCAAGCATAGAATTTAGACCAGTGATGTCCAACAGAAATAAACAAGCCACATACAGAGTTTGAAATCTTCTGGTAACCACATTAAAAAGGTAAAAGGAAGCTGGGTGGTGTTAATCATATCTTTTTGTGAACCAAATATATCTAAAATATTATAATTTCCACATGGAATCAATACAAGGAAATTATGAAGATATTTGGTTTCTTTTATCATACTTAATCTTCAGATTCTGGCATGTATTTTACACTGATATCACATCTCAATTTGGACTTGTGCAGCCAGTGACTGTTGGAAGGGACAATGCAAATGGAGTCATTCAGGTTAAGGAAGCAACATGGATGAAAATAGGTGTTCAATTAATGGGGAGACTCATCTTGTTTATTTACTTTAGTAAAATTGTAGTTTACATTATTAGTTGTTATTTTTTTTTCTAGTGCTGGAGGTGGAATCCAGGACCTTGGGTATGTTAGGCAAGCACTCTACGGGAGCCATGTCCCCATACATAATTAGATTTTTATACTGTGATGTTTACAATTTTCAGTAGGTAATGTATTCACATAGTTCAAAAATTTTAAAGTAGATGAGTCAAGTAGGTTCACACACACAGTGAATGCATTTATATCCTTTATTTTACTTTAATGGTGTGATATTAGAGCCAACCATTCCATACGTTGCTTTTTCACTAAATATTATATTTAGAGAATGTTCCATATCAGTGCATAAAGTATTTCCTCATTCCTTTTTTATGGCACACACCATCCTATTGTTTTAGAGTCAGCCAAGGTCCAACTAAGGGACATTTAGGTTATTTCCAATCATTTGCTATTACAATGGGGTGATAAATAATCTGTCATATGTCATCCCACATGTGAGCATGAAGAGGATAAACTCCTACAAGTAGAATCTGTGGGTTATGTTTGTCATGGTGGGTTTCCAGCCAAGGAGTGACATGCTCAGAACTGTGCTGGAGAGATCAGTGTTACAGAAGTGTGGAGCAGGTATTGGATGTGGGAAGTCAACAGTCAGGGCATCTGTTCTTCTGCCTGTTGACTTTGTGAGTTTTTAATTCAGCTCTTCTGTGTAATGAGCACTTTGCTAGTGAACTGAACAGATGCAGCCCCTGCCTTCAAGCAGTTGATAGTCAAACAGAGAAGTTGAAAGGTGAGAGATGCTGGCAGTCTGGCCTAAGGCAGTGGTAATGAGGGGATGGGCAGATGCTTTAAAGAAAGCCAGAATAGGGCACTGTACCAGGAGTGGAATAGACATAGTCAGAGTCAGGATTTGGAGAAACCCTCCTGGCAGCTGGTGAGGGAGAAGTGGAAAAGGAAAGAGACCAGTACCACAGTATCCAGGACAGGGGCAAGCAGAACTCTGTGATTCCAAGTGTGGCTGTGAGATCAGATGATCATTGGGCAAGAAACTTCACTGCTCTGAGCCTCAGTTGACCTCATCTGTAAAATGGAGCCAATAAACTAGTGTATTTCTTGCTGGACATGGTGGTGAGTGCCTATAATCCCAGCAACTCGGGAAGCTGAGGCAGGAAGATCATAAGTTCGAGTCCAGCCTCAGCAATTTAGCAAGATGCTTGCCAACTCAGCAGACCTTGTCTCAAAATAAAAAATATAAGGCTTGGGGATGTAGCTCAGTGGTAAAGTGCCCCTCTCTCAGGGGGCTGTTGGTGAGGAGATTAAGTGAGGCAAATACATGTACATGTTTAGCACAGAACCTGGTCTAGCTAAAGCACTGAAGCACCGAGTCAAGGATAAGTAATGTCTGTCGCCATTGCCATTTCGATGATTAGGGTAATGACAGTGAAAAGAGTCCAAACTGGAAAAGAGAAGAGAGGGTAAGGCTTGAAATATTCAGGGCTTGGTGATTCAAGGATTGGTGAGAGTGTGGCAGGAGACCGAAGAGCATAGTGTGACTCTCAGGGAGCTACTGGGGAGATTATGAAGGCCAAGCACAAAGATGGAGAAACCCAGATAGTTCTAGCAATTACCCCAGCACACACTGCAACTTGGGAGCCAGGACAGCAAGAATTCTCCCCTGGGAAGCTTGGGGTGGGACTCTGTGGGGAAGGTGAATCCCAAGCCAACCTTCCATTTGCCTACCAGACTTTTCAGGCTTGCCTCCATGGGCCTGAGAGCCATTGTTGCTAAGGCTGATGGGACTTGGGGTACAGCTAAACAGCTCCATTCTGTCACATTGGTCCCCTTCCTTTCCTGCTCCTTGTCTCCCCTCCAGGAGCTCAAATTGGCATCTTTCTTCTAAGGAAGAGAAACCCCATTGGAATATATCTGCCTTGTCCACACAGGGCTCACTGAGACCTAGTTGGCTCCTGGCTGCCTGTTCTGCAGGTGACAGAGCATGAGGCAAGGGAAGGAAACATGCACTTCACTGTAGCTCTTCTGCATTCTAGGGCTGGAAGGAGTGTAATGAGCGATGGTCTTTGGTGGGCTTAACAGAGTGGATTTGGCAGAGACAAGGACCTAAAAAATTCATCCCAAAGGTTTGGAGGCAACTGAGAAAGATTTCTGAAAACCTTGAAGGTCACTCTAGCCACATTCTTCTAGATCATTCTTAGCTTATCAGGGCCCTGGATCTCTAAGATGTCTTACCCCTTCTGTGGGTCCCCTGTTTGTTAAAGGCCAGCTGAAGTGCTATTGGGCTTGCAGCACGGACTGAAGGGTGCTGGTCCCATGGGTGCTTACAGGTCACTGGGATCCTGAATCAGTCAAAAAGATTTGATAGTGTCACCTGGAGAAGAGGGCCAGTTTTCCATGGAGCCTCTGGGACCTCTGATGATATTTCCATGTTCCCCTGCTCAGTGGAATTCACTGCAGTTCTGTCTGGGCTCAGGCAGGACCTGAGTTGTCCCCCCCACCAAACTGAGATTCTGAGGTCAACAGCTTCACACCAACATGTCATCTAATGCTGTCCTCTTTCCCCAAGGCAGTCTTGACACCGGTTCTGAGCCTGAGGAGCTTGGCTGGGCTCTCCTCCCTGCTCTTCTTTCTAGGTCAAGAAGCACTTATCAGATAAAACTCTCCAGAGCTTGAGATACTTGCAAAGGCAGGTTCTGTGCTCTCCTTTCTGCTGATGGAATGTATGGCTAGTGGGCACTAGGAGCGGAACTGGGGCAAGGCGGGTACTTTAGCACTTAGCACCACTGAGGTCTCTCTCTTCCTCTCTCAGAGCTGCTTTGGAAAGGCCCAGAAAGGCTAAATGAGCCTCTTGAAGGCACACAGCAAAGTGCAGTGTGGACCAGGGTCTCCTAACCCTCTAATTGGCCTGAGTCCCAAGATTTCCAATCACCTTCCCCACCCACCAGGCCACATCACCATTTCTGCTCTGAACCTTCTCTTCAGATGTTTCCTTGGTCATGAGCCTCAGAGAGGACCACTTAGTGAGCAGAGTCCCCACTTTTGGCCAAGTGCTTTCTACTCTTCCCCTGACCCTGTGATTGTCCTCTCAACCCAGAGCTTCCTGGTTGGCCCCACACCACACCCTGGCCCTGGGTTCTGGGCCTTCTCCTCAGGGCCTTCTCCTCTGGGCCTCTCTCCCTCCCCACCTCAGTCTGCTCCGCCAACATCCTTAATGATTTCCAGCTGATCCCAGCCACATCCTCTCCCCAGGGCCCTGGCACAGAGAGCAGTCCCTTCCCCAGAAGGCCCCTTGGAGCATTAACCCCTGTCTGGCTGAGTCCCTGGGCTCCACAAAGCAACCCAAATAGGAAATATTATGAAAAAAAATCAAGACAAAATCTGACAGAGTGGCCACAGTTCTCTGAGGGCACATTGGGTGGCCCCTGATGCCTTTCCTTGGGGTAATAATCTGGAGAAGCACCCAAGGAGGAGTTTCTAACTGGCCAGTCCTTCCTGTGCATGACCACTGCAGTGGCCTTGGCCCACTCACTCTATATCTATTCTCGAGGTTTCTTGCTGCCCATGTTCAACTCTCTTTCTTTTATTCTAGATAATGCTGAATTCGGAGTATAGGTTCTGAAGGCAGTCTGTTTGGGTTCAAACTCCACTCTTGTCCCTTGCTAGCTGTGTGACCCTGGACAAAATGCTTTCTCTCTCCATGTCTCTGTTTCCTTGTCTGTGAATTAGAATAGTACCTATCTCATAGCCTTGCTAAACGGATTACAGAAATTAATCCACATGAGCTGCTTAAGACAGGGCTTGGCATAGACCATTCCATGTTAGCCCTTGGTGTGCTGTTATTATGGACAGTGTCAGGACTGTGTGGCCAGAAACTGTCTTTTTACGCCTTCATAGGAACACCAGACACAGTTTCAAACATACGATAGATACTCAGTACATGTTAGGTACATAACAGAGTGAAGTATACTTAGATAAGCAGATAAGACTGTCAATTCCATACTCCCCACCTCAGCTAAAATGCATGTGGTGGGGTGTTCTCAAAACTGAAGCACACATGGAAGAGAAGAGCTCTTCTTCCTGGTACCCCTATTATCTTGCTAGGATCCTGTCAGCCCTCCACCAGTGTGGTTCCTTGGGCAATTCAAGAGGGCCTACAGGGACTCTGTTTTAAAAGGCCAGTCGGGGACTGGGGATGTAGCTCAATGATAGGGCACTAGCTTGGCATGCATGAGGCCTTGGGTTCAATCCCTAGGACAGCAAAAAAAAAAAAAAAAAAAAGCCCATCAGAAATCAGTTGATGGGTCCAGTAGCTTACACAGGCCACATCTGTGTGGTGGCTGGGTGGGTGGAAGCCAAGGCACAAGAGTATAAATACAGGGCTGGGGTGGTGACTCAGTGGTAGAGCGCTCGCCTAGCACACATGAGGCACAGGGTTCGATCCTCAGCACCACATAAAAATGAAATAAAGATATTGTGTCCACCTACAACTAAAAAATAAATATTAAAAAAAGAGTATAAATACAAGGGATAAAACATGGGTTTATGAGTCAGATTGACCTGGATTTGAAACCTTATTATCACTTTCTTACTTGCCATATTGTCCCAAGAGAGTTGTATCATTATCCCAGCCTCAGTTTCCTCACATGTGACATAGGGGTAATGATCTCTCCTCTCAGAGCTTGGCAAGAGCTCAATGAGAAACCTGTGTCAAGCATGCAACCTAGCGCCTGGCACAGAACTGCCATCAAAGCAGTCACTAGTAGTTCATATCTTGCCCTGAGGCGCTGGAACGGGGTGGCGGGTGCTGGCTGGAGTGGAGGAAGGCATGTCTGGGGGCCCATCTGCCCACAGGGGTTTACAGATGGTGATTCTGATCAAGGTTCCAGGCCAAGGGGCCACAACCAGGGCTCCTAGCCACCCATCCTTTACGCCTTGGCATGGTGGGGTTCTTGGCCTCCTGCCACAGCCGACTATGTAAATAAACCAGCTTTTCGCTGGCTGGGAGCGAGACTGCCCTAAGTGACATTTCAAATTAGTTCTGCTATATTGGGCCTGAGCTCTGAAGGGCCTGGGCATTTTTCCTCCTTAGCTCATCCCTTTCTCTGCGTGGTGAGAGCTCTTAAAGCAACCCCGGTGTGGGCAGAGGGCTGAGGCAAGGTGGGGGCAGGCTTTCTGAGGTGACCTGCTGAAGTACTCACCAGGCCCGGGGCCACAGCCTCCCTTCCCAGGGTGGCCCCCCCTCCACACCAGCCCTCCACGGCTGCCATAGCAACCTTGCCTCCTCGCACAGGGCTCACACACCAGCTGGCAGGAATGCTGAACGGAAGGAGGGCTGCGTGGTTGGCCGAGGAGAGGGAGCTGGGCACCGGAGGGGGCACGTGAGGGGTGGGCCAGCTGCAGGCCTGGCAGTGCTGAAAGGGAGATGTGCTAGCCACATGGCCTGCCTGACTCAGGCTGGGGCTGGGATGGTGCCAGGAGATGAGACCATGGCAGAAGAAAAGAGCCAGGATCATGGACACATGCCACCGTCTTCCTGGCAAGGCGCTGTGGCTTCCCTGCAGAGTTGAGGGCAGAGGGCACTGGATTCAACTCCTTTCTTTCTGGGCAAGTCGCCTTACCCCACTTGGCCTCTGTGGCTTCAGGCTCGAGGGCTGAGTGTATGAAAGAACTCAGGCTGCAGAGCTGGACAGATCTGAGGTACAATCTTGGCTGTTACGCTTAGGCCATTTCACTTTTTTGAGTCACAGTTTTCTCCTCTATAAAAATAATTGTTGCACCCATTTGGGAGTCCATTGATTACAAATAATAAGATGAGGCTTGCAAAGTACTTAGCATAGCGTCTGGGACAAAAAAGAGTTCAGGAAGTGTTGTCTGCCATTATTATTATTGCCATTTTAAATATTTCTCTCTCTCTCTCTCTCTCTCTCTCTCTCTCTGTGTGTGTGTGTGTGTGTGTGTGTGTGTATGTGTGTGTGTGTGTGTGTGTGCTGGGAATTGAACCCAGGGGCATTTTATCACCAAACTACATCCCCAGCCCTTTTTCATTTCTGATTTCAAAACCAGGTCTAACTAAATTACCCAGGCTGGCCTTCAAACTTGTGATTCTTCTGCCTTAACCTGCTCAGTTGCTGGGATTACAGGTGTGTGCCACTATGCCTGACTTTAATATACTATTTTAAGTGACAGCTTTTTTGTCCATGTCAACATTAGATTGGGAGGCCCTGGAGCAGAGAGACCAAGACTTCCTCCTCTTTTTATCCCCAGCAGCTCCAAACTTAGGCCAGGTCCAGGGTAGATACTGGGGTGGGGGTGGGGTGGGGGTGAGGGTGGAGATAACACATGTATTGAGCTAAATGTCTTCAAAACTCCCCATGCAGCTTGGACACCCTATTCTTTTATTCTATAAGTTTTAAAGAATAACTGCCCCTAGATTGTGTGAGCCCTGGGCCCTTTTCAGGTTCTCCCCCCAAGTCAGTTTGTTACCATCATTCTAGCAACTTAATCTCTTCCATGATCCTACAAAAAAAGGGACTGTGCCAGCCGTCAGGAGTGATCTGTCTGCCAGATCATCTTCTTGAAACAGAACCTGATCCCCAACGCCCCAGGAAGACCCTGTAGATGTGAGTCCTCAAACCCCTCAAGTGGTCTGGTTGACCCCAGGCACACCAGGCAGAGAGGGCCCCAAAAAGGAGAAATAGAGACTGCGGTCTACATGGATTCATGTTTGGGCTCCAAACATGCCTCCTGGATTGCGCCACTGATTCCAGCGGGAACTAGGCATCAAAAGAGAAATTGGGATGTTTGGCCTCTAAAGCACAGAGCTGCCTTAGGCATGGAGTTGGGACAGGGGTCCTCCTTGTGTGGGGCCAAGGAAGGTGATAGCTATCTGACCAAAGGAGCCCTAGCCCTCAGGCTGTGGAGTGTCCTTGCCCAGGATTCTCATTTTCTCTGTATCCTCTGCTCTGTCTCAGCTGAGCATAGAAGCCTGGGACCACTGGGCCAAGCAAGGCTGAGCAAAGGACCCCATGGCTGGTTCAGGGGAAGGACAGCAGAGAAAGCGGCAGTAAGTCTGGCACACCAGGCAGTGGAGGAAGGGCTGCTTCCACATCAGCAAGGAGTGCCTGTGGGGGCTCCATCATCAATAGACAGGCGCTGGGGTGTACCATCCTGGGCCTTATGAAGATGGAGGGAGGTCATCTGAGGACTGCATGTGGACACCAAGCTATGGAGGGTTTCCCACACTGCAGATCACAGCCAGCCACGGAGGGCCACCCAGAGCCTAGGAAAGATGAACATAGCTACTCTCTGTGGCAGCTGCCATGTGAGCCTTAGGAACCTGGCAGGAGTTAGGGAACAAGGGCTATGAAAAGAGCATGACGTTGGGTGGCAGAGGGCAGAAGCCAGGTTGCTCACTGCTGGAGTGGAGTGTACAGATAAACCAGAGGGTGGCGGGAACGATCCATGTGGCAATGGTTTAGAGTGGGGTACACTGATATGGACTCATTTTTTCGCTTAATATAGATACAGATGGTTACATAGAAATATTTACAGATATGTGTATATACTAGTTAGTATATGCATGGAAGCCTCTTGATTCTGTTAGCCAAAAGAGCCCAGTAACAATGAGCACATCAACTGTCCAGATCTTGGTTCCTAATACCATTCTCTGATAAAAGGAACTGGGGCCCCTGGCAGAAGCAGTTGATCCCAAGGTTAGAACAGGAAATATACAAGATGAGCCTAGAGCATCTTATAGTGCCAGAAAGGAAGGAAGTGCTAAAAAAAAATAAAACCCACAGGGATGGGGGTGTGTCAAAGGGAAATAGAAGCCAGCTGAAAGAGCTCTCAGTGGCCAAACTGGAACAATTTGAGCAACAAAATAAATAATGTAGTACTGGATAATAACCCAAAGTAGAAAACAAGTGGCCATGAGTCTATAGTGATATAAATAAATGATTGAATAAATAAATAAATGAAGGAGAAGAGGCAAATCTCTCAAGTAGAAGAATTGAAAATAATTTATGTAGATCCTCCTCCCACAAGCATTCCTTAAGTGTGGGCTGTGCATAGTGACTTCCTTCCAAAGAGTGGCATATGGAAAGGGAAAAAATAAAGAGTAACTTTACAGTGGAGAAACTTGACAAACATTCCCTCTGCCTAGGGATCAAGGTCAATGTCAACAATGACAAGTCATATTGATGATATTTATAGTATCCATATTGATAGTATGTAGTTTTGATATGATGGGATAATAATGGCACTTTACTTCCATGAGCTTCTTCCCCAAAACATATAACCTCAGTCCATTTGAGACAAAAACATCAGACAAATTTCAATTGAGGGACAGTCAGTCTATAAAATACCTGACCAGTTCTCTTCAAAACTCTCAAGGTCATCAAAAACAAGGCAAGTCTGAGAAATTGCCACAGCCATGAGCTTAAGGAGATATAATGACTACTTGGAATGTGGTGTTCTGGAAGGATCCTGGAAGAGATTAAGAACATCAGGTAAAAGCTAAGGAGAATAAAAATTAATAATTATATAGATATTGGTTCATTAATTGTGACAAATGTACCAGCCTAATGTTAGATGTTAAGAAGAAGGGAATCTGGGCATCATGGTATATGGGAACTCTATATAGTAGTTCCCCCTTATCCAAGGTTTCACTTTCTGAGGTTTCAGTTATGCCTGGTCAACACTGGTCTGAAGATATTAAATAGAAAATTCCACAAATAAACAGTTCATATATTTTAAATTGTTCACTCTTTTGAGTAGTGTGATGAATTCTTAAGCCATCCTGCTCTGTCCCACCCAGGAAATGAATCTTCTTCCCTTTGTCCAGCGTATCCATGCTGTATATGCTATCCTCTCACCATCTTCCCAAGACTCCTGTGTGAAATACATAGGACAACTGAAGCTGAGAAAAGCAGACGGATTTGCCCAAGGTCACATAGGTAGGTCATAGAGGAACCAGTATGTGACATTTCCTTCAAGGGCTTCTGCCTATTGGTAAAGCTTGGGTTACAACAGGACCCAACAATACTTGAGGTATGAGTGGAAAGCCACCTAGGTGTCTACGTGGTGCCACAGGGACTCTGAGAGGCAGTCACTTCCTCTGAGAAAGTGGAAAATGTAGTACAGCATAATGGTTGGTGTATAGTATTTAGAATCAAGCTGGCTAGTTCAAGCCTCTATTCCTTCATCATTATATGACCTGGGCAAGTTGTTTCACATCTCTGAACTTTAGTTGCCTCATCTGTCAAATGGACATTAATGATAATATCTACCTTTTATCATTGTTGTTATAAAGGTTAAATAGTTGATCCATGTAAATAAAGTGTGTAGAATAGTATCTGGTATATAATAAGTGCTCAAGTAAATCCTAGCTCTCATTATCTGCAGAACAGAGATCTTGTACAATTTTACTAATGGCTCTTCTGAGTCTTCTATTGTGGTGGATGTGGTAGAAGGGCTGCCATTTTTTTTTAAAGCATCTAAGGGTTCCCCATGAAATTACAAATGCTTATTAGTATATTGGTCAGTGAACAAGCCCTTTGAAGCCTGATATTTGAAGAAAGCTTAGAAATCACCAGCATTGGGCTAGGGGTTCAGCTCAGAGGTAGTGTGCTTGTCTAGCATGTGCAAGGTCCTGGGTTCGATCCCAGCACCATAAAACAACAGCCACAGCAACAAAAACAGTTGTTTTAGATGGGTAAACTGAGGCCCTGAAAGGGGAAGACCCTAGCTGGAGGGCACTCTGCAAATCAGTGGCTAAGCAGAGCTAAACTGCAGACTTCCTGTACTAGACGCCTGCCACTCTATCAGGTTGATGTTGTTTTGCTTGTGTGTGGTGATGGGGATGGAACTCAGGGCCTTGCGCATGCTAACCAAGCTACATCTCCAGCCCTATATCAAGTTTATATTGTGAGTCTTTAAAAAATACCTCTACTATCCCCAACCCTGTGCTAGGCACCATGGGGAAATGGACTAAAAAGAATGATATAAACCATGTCCTCTGCATTTACAGTTTTAACACAAACTTCAAGTTAGACATGGTGGTGCATCCCGTAATCCCAGCAACTCTGGAGGCTTAGGCAAGAGGATCATGAGTTCAAAGCCAGCCTCAGCGAAAGTGAGGCACTAAGCAAATCAGGGCGACTCTGTGTCTAACTAAAGTACAAAATAGGTCCGGGCATGTGGCTCAGTGGTTTAGTACCCCTGGTTTCCATCTCCAGTATCCCAAAAAAGTAAGCTTCACAGATAAGATTCTAATGTTTGCTTGGAGAAAAAGAAGACAAAAATCAATATATATGGAAATGCTGGCTTAGGGACTCTAGTCTGGTTGTACAGAGGTTGGTAGCCATAGTAGGATCAGGGAGGGCCACAATGGCTTTCTGAGGGAGCTTGTGCCTCATCTGAAACTTTAAAGTTTGCAGGCTTGATGCAGGCAGAGAACATGGCACTTGGATAGAGCTGAGGCCCAGTGGAGGCAAAATGGCTCTTTATGAAGGTTGGGGGAAGCAGGTGATGAATACTGCAATTTTTTTTGGACTAGAGATTGAACCCAGGGGTACTCTACCCCTGAATCACATCCCAGTCCTTTTTATTTTTTTTTGTTTTGAGACAGGGTCTCATTAAGTTGCTAAGGCTAGCTTTGAACTCACAATCCTCCTGCCTCAGCCTCTCGAGCCGCTGGGATTACAGGCACATGCCACCATACCCAGCCTATGGCCACTCTTAATCTACCAATAGTTTAACAACCAGTTTGCAAAATTTTTGAATATTTAACAAGTGATCCTCAACTCCAGGGTATCACTGACTATGGGTGAGAAAAGGTGTTTCCAGGGCAGTAGGAGCTGGGCCTTGTGGGGAGCAGGGTGTCAGGATGGAGGGCTGGCTGGTTTGGGTGTCACTGGCTCAGGGAGCAGCTGGGTGCCAGCCAGCAGGTCACATGCAGATTCCACTATTAGCTATTGAGCTGTACTCTTTGCTGGGCTCCATGCCAGATATTTAACATACATTAGCTCATTTAATCCTCACAACAGCTTTGAGAAGTGTTCATTCATTCATTGTTGCAACCATCCACCCATGCATCTGTCTGCTGAACAAATCCATATTGAGGACCTACTATGTGCCAAACACTGTTTGAAGCACAGTGATGAAAACAGTCATTACCCTCATGGTGCTTCTATTTGAGTGGAAGGAAACAGACAATAAACACATTTTGAAAAGGAATGAAAAATAATGACCAGTTGTGGTGTTTGGAAGGAAACCAAAAAAGTACTGAATTGGGAACAAAAAGGGTACTGCTGTTTAAGACAGGGTGGTCAGGAAGTATGTCTTGCAGGAGGTGATTTGTAAGAAAAAGAAGGAGCTGGGCATGGTGGCACACTGTCTATCATCCCAGTGACTCCAGAGGCTGAGACAGGAGGATCACAAGTTTGAGGCCAGCCTCAGCAACTTGGCAAGGCCAAGCAACTCAGCAAAACCCTGTTGCAAAACAAAATTTTAAAAGGACTCAGCTGTGACTCAGTGGTAGAGCACCCTAGTTTCAATACCTGGTACCAAAAAATAAATAAATAAGTAAATAAAAATTAAAAAGCTCAAAGAAGTGGGCACGGGTCCAATACAGCTGGTCTTAGCAGGCTGTGGTGAGAACTTGGAGAGACTTATCATGGGGTTATCACATGAGCTGGCTCCTGTTTAACCAGCTCATTCTGACTAGTGTGAAGAATGGATTACAGAGAAGGAGAAAAGCAGAAAGGAAAGCCAATTAAGAGATTTGTGTGTCTAGGCAAGATTGGTGATGCTAGGTCCAGAATGGTGGAGGTAAGGGCAGAAAGAGGTAAAGAAGGCCATGTCCAAGATCATGCAACTAATGAATGGTAGAACTTGAATTCTCATTCATACTGCTTCCCATGCCTCACGCAGTCTCGTGGAAAGAAATTTAAATTTGCCAATTTAAGATCTCAAAACCTGGGACAGGACTGGGGTTGTGGCTCAGTGGTAGAGTACTTGTCTAGCACGCGTGAGGCACTCACTGGGTTCAATCCTCAGCACCACATAAAAATAAATAAAATAAAATAAATGTATACTCAGGTGTCATGGTATATGCCTGTAATCCCAGCAGCTTGGGAGGCTGAGGCAAGAGGATTGTGAGTTCAAAGCCAGCCTTAGCAGAAGCGGGGGTCTAAGCAATTCAGTGAGACCCTGTCTCTAAATAAAATACAAAATAGGGCTGGGGATGTGGCTCAGTGGCCCAGAGCCTCTGAGTTCAATCCCTGGTACCCCCTCAACTGGTTTAAAAAAAAAAAACTGGTAAAAAATTTTGAAATGGAGTAATGACAGAAGAAGAATGCAACTCTTTATATATATTTGTAGCTTGCACTTAAATGACCAGCTATTCAAATGCTCATATACTTCCATGGGAACACAGGCTCCTTGAGGGCAGGGATCTGAGTCATACAGGATTTCCCGCCTAGAGCCTTGACTCATGGTGGGAAGAGTCCCTGAATGGAAAGATGACCAATTCTCCCAGCTACTGTGCCAGCTCTGGCTGTGCCGGGTTTGGTTCACCTTGTCAAACCTCTTGGCTGAGTGCCCTTAAGCTGCACCAGAAATAAAGAGAAGCCACTACCTAACCAAGTCCCTCTCTGAGCAGCACAAATACCTAAGGCTGTCCCGTGCAGGGGCAGCAGAGGCCCAAAACAGCAGCCCTGACTTTAAAATCTGATCTGCCCAGCTCAGCTGCCTCTCTGTTGTGGAAGCTCACACAAGGTGCTTGACTTGTGCACATCTCAGTTTCTCCATCTATGAAATGGGGCAATGAGTGGTTCCCACCCATGCAGATCACTGTAAGGATCGAATGAGATTACACACAGAACATGCTTGATACATTTTCTGACCCTCAGTGGTTTCTCCAGATGCTTCCTTCTTTCATCCCAGATGGGGAGAGGAGTTAAGAACCCAGTGCCCAAAGTGTCTCTGATCTTGAGGTTCCCAGGGAATCCCTGGCCCAATCCCAAGAGGTCAGCATGTGAGAGGTCAGCATGTGAGAGGCCAGTGAAGAAGCACACACCTTTCCTAGCCCCTTTCCCACCTGGGTTCCACTCCCCCATCCCCTCCTATCCCACCATGGCCTGTCTTAAGCACCTGGGAGTTGCCTAATTAGAGCTAATTAGCTTTCCCTGCAATAAAACCCCAAGGATGGAAAGGCTCTGTAGCTCAGACCTCTGACAGTAATCATGTTAAGTAGATATTTATTTATCCCTTTATTAAGCAAGCCAATTAGCATGTAATATCTAAGAAGCTGATTTTCAGGCCTGGGAGCTGAGCACGTGCTGTCAAGACTCGAAGGCCCCACTTGGGGATCCTCAGTGTCTTGTCCTCCCTAATCCCAAAGAAGCCAGGTCATGGGATGGTAGGGTATCAGAAGAGCCATTGGACACATCTGTACTGTTTGGAGACTAAGGCTCAGGACAGAGGTAGGAGCTTGCCCAAGATCACACAGCGGGTTCCCAGGGAATCCCTCAGAATATGGAAGATGTTAAGGAGCTCTGTAAAGAATACCCACTTGGCACAATGTGGAGACAGGAGATATGATTGCCTTAAACTTTGGTGAGGGTGGGTGATCAGAAAAAGCTTTATGAAGGATTTAGCATGTGTGCTTTGACCAGAGGACACTGGGTGGCAAAGGACGTACCTGTCAAAGAAATACTATGGTCAGAGGCACAGAAGAATGTACAGCGTGTTTGGGAACCTGAGGCATGACACTTGCCTGGGACTCTGGCAATGTGAGGGCAGTACAGTAGTGGGGAGTCCTCAAAGGGTGGGGAGGACCAGATGCTGAGGATTGAATGGCAGCCAGCTGAGGTTGGTATGTTACCACAGGATTAGTGAGGCATGGTGGCACATGCCTGTAATCCCAGTAACTTTGAAGGCTGAGGCAGGAGGATTGCCAGTTTGAGGCCAGCCTCAGTAACTTAGCGAGGCTCTCAGAAACTTAGTGAGGTCCTGTCTCACAGTAAAAAAAAAAAAAAAAAAAGTCTAGGGGTGTAAGGTCTGGGTGGTAGAGCACCCCTGGGTTCAATCCCTAGTACTGCAAAAAAAAAAAAAGTGGCAGGAGGCTAGCATCAGGCAGCCCGGCCTTGGTTTCTACCTGGGCTCCCATCTGGGGAGGGAGGAGGGAGTCTGGACCACAGACAGACAAGGAGCAGATCAGTGGAGGAAAGTTCCTGCATTATTCATTCATTCATTCAAGCCAGGCTTCATGAATGCTACCTTGTGGCCAGCAATGGTCCTCGGGGATGCTCCCAGTTGAATTATGGAGACAACCATGCAGCAAAAAGATTTGCAATCCAGCAGGGTGCAGTGGCACATATCTGTAATACCAGCAGCTCTGGCTCTGGAGGCTGAGGCAGGAGAATCTCAAGTTCAGAGCCAGCCTCAGCAAAAGCAAGGCAGTAAGCAATTCAGTGAGACCCTGTCTCTAAATAAAAAAACAAAATAGGGCTGGGGATGTGGCTCAGTGGTAGAGTGCCCCTGAGTTCAATCCCTGGTACAAAAAGTCAAAAAAGATTTATAACCCCGTGCAATAATAGCTGAGAAGGAAGAGAGGTCTGAATGAAGGAAGGGAGAAGTCTACTCTGCCTGATGCCGTTTGAAATACCTTCCCAAGTGAGTGGGCAGATCCCCAAAGAATTAGCCAGGGCTCTAGATGTTATGATACTTCGTGTCTGTCCAGTACCTTTGACCTACCTATTACATACAGTATTTATGTGTTTAACCCTCCCAAGAACTCTGTGGGACAGAATATTAGTCCCATTTTACAGATGGCAGAAGCTAAAATTGAACAGTGAAGCAACAAATAACAGCATAGGCTAGAGAAAGCCCAGTCTTTAAAAGCTGTCAGCTCATAGTTCTAGTCTTAGCTTTACTACTCACTAGTTGGAATTTGAGCAAGATTCAGTGTCTTGGAGCCTCAGTGTCTCTGCCCATAAAATGGAGAGAATGCTTGTTTTGGATTCATTGAGCACTTAATAAGTGTTCCACAAATGTCAGTTCACTTAATCCCTGCCCTTAAGTGACTTGCCCAAGGTCATCCAACTTGTCAAAACCCCAACCCAGGCCCTTTGACTCACAAATCAATCTTACCCAAGAGGGCCTCACAATTTCTTTAGGGATGAGAGGGAGGCAGATGGAGAGGCAGAACAGGAGGGGGCTTGGCTATATAAGGATAATAACCCATGCTTTCTCAACCTCCAAGGGAGGCTGAAAAGAGAAAGGCCAAGCTTACTCAAGCTGACAGCAAGGAGGATAGAGGCTAGACGTTCGGATGATTTTGCTGACAAAATTGTGAATCACCAACCGGAAGAGCTGAGGCTTTGGAGGCCTGGGATCTCTAACAACAGAAATAATCCCAATGAGTCTGAGCTGGGGCGAGGCTGCCCCATGCAGAGGAAGAGGGAATGATGAGATCATCAAGGCCGCAGACTGGAAAGAACCCAAATAGGTCATCTGGTCCAGCCCCCTGCCTCTGGGCAGAAGTGTTCTGGAACCAGACAAATGAGAATCATGTTTGCTTTTCAAGGTCTCCAGGGGAAGAGATTCCTCAGCTTGCTTTGGTCATTCTTGAACATACTCTCACAGCTCACTACCAGAAGTTTCTTTCTTTTGGCTGACCACAATCTCTCTTGCTTTTTGTGGCAAAGTTGCTGGCCAACTTTGGGCCACTGGCTCCAGTACTAAGCAGGGAGGAACGATTGTGGCTTCTGTTTGTTGATGGGTAGCCACCAACTCCCAAGGGTCAATTCCAAGGTCAGCGACTAAGTCCGTCCATCATGAATCCCACCCAGCTCTCTGAACACCTCTGTAGCACATTCGCTCAGGTGCCCTATGCCTGTAGCAGCATAGGCCATTGTCATCACCCAGGAGACCTACAGGACCTCAATTCCATGTCTTTGTTTCTGCTGTTACTTCCTAGACCACAAGCCTTTTCTTGCAGGATTCCAGCTTATTTCAGTCCAACCCACCCTTCAACACTTATTCAAAATTCACTTCCTCAGTGAAACCTTCTTAAGTCTTCCAGGCAGAGAAAACAATCCCCTCCTCAGGTCTTTGCTTCACAGCCTGATATCAGGGATAGGGTTGGAGGCTAAACATGGCTGAATGTCCACAACGTTTTTCTTTCCTTTTCCTTCCTTCTTTCTTTCTCCCTCCCCCCTCCGCCCAAGTACTGGGGGGAAAAAAACCCAAGCCCTTGCACATGCTAGGCAGATGCTGCACCAAGGAGCTACATTGCCAGCCTGACTTTGGCAACTTCTTATGGTTCAACCCAAATACTAGGTCTGCTTTCCTCCCTAGAACTAAGGACCGAACTGTCTTCGTCTCTGAACACCCGCCACATCCATCACTCCCCCCCTCCCCGCCATGCTTAAGTGCCTGGAATATCACCTTGTGCACCAAAGGGGCCAACCCATGTTTATTGAATCTGTTCAATAGTCACAATAATGAAATGATATTATTTGGACGAGCCTTTTACCAAAGTTCATTCAGACATTTTGCTTCAGTTAATCCTTATAACCAGAGTGTGAGGAAGGTCCTCTGCTTTCCCAGCTCATAAAAAGGGGAAACTGAGTTACAATGAAGTTACATCCATGGCATCTTACATCCATTATGATCCAGAATTGAAGGTGGTGTCCATATACATTCACCTCCAAGCAGCTAAAGAGTTGCATTTTCTTTCTATCCCAGTGTTTCTCTCCAAACATGATGTTCGTATTGCTGATATTCAGAGGATTTTAAGTGGCACACAAATGAGAACATGTTCATAGTGACATACTCACTTTAAGATTTATTAGGAAAACAATACAAGCACCACACCACAAATAGTTTCATGCAGAACATTGCTTGGAATGACATTGAGATAAGTATTAAAGGTTTTTTTCTTCTTCTTTCCACTAGTAAGTCTATTTATCTTAGCACAGCAGTGCACACCTGTAATCCCAATTACTTTGGAGGCTGAAGCAGGAGGATCACATGTTTGAGGTCAACCTCAGCAACTTAGCAAGACCTTGTCTCAAAATAAAAGATAAAAAGGGGATTGGGGATGCATCTCATTCATAGAGCACCCCTGGGTTCAATCCTCAGTACAAAAAAATGTAAGTCTATTTAAAGAAAAATATCAGCTAAATAATCAAAGAGGGATGATGAAATTATGGCATAAGCCATGATGATGGGATGGAAACAATAAACCTGTGGGATGCACCACACTCTTCTCACATCCTGGAACCACCCGGCCACAGGGTTGCTTTGGGGGGCTCAAGGGAAGCTTTTCTTGAAGAGAATCTGCATACATGGTGAAAGTGGAACAGCTGAGGAAGAAGAATCTGTGGATTCAATTGGACCTGGCTTGCTATCCTAGCCAAACCTCTTTCTAGAAAGCACTTTCTCTGCTCAGGGACAGAATATAATCTTCAAAAGGAGCTAGCTCTCCGTCACTTTTGTATTCCCAGCACCTAGCAGAGGGCCTGACACCTAGTAAATGCTCAATAAATATTAGCAAAGTTTGAGTGAATAAAGGAGTTCTGGATTCCTCATTTCTCTGGCCCAGTGAGAAGAGGCAGTTTCTACTGTCAAAAATTATCCTGAAGCTGGGTGTGGGGCACATGCCTATAATCCCAGTGACTTGAGAGAGAGATTCAGGCAGGAGGATCACAAGTTGAAGACCAGTCTTAGCAACTTAGGGAGACTCTGTCTCAAAATAAAATAAAGGGGCCTGGGAATGGATGTCAGTCTCAGAACACCCATGGGTTCAATCCCAAGTACCATCGTCCCCCAAAAAAACAAGACATTATGAACCTTTAATGAAGTATCTCAAAGCGTGTCACACTGGGTCAGGCATATAGTTAGCCTTCAATTGGTGGAAGACATACTTTTGCTGTAACTATTGTGACAGGAGAGGATGATCTGTGAGCATCACATAAGGCAATTCAGGCTCTCCCCAGGCCCCAGCATCTCAGCTTACAACTAAGCAGAAAGGCCTAGGACTTTGTTAGGCCTGAACATATACAGTGTCCTCACTCACACTGCAGGGGACTAGAAGCTCTCATCTGCTTGTGCCTTGTGCCAAAGGCCTGGCCTGGCTTGCTGCTCCAAGAGCTCCCTCCTCAGAGTCTGGGCCATGCACCAGAGCCAAGCAGTTTCCCAGGCACCTCAGGGTCATCCCTGTGGCCTGCTCCCCTGCCAGATCCCCCACTGGGGTTCAAGTTCCTCTACCACATGGCCTGCCCAGCAGGCCTGGTGTTGGTGATGTGGCCAGAGCAAAGGGCGATGGATCTCAGGCCCCACTGAGAGGGAGGCCCTGGAGGAAGGAGGCAGGGAAGGGGTGAGGAGCCCCCCCCCAACACCTGGGGAGGCCAACACCAGCAGACCCGCTCCAGAGGTTGGAAAAACCCCTGCAGCCCCAGGAGGACAAGAGGGGTCTGTTTCTGTGGCTAATGCAACAGGTCCTTCATGGGGTGTGAGGTCTGGCTAGTTCAGGGCATGCGGAACCCGAGAGGGGCCAGCTCACAGAGAAGAGAGCTCTGTGCAACTGTTTACAGGTCCCTCTTATTAGAGTTGCAAGCAAGGACTTAGAACGCATGGTAGAGCTGGTCTGGGGGTCCCCAAACCTGGTTGCATCTGAACCACCCCAGGGGCATGTTAAAGATACAGACTTTCAGGCCCAGAATCAGCAAGGAGGGGGAAGGGGAGGAGCTGTGATCCTGCCAAATTGGTAAACTACAGCTATAGTTCACTCTATGAAAAAAACATTAAGATGTGAGCTGAGCATGGTGGTGCATGCCCGTAAACTCGTAAACTCAACTACTCAAGAGGCTCAGGTGGGAGGATCACAAGTTTGAGGCCAGCCTCAGCAACTTAGTGAGATCCTGTCTCAAAATAAAAAAGGGCTGGGGATATAGCTTAGTGGTAAACCATTCCTGCATTCAATCATCATCTGCCACACCCACAAAAAGAAGAAAAAATTAAAAAAATAGATATAATTCACATATCATTAATTTCATCTTTTTTTTTGTACTGGGGGTTGAACCCAGGGTCGCTTAACTACTGAGCCACACCCTCAGCCCCCCTTTTAAAAATTTATTTAGACACAAGTTTTCACTAAGTTGCTTAGGACCTCTCTAAGTTGCTGAGGCTGGCCTCAAACTCTCAATCCTCCGGCTTCAGGCTCCCTAGCCACCGAGATTACAGGCGTGCACCACCATGCCTGGCTAACTTCACCCTTTTTAAGTGTACAATTCTATGGATTTTACTTTGTGCACCTTTATCACTATTTCATTTTGGAGTATTTTCATCACCCCAAGAAGAAACTTCACCCCTTTGCCACAAGCCCCTATTAACCACTAATTTGCTTGCTGTCCCCATGGATTGGCCTATTGTAGACACTTCTTATGAATGGAATCACACAATACATGCTCTTTGTATCTGGTTTCTCACACTTAGCATAATGCTTTCAAGGATCACGCATGTTAGAGCCTGGATCAATACTTCACTCCTTTCATTGCATGGATATACAGAATTTTGTCCATTCCTGAACCAGTTGCTGGGACTTTGGAGGTTATTCCACCTCCTAGCTATTCTGGATAATGCTGCTACGGACCTTCATGTGCAAATTTTTCCATGGATGGGTGCTTTCCTTTCTCTCGAGCATGTACCTAGGAGTGGAATGGCTAGGTCATAAGATAATTCTGTTGAATAGGTTGAAAAGCTGCCAAACTGTTTTTCCTTTTCATCGCTTTATATTTCCACCAGCACCTTGTATTTTCACCAACAATGCAGGAGGGTTCCATTTTCTCTGGATCTGTGACAGCCCTTGGTATTTTCCTGAGGCTTTTGTTTGTTTTTGCAGTACTGGGGATGGAACCTAGTGGGGCTGTACCACTGAACTACATCCCTAGTGAAGTTAGCCAGGCATGGTGATGCACACCTGTAATCTCGGTGGCTAGGGAGGCTGAAGCAGGAGGATTGAGAGTTTGAGGTCAGCTTCAGCAAAAAACTACACACACACACACACACACACACACACACACACACACACATATATTTTAAATTTCTTTAAGCCTTTCTAAGTTGCCAAGGTGGGCCTTGAACTCTCAATCCTCCTGCCTCAGCTTCTCAAGTTACTGGGATTACAGGCACACAACACCATGCCCCCATTTTTGGAGGTTTTTTCTTTCTTCTTTTTTTTTTCTAAATTCTAGCCATCACTGGGTGTGAAGTGGTATCTCATTGTGATTTTGATTTGCATTTCCTTAATGACTATGATGTTGAGCATCTTTTTATGTGTTAACCGAATTTGCATATCTTCTTTGGAGAAATGTCTATTTCTCCAAATTTCTCTTGCTCATTTTTAACATTGGGTCTTTTTTATTCCTGAGCTGTAGGAGTGCTTCATACATTCCTGACACTAGACCATTATTAGATATGATTGGGAAATATTTTCTCCCATTCTGTGGGTTGTCTATTTGCTCTCTTGATCTACAGTTCACTTTTATTCATGCCCCACTTTGGGAGGGGGACTGGGGATTGAACCCTGGGGCACTCTACCACTGAGCTACATCCCTAGCCGTTTTGATTTTTTTTTTTTTCTGTTTGGAAACAGGGTTTCCCTACGTTGCCCAGGCTGGCCTGGAACTTGGCGATCCTCCTGCCTCAGCCTCCCAAGTCTCTGGGATTGCAGGTGTGCACCACCACACCCAGTTTCATCTTCTTTCTACAGATAAAGCAAGTGAGGTTCAGAGAGGAAAGGGGCTTGCCTAAACCAATTCTGTAAGAGTCAGTAGCAGAAAGCTTTCCCCTTTCCATCCTAGAGGCCCAGGGAGGTGGACTGGGACGTGGAGCAATGCAATAGCATGGATAATTCAAACCAGTGCCTTGCCCACCAATTATTCCTATTTGCTTTTGGAATGCACAATCCCGGTTTTGGTATATGGCTTCTCTTGATCATTATGTCCTATTTCAACTGCTCCCAGTGTTTGGTTATTTTCCTGTTATCCCATCAATGCTTGGTCAGAGAAAATGGCCCAGGCTTAAACTTCTTCTAGGGAGAATCTACATGAGGATGAGCAAGAATCCAGGCCAGTGTACACGAGCCTGTTGCTCTAGGGTACAAAATGGTCCACACACAAGGCTGAGGAAGAGTCCTCAGAATAGGAGTGCCTGCCAGGAGCCAGGTGTACCAAATCATCTTTTTAAGTTTTTTCCCCTGATACTAAGGACTGAATCCACAGACTCCTTATCACTGAATTACTTCCTCTGTCTTTTTTTATTCTTTTATTTTGACATGGGGGTCTCACTAAGTTGTATAAGGTCTTAGTAAGTTGCTGAGGCTGGCCTTGAAATTGTGATCCTCCTGCCTTGGCCTCTCAAGTTGCTGGGATTTCAGGCATGCATCACCATGCCCAGCCCAAATCCTCTCCTTGAGGTATGAATTTCCTTGTGTGCACTACTGCCTCTTGTATGTGTCAACCGCTCAGCAACAGAAGAGTTTTTGGTTTTTTGCTTCTTCATTTCAAATGTTAGGCCAACTAATATTAAACCTATGATAGAAATTAACCAAAACACATACAAAATAAATGTATATCCTGATTTGGACAGTAGGCAAGGACAATGAGCCAATTTTATGAACCACTCCTTTGCCTATACCTCTGTTATGAGGGTTTCCTGTGATTTCAGGGAATTCCCAATATTTCAGCAAATTCCCAACTTTCTTTCTCATTGCTTTTTGTGCCACTTACTTAGCTAGTTTAAGAAGATTAAAACTTTTTCTTTTGGCTGGGCGTGGTGGCCCACACCTGTAATTCCAGCTACTTGGAAGGCTAAGGCTCAAGGATCGCAAGTTTGAGAACAACCTCAGCAATGGAGTGATACCACGTCTCAAATTTAAAAAAAAAAAAATAAAAAGGGCTGGGGATGTAGCTCAGTGGTAGAGTATATTGGGGTTCAATCTCCAGTGCCACAAAAACAAACAAAATGAGACTGAGTAGAGCTATTCTGGGATAGGGGCCCTCTCTTGAACACAGCACCTTATATCCAGGCCCAGATGTCTTAGAACCCCTCCGAATTCTTCAGAACAGCATAAGAAAGAGTCAAGACGAGCAGGGTGCTAACCCTGATGCTGCAGATGCATGATGCTGGGACAGTCCTCAGCCATTTCAGGTTAGACCCTGCAGAGATGAGCACCCTCTGTTCCCTCCTCCCCCCATGAAGCCTCCTCTCCCTTGTTCACTCCATCAGTACAGTATTAAGTACTAAGCGGCCTTCAGACAAAAGAAACTCCCAATCACCTCCCCTCTCCCCTCAAGCCAGAGAGAGCTTAAAGCTCTTTGGCTCCCTTCTACACAGAGGGACACCTGAGGGAGGAGAGGAGGAGGAGAAGGAGAAGGTGGAGGCCACGAAGTTGGGAAGAATGGAGGCTGAGTTTCTGCAGCCTACTGTTGGTTCCCTCTCCCCACATGGTCTGCTTGAGCACAACAGGTTAAGAATAAGCCCCAGAGGGGAACAGAGAGGACAGGGACTTTAATTGGAGACAAGGGTCATTGTACCTCACTTTGTTCCCTATCAGGCTAGAAGAGCAACAGAGGATCCCTGTAGCATCCAGCTAAACAAGGGTTGGGGGGGGGGGTGTAGGAGGCAGGAAGATTCTAGAAACAGGAATGGGGAGGGGGGAAGACCCATTTTCCTCGTGTTCAAAAGGGCTGGTCAGTAGCCCATGAGTGGGGGCAGGGGTGTCAAAGGCTAGGGATGGAGACTGGGGTTTAGGATGGGGCTGGGGACTATTCTCAAGGTTCAGATAGCTGCCTGTCTTGGAGGACCTCCTGGGCCTCAAAACTATGCCCGCCTTCCAGCCCACAGACACACACACAGAAAGAACTCCCAAGCAAGTACCCATTTTCATAGTCCACCAGGAGGAGCAGAGGATAATTGGGGAATATCCTGCCATCTTCCAGATAGAGAAATATGAGGCCCAGGAGAAAGAAAAGCTGGCCATTGACAACAGAACCTAAAACAAGAGCCATTGCTAGCCCCATGGAATGAGCCTTGAGGTGGGGGTGGGGGACGCCTAGGACCTGGTGGGTAGGATGGAGGTGGGAGGTGAGGTGGAGCTGAGCCGGTTGAGACGCTAATCACTAGCTCTTTATTTAGCTTTTGATCTGAAGCAGCTAAACTAATGCAAATGAAATTCCACAAGTGAAAAGGGTTTCTCTGGTGAGACTGCTCAGCGGAGGGCCCAGAAGCCAGGTAGGCGAGGACCCACCCCAGGGAAGATTGGCATGGTGCCCAGGCAGCCACTGGGTGGCGCTGTCTCTCCACCCAAGTTGTTTAGGCGGGTTTCAGATGCCAGGGCAAAGAAGTCACCCCCATTCATGCCCCATCCTGCCAGGGCCTTAACAAAGGCCTCTTGGGTTAGGGCAGGGAAAACCAGTTTGGACCAAACTCTAGGCCTCCTCTGACACGTGGGTGGAGAATGGAGGGTCCAGACTGGCAGGACTCAAGAAATTCAGGGGAAGGAACAGGCAGTTGTGTTGGGGCCCAAAGGGACTGCCCCATTTCTCCACCACTCCTTGGAACTAAGAAGCTCCCAAGTATCCTGAGCCTGAAGATGAGAAAAAACAGTTCTTCCCATTTTAATAGTGAACACACTGAGGTCCAGAACCCCAAGAGCCTAAAACCAAGTGGGACTAGCCACCTCGAAAGTATCTCTTCTCAAAATTTAGGGTTCAAAATGAGCCCCTTTTTGGCTAGGCCAAAGCAGGAACTAGAAGTGGGCTTTAGAAATGCAAATGCCATACATGAGTGACAGGCTAAGGACAATGGAGGAGGGTGCAGTGAATAGGGCAGCCTAGGCCTGGGAGCCTGGCTCCCCACGTGGGATGGGAGTGGGGGAGGGAGCTGGAGGAAAGAGGCTGGACCCCATCACTGGGATCCCAGACCTGGCGAATTGGAAGGGGCAGGGAGGGGGAAGGGATTACGCAGCAGATGGGGTGGGGCTTCAAGGAGTGATACCCTGCTGGGAGGTGGGGCTGGGATGGGGACAGAAGAGCCCTGGGCATGGGGCCAGTGGGTACAGACCCACTAACCTGGAAACCCAGAGAAAAATGGGGCAGAGAAGCTAAGAATTTGGCTGGGGGTCCGAGCAGGCCCAGAACTAAGGAAGGCAACAACAGGTGCTTGGGACAATGCATCCGCTGGGTCCGTATACCAAGGTCAGGTGAAGGGGCTGCTCCCCAGTCCTACTGCCAGGAGTTTGTTGTGGGCTCCCTCACTCATTAGAGATGTGCTCCAGAGCACTGGTCCAATTGCAAGGAGGCTATCTGCCTCGTGAGATCCTTGGGACAATAGGGGTAAGTGCTTAGGAAAGTACAGAAGTGCTCCATGAATTCTTTTTTTTTTTGCAGGGGCGTGGGGGGGGTACTGGGGGTTGAACTCAGAGGCACTCAGCCACTGAACCATATCCCCAGCCCTATTTTGCATTTTATTTACAGAAGGGTCTCACTGAGTTGCTTAGCACCTCGCTTTTGCTGAGGCTGGCTTTGAACTCGCAATCCTCCTGCTTCAGACTCCTGAGCTGCTGGGATGACAGGTGTGCACCACCACTCTCACCTGCTCCATGAAATCTTATGGCTCCTTTGATCCATATTGACTGTCCCACCTGTGAGCTCTGGGCTTGGCTTGCTGGCTCTGTGGCTCAGAGGTTGGTAACCTGCGAATAAGGCTGGCTGTGCTGAAGGGGCTCCACCTGGGTCCAGCTCTGTTCTGAGGAGGCTCTGGAAGCCTAGGTTATAAGCAGCACAGTCCTGACCAGCTTGCTGGCCGTTGGGGTCTGAGGATGGGACTCCTTGCAGGCCTGAGCCCCAAGTTAGGAGAGGGCTTCTGAAGAGGTACGTCAGAGAGTGGCTGTGTGTTGGGGGGGCATCTTGGTTAGCTCTGGTGGCCCAGCCACAAACTAAGTCTCTGATAGAGGCAGTCAAAAGGCCAGAGAGGGCGTCCCATCCAAATCAAAGTGCATCAGTGGCAGCCCATCTAAGGAGTGAGAAGAAAGTTTTATATATATATATATGTGTGTGTGTGTGTTATTTATTTTTCTTCATCCTTTAATAATTGGAACATTCATCATATCTTTTGAAATATATATATAATCAAGAAATAAAGTTAGTACACATATAGTGACAGCACATACATGCTTCCTCTGTCTCGGAAGCTGCATTAACTCCCAGGATGCTTGAAATGCCTTATGGCTGTAAGGACTATGACCATCTCCACTTTGCATACTCTTTGTAAAAAAATATATATATTTTTTAGTTGTAGTTGGGCACATTACGTTTATTTTATTTATTTACTTTTTTGTGGTGCTGAGGATCGAACCAAGGCCTTGCACGTGCTAGGCGAGTGCTCTACTGCTGAGCCACAACCCCAGCCCCTCCACTTTGTATACTCTTAAGCACAGACAGATAAGTCATATGCCCAGTGAGAGCCAGGATGCAAATTCACCCAGGCTGGCCCCAGAGCACATGTTCAGAACCATACATTATATATAAATCAGTCCTTGTGAATATACTGGGTGGGTATGCTCAAAATACTCCAGGAATAAGAGTCCATGATTTTAAAAGTTTGGTGACCACTGTCCTGTAAGGGCATTAGCTCTAGAAGGACCCTTAAAAGATGTTCGTGGTGTAGGTGGCAACATTAAAGCCCAGAGAGGGCAGCACTTTGTCTCAGATGACACAGAAGATGAATGGTAGTGTTTGACCACTAATCTAGATGTTTTGTCTCCTATGATTAAAATTCCCAATTGCTCAATTGTTCCCATATCCCCGTTCCCCACTCCTCCTCTCTTCCTTTCCTCCTGTCTCCTCCACCAGTGTTCTTCTGCTCTCCTGTGATCCCAACCTCCACATATGCAGGAAGAACAGCTGCTTCTGGCTCACAGGGCTGCCTTCCGGACTTTGGCCAGGATCCTCCTGGTAACCTCTTGGCCCAGGTCCAGAGTGGCCACTGTCCTGTGGGAAAGAGGAGGTGGCAGCGTGTGTCTTAAGAAATTGTTTAGGTAGGCAGAGCCACGGAGAAAATCAGCTTGGGAAGCAGGGCCTCCTGACCTTATGATCTACATCAGGCATGCTCACAAATGGAGAGGGGGGGAGGTAGAGTTATATAGGTGCACAGGAGAGTGGAGCTATATATAAATCCATAAATGTAGAGTTACATAGATATGGCGGTCCATAAATCCATAGAAACAGCTACAGAGCCATAGAGATTACTACGTAGATACATACAAATTCTCCAGACAGAAGAAAGCCTTATGTAAAAGTGTGAATAAAAGCCTTGTTAGAAAGCGTGGCTATTTAAAGCACCACAACTTGATTCTCCCCTTTGGGCTGGAAAGATGTGTCACTGAGGACCAGAGGAATCACAAATCGGGCTACTCTGGCAGCCTCTGAAGCTGCCTCTTCTCATTCCTACGTGACGTTGACACATTGTAAGGGAGGGGGTTCACCACCACCAGGTGCTCAGCTACCTCCTCCTGCCTCCAGTGGCCCTGGCCCTCTGCAAAGGACTTCTGTCCACTCTTGAGTTCTCTGAATTGAGCCAAAGGCTGCCTGCATCCATGGATGCCAGCTCCGCTCCCCAGGAACCACCAGACCCCAGTATGTTCTCTCTGCCCAGTGATAGGCCTTAGGAGGTGTGAAAACAGAAATCACCTCCCTCACAATCTTCTCCATGCTCATCCTGACCCCCGTGTCTGTGTACCCATGAGATGCCTCTCTTTGCATCTCAAAAGGGAAGGCCTGGAAGCCTGGACCAGGTCTTACCTAGGGCCCTTGTGGCCTCAGGCACATTCCAAGGCCCTGACCCATGCAGCTGGCCACAGCTGCCCTTGGGAGCCACTCCCTTATCTTTGAAGCAATGGGTAGGGTTATGGTTAGCTAGGAATAAGGTCCCTCAGATACCTCCAAGCAACTGGGACAGAGACAAAGGACAATGAACTCCAGGGACCAGTTCTTGGTCTCTAACTTCCTCCCTGCTTCTGGTTGAGGTCTCTGACTCTCTTTTATCTGCCCCCTCCTCCTTTCTCTTACCTTTATCTCTTTCTTTTTGTCCTTTCCTCTGATATTCTCTCTCTCTCTCTCTCTCTCTCTCTCTCTCTCTCTCTCTCTCTCTCTCTCTCTCTCACACACACACACACACACACACACACACACACACACACACACCTCTCTCTGAATGTGTGTGTGTTGGGGGCAGGGAACTGGGGATTGAGCCTAGGGGTGCTCTACCACTGGGCGAGATTCCAGCCTTTTTAATTTTTTAAAAATTTGAGGCAGGGTTTCTCTCAGTTGCTGAGGCCTGCCTCAAACTTGCAATCCTCCTGCCTCAGCCTTCAGAGTGGCTGACACTATAGGCCTGCACACCATGCCTAGATGTTTCTCATTTTTCTATTTCTGTCTCTCCCTTTCTCTGTTTATTGTTCCTGCTTCCCTAATCTCCCCCACTTTTCTTTTCTCCTACATGTTTCTTTCTTCCTCCCCTCACCCTACTCTAACTAGATCTTGGATTGGGTCTTGGTCTCTCTCTCTCTCTCTCCTCCCCCCACCTCCGCCGCAGACTGAACTCATGAGCATCCCCCCAGCCCTTTTTAGAGACAGGGTCTTGCTGAGTTACTTAGGGCCTCGCTAAGTTGCTGAGGCTGGCTTTGAACTCACAATCCTCCTGCCTCAGTCTCCCGAGCTGCTGGGATTACAAGCCTGCACCACTGCGCCCTGCTTTTATTTCTGTCTAACTTTGAGAACTTGCTTAGATATTCTGGTGAGGAAAGCTGACTAGAGAACAAACATCCCATGGGTCTGAGGTGACTGTGACCGAGAAATAAACACAAAGAGGGCCATGGGGATAGAATAGCCCCACGGTTCTTTCACTGACCCTCACAGCACCTTTCATGGCTGGCCATCCAGCCTGCATTTACTTCCCTCTAGGGACCAGTGTCCCACTCTTCTAGAAACAGCCGTGCCCTTGTAGAATAGCTCAATCCCATAGAAAGTCTTACCCTGAAGCGACTAAAATCTCTATCCCTGTGACTTCTACCCACAGGTCCTAACTGTGGTCCTTGGGATCACCCAGGTCACCCCAGGTCCCTCTGCCTCTTGTCAGTCCTTAAGGGGGCTCTCCAAAGAAGTTCCTCTTCTGCCTGCATTTTCTCAATGTGGGCTCTCAAGAAAGAACTCGAGGTTCTCTGGCCCAGACTCATTGCACTGCATGCTGGGAGAAGGCCCTCCAGCCCAAGCCCAACTCTGGTGGCACATTGGAAATATTCTAGGAAGGGGCAACCAGTCACAAAATAAGCCCCAGCCAGTGTGTCTCAGCAGCTCAGATTGATTGTGCGTGTGGTGTTGGGAGTGGGGGGTGGAATAGAAAGGAGCCCTCCCTGAGGAAACAGAGAAGATGGGAAGGACAATGGGAAATAGGCCAAGCCAAGAGGAAGCCAAGACCCAAAGCCCTTGACAAGAGACTCAGGGTGCCCAAGGCACTAGGCAGCTGGGAGCCAGAGCGTGGGGAAGCCTGCCTCTGGGGGCACGTCAGGGCTGGTTGCCCTGTAGAACAAAAGCACAGAACATTCAATAAGTGCCTCCAGCCCAGGGCCTGGGAGCAGCAAGAGTTTGGTCACTCTCATATTCCCAGGTGGGTAGGCCAGAGGGGCTTGAGACCCTGCCAGCCTGGGCTCCTCGTACTGCCCTGGAACAGGAAGGTGACCAGTTCCACATCTCCTTGTCAACTTCTATCAGACTTGGCACTTAGGCAGCCCTCCCATAAGACATTCCACTGGTCTTAAGTGCTTCCAAAGTCTTCAGGGTAATGGGAGTCCCTTCTATGCTTCTTTGAGTAGACTATGGGCCTCCCTGGAATGATTCCAGAAGCTAACCAGTATCCTTCATGCTGCAGCTGTTGCTCTGGCCCTAACCTCGGTACTGTTTGCTATCTGCTGCACATTTCCTGAGTGCCTTCCTTCTCCGGGCCAGGCCCTGTGCTTAGCTTTTTGCCTACATATCACTAATGAAAGGGTTAACACCATGTGCCCCACCCCCAGAAGCCCTGCCCCCCTTCTGGCATCCCCCTGTCCCCCTCAGGCAGTGGGAGTCTATTCCCTAAGGCAGCACTTGGCAGAAAGGGGCTCACTCTGCCCAGCTGACCACATGGCCCTTCTGTCCCCCGCCTCTCTCCGTTCTTCATGCAAGTGTCAGGAAACAGGATCCAAGGGAGAAGCAGGCACCTGTTCCTGAAGTTTCTGACAGGCCCCTTCTTCCCTGCCCCAGCCCCTGGGCGCCTCAGTGCCCCTGGGGCCTGATGGGAAAGAGAAGTCACAAAGGCACTGCCACCTCCTCCTAGTTGTCTTTATTTGACCTGCCATATTTGGACAATGCTGTCAAGAGAGGAGAAGCAGTTGAATGTTGCTATTACCAGCTCAGAGTCCAGAACCAGATCTGTTGGGGGCCCCATAACAGTTTTGTAAGTCTCAGTTTGCCCCATCTATAAAATGGGTATTATAATAGTATCCACCTCAATGGCCCTATTGAGGGTTATCTGAGTTAATGTATATAAAGTATACAGAATAGTGCCAGAGGCATAGTCAATAAATAACTCATTGTTACATAAATGCAGTCCCTGAACTAGGTTTGGTGGTGCACGCATGTAATCCCGATAAACCCAGAGCCTGAAATGGTAGACTACAAGTCCGAGGACAGCCTCCACCATTTAGTGAGAGCTTGTTTTAAAATCAAAGATACAAGAACCAGGGCTGGGAGTGGTGGTGCACACCTATAATGCCAGTTATTTGGGAGGCTGAGGCAGGAGGATCGTGTGTTCAAAGCCAGCCTCAGCAGATTAGCAAGGCACTTAGAAATTCAGGGAGACGCTGCCTCTAAATAAAATATTAAAAAGGGGCTGGGAATGTGGTTCAGTGATAAAGTGCCCCTGAGTTCAATCCCTAGTATATCCCCTACCAAAAACAACAGTCCCTGTCCCCTAGGGTCCCCAACTCCTACCTTGCAGGTTTCCCCAGTTTCTGCTCTATCTCATTCTCCCTCGCCAGGCACGGGAACTCTGCCCTCGGTTGCTGTCCCGGCTTCCTCTCTCACTATCTGTCAGTCCCCTGGGCTGGACCCTACTCTGTGGAGCTCAGGTGCCCTCTGGGGATGCCGCTGGCCTGCAGGGAATGGCCTTCCTCCACCTGCAGTTCTGTGGGGTCCTCCCCCAGAGGCCTCTTGCCTCCTCCTCCCCAGAGTGGGGCAGCTGCTCTGCCTCTTTAAGGCCCTAACTAGGTCATCGCCCGGCTGAACATCCCCCTCACATTCCCCTCACACTAAACAATCTGATCTGATCGCTGGTGATGAGGTCAATTTCACATGGCTTTGTTCCTGCAGTGAGCTTGTCACGACCAATCATTTCCGAGCGAGGAGCCCATAATCCCGCGCTGGCTCCCTCGCCCCCAGAGGCCATGGCCCCTTTCTTGCTCACCAATGTGAGGTCCCTAAGGGCCGGCTCAGCACGAGTTTCTTCATGGCCTCGGTGTGCCCTCCCGCTCCTCCTGCCTGCAGTGGGAGGGGGCCTGGTTTGGGGTCAATGATGAGGCTGCCAGGAGGGAGCAGAAAGGGTGCCCAGTAACCTGGAGCGAAGCCAGTCTCCAGGGAAGGAGGTGGGTGTCCAAAGCACCAGGGCGAGGGATGGCATGCATTCGGGGGCCCATGCAATGTGGGGAACAAGCTCTTCCTTTGGGGTGACCCATAGTGAAACCTTGTGTCCTGGAGACAGAAGCAGGGGCTTGGGAGAGATTCCAAATGTAGACCCCACCATGCCCCCTTGCCTGGATGCTAGGAGAGCCTAGTGGGGCTCTGTGCTCTCTGCCCTGTGCGTGCTGGCTGCCGGGGAGTCCATATTAGGGGCTCCGGCACACTTATGGGCCTGAGGACTAGGATTCCATCCCAGGCCCAGCTCAAACTAGCAGCATGCTCTTAGCCAAGTCCCTTCTTCCTGAGCCTCAGTTTCCAAGGGTCCTAGGAGTGTGCTGTACTGCAGCGGCCCAGGCTCCTTTGCAGTTTGGAGCATTCCTGAGCCTTGGTGGGAGGGGTCCTGGAGGCTTGGTGTGGAAGGGGGGAAGGGATGGAGATTTGGCTCCCCTTCTGCCTTCCCAGAGGGGCTTGCATGCCCCCCCAAGAGAGGGTGTCAGTTATGTTTGTTTTGGGTGGGAATAAAAAACATCATGCCAGAGGAAATGAGCTTTTCTTCTTTCTCCTACATCCTTCTTGCATGACAGGACGCATCCCATCTGCCTGAGCCCCGAGGAATGGACCACAATAGCAGAAGAGACGGAGCCAGCCTGACTGGGCTCTGCCTAGGGACGCTGGCTTCCAAGAGGGGGCTGGGGTGGGGAAGGCAGCACCAGGGCAGCTGGGGGCAGCCTGCTGGGCATCTGGGCCTCAGGTGGATCCTGTGGCTAAGAATGAAGAGGGGGGGAGCATGCCAGGCTCTGGGCAGGGAGCTTTAGAGACCTTGCTTCGTTGTCTCATTTAGTCTTCAGTGACCATTCCTACCTTTTACAGATGAGGACACTAAGCCAGGCTCAGGAGTGAGGGACAAGAATGCAAGTCTCGGTGGGTACGGTGGTGCACGTCTATAATCCCAGTGGCTCAGGAGGTGAGACAGAGGATCGTGAGTTCAAAGCCAGCCTCAGGAATAGCAAGGCACTAAGCAACTCCATGAGACCCTTTCTCTAAATAAAATACAAAATAGGGCTGTGGGTGTGCCTCAGTAGTTGACTGCTCCTGAGTTCAATCCCCAATACCACCCCCCAGTAAAAATGTGAATCTAACCAAGCATGGAGGCTGAGGCAAGAAGATTGCCTAAAGATGTTGAGTACTCACAACATGTGCAGTGTTCTCATTATTCTCACTACAGCCTCTGGGGTAGGGATTCTCATTCCCATCATTGCAAATTAAGAAACTGAGGCTCAGAGAGACAGGTGATCTTTCCAATATCACAGAGCTGATTGCCTAGTGGGCTCCTGGTTCCAGAGCCTAACAGTCCATTTTTATTTTTTATTTAGAGACAGGGTCTTGCTGAGTTGCTTAGGGCCTCACTAAGTTGCTGAAGATGGCCTTGAACTCACGATTCTCCTGCCTCAGCCTCCCAAGCCACTGGGATTATAGGCATGTGCCACTCCACCTGCTACCAGAACCTATTTTCTATTCCTCATATTAGAACAGACCCCTTGCCACATACACAGCAGAAGCATTCCCAGGGGACCCATGGAAAGCTTCTTTGATTGCTTGCTGAATGCCCTTTGCCTTAATCCATTTCTGTTGGTATAACAGAATACATAACTGGGTGTGGTGTAATCTCTGTGGCTTGGGAGACTGAGGCAGGAGGATCGCAAGTTGGAAGCCAGCCTTAGCAACTCAGTGAGACCCTAAGCAACTTAGTGAGACTTTGTTTCAAAATTAAAAATAAAAAGGGTTGGGGATATAGCTCAGTGGTTAAGTACCCCTGGGTTCTGTCCCCATTTCAAAGACAAACAAAACAAACAAGACTGGGTTATTTATAAGGAAAACAAGTTTGGGGGGGCTTATGGTTCTGGAGGCCGGGAAGTCCAAGAGCATGATGCTGGGCATGTTGTCAGCTTCTGGTGAGAGCCTTTGCTGCTTCAACTCATAATGGAAAGCAGAAGGACAAGTGGGCATGCGTGAAAGAGGCAACACCAGCCCCCTCTCATGGTACCTAATCCAGTCTCACCACACAAGGCCTCGCTTACTCCCTGGAGATGGCAGTAATCCATTCATAAGGGCAGGGCCCCCATAACCTAAGGCCTCTCTCTAGGACCCACCTCCTGGCGTTGCCACACTGAAGCCAACATTCTGTGCATTCTGGGAAATGCATTCTGGGAAACCCATTGAAACCATAGCACCCGTCAAGCCACCTCTTGGCTGTCTCTTTGCTGCATCTGGTTCCTCCAGGAAGGAACACCCCCCACACACACTTTCCTGGTGCTACTGTTCAATTGCATTCAACTGAGTAAAATGCCCCAGGGCTCCAGACTGGCCACAGGGGACAAGACAGAGCACAGAACCACAGCTCACTCTGATACCAGGAAGAAGTGACACACTAAATTCCTGGGAGTGCAGGCCATGGAGAGGATTCTCTGCAGAGTGAGCCATACTTGAACTGTCTTCTGAATGGTGAGTAGGGACTTATTTCATAGAGATGGAGCAGACGGTGAAGGGACAGCAGAGACACAGGCCCCGTGGTGAGAAGAATGGGGCAAGCCACTGCATTGTGAGTATTTGAAGCGAACTGCCAGAGCTGAAGAAGGAGAGGAAGTGGAGGCCCGGCTTCCTCTCAGCTCCCAGCCACTTCAAGCTGCTATCAACTATCTGGGCATTTTGACAGACAAAATATCCCACAGTGGTGGGCAGGGCCAGCCGAGGGGTTTCACTTGGGTCTTGGCACTGGAGCCACAAAGAAGGAAGGTCATGAACCCTGCGAAGCATGGATAGCTTTTACCCTTGGCCAGAGACAATTACCCGGATGAGGCCCATTAGCAGCTTGATAAATGAGAAAGCAAGCGCTGTCACTTGGGGAGAAGTGGATGGTGTGGCAGGAAGGTGGTCAAGGGAGGTAGGCTGGATGAACCAGCAGCCACACTTCTTCCTGATCATCCTCTCTGCTCATCATGGATCAGCGATGGGAAAAGGACTTGTGCATCGAATCTTCCTGGAGTACCTACCATAGGCCAGCCTCAGAGCTTTAAATAGTTTCTCATAGCATTTTCCAGACAGTACCATGGGCTTGCTGTTGTTTTCCCCATTGTACAGATGGGGAAAACAAGCCACAGGAGGGCACTGAAGTGTTCAAATCTCTCCTCATCCTCCAAGGTGCCAGCCTGTTTGGTCCTGTATTTGTACAGAGAGGGACAGGAGCTTGCCCAGGGACACAGCAGGCTGAGAAGAGGGCCTTGCGGCCTCCTACCCAACACACATGGGCTGGGGGGGGAGCCGGTGAGTGTAGAGCGGGGAGGGAGGCAGTGTTGTGGAGGAGGGTGGGGACTGCCCACCTGAAACATTTAATTTTCCTCCTCGTAAAGTACAAATGTCTGACTATAAAGCAAGACTTGCTCACACATGCTTTTGGCGGCCTCGGTGCATGAAGATAGCAGAGAGCTCAGAAGATCTAATTGCTTATGTAATCTCTGTCGAATTTGGTCTATCGGGAAATATCTCTTGGAAGTGTTTATCACATCCCCTGTTATAAATAGCTAAGCTTGGCTCTCCTCCGCACCTTCATGCACTGCCTGCAGGAGCTGGGCTGGCTGGGGTCAGGAGGGAGGAGCCGTGGAGGGAAAGCAGGCCCTCAGGTGAGGAGGGGGCACCTTCCCTGGCAGTGGGCAGCGAGACTCAGAGGCAAGTAGGGAAGACACTGGCCTTCATCAAGCACAGATTCAGGACAACTTTATATCTGGCTCACCCAACCCCTTGGTGCTCCCCCTCCCCTGTATCCCTTCCATGAAGATAATCACTCTTGTTCCTACCTGTGAACACCTAGTTGAACAAAGAAACCAGGCAACAACATGAAGCTGGCAAAAGGCAATACATCCCTGGAAATTACCCTGATATCTGCATGCCCATTTTATTGACCAGAAGACTGAGGCTCAGGAGGGGAGCAGGCACTGGGATGTGGCAGTGCTTGGTCCAGAATCTTGACTTTTTGTAGAATGGAAAAGGGCCACTCCACAGCCATGCAGGATGCTGCTCACCTCCCTCTGGGAGGAAGGTGAAGAGATGACTTGGTCCTGCTTTCACCCCACACACTCTGCTCCCCCTCCCTGAAGCAGTTTTAGTGTAGTTGGGTCACACCAGCCCTAATATGCCCAATTTCCACAGTCTTGAAAGCCCTGCATCTTCTCCTCTGCTCAGCCTTCCCTTTCCACCATGCTTGTGGCCCCAGGCCCAAGCCTAACTCTTTCCTGAAGTTTCTGGTCATCAGTTTCCCAGCCATCCTTTCTCTGGGCCCCCCTCACCTGCTTGCTCTTCTCCATGATTACTTGTGTCAGTTTCCTATGGCTGTGAAAACAAACCACCACAGACTTGGTACCTCAAAGAAACATAAATTCATGGGCTGGGGATATAGCTTAGTTGGTAGAGTACTTGCTTCTCATGAACAAGGCTCTGGGTTCAATCCCCAGTGCCACAAAAAAAAGGAAGAAATATAAATTCACAAGGCATGATAGTGCACACCTCTAATACTAGCAACTTGAGAGACTGAGGCAGGAGGATCTCAAGTTAGAAGTCAGTCTCAGCAACTTAAGACCCTGTCTCAAAATGAAAAATAGAAAGGGCAGGGGATGTATTTCAGTGGTAGAGCACCCTTGAGTTCAAATACCCAGTACCAAAAAGAAAAACAAAAATAAGAAATTAATTAATTAATTCAGCCTTTCAAAGATCTGGAGGTAAGAAGTACAGGTTCAGTATTACTGACCTAAAATCAAGGTGTCTGATGGGCCACACTCCTGACCTTGCCTCTCCCAGCTTCTGGGGAGTGGCGGCACTTCTTGCCTTGTGGTGGGTACTTTATCCCAATCTCTGCCTTCAGAGTTACATGGCCTTCTCTTTTCTGTTTATATAAAGTGTTCATCTGCCTTCATCTTTTTTGTTGTTGTAGTGTGTGTGTGTGTGTGTGTGTGTGTGTGTGTGTGTGTGTGTGTGTTATGTACTAGGGATTGAACCCAGGAATGCTCTACCACTAAACTACATCCCCAGCCCTTTTTAGGTTTTATTTTAAGACAGAGACTCACTAAGTATTCCAGGCTGGCCTTGAACTTGCAATCCTCCTGCCTTGGCCTCCTCAGTGGCTGGGATTTCAGGCATGTGCCACTGTAGCCAGCTGTGCCTCCCTCTTATATGCACTCGGGGTATGTGTGGTCTGACCAAACAAGTCTACCAAGTCTTAGGCTGTATCTGTGCAGAGCATAGAAATGAAGTTTCTAGAACACGGTGGTGATATACTGCACTGGAATATGATGTCGGCTTTGGGCCTCACATATTGAGGGTGCCACAGCCATGCTAGAGTATAGCCATAGAAGCAGAAGCAGACTGGGGAGAAAGAGGAAGTCCTGGTCTCAATAGTAACAGTAGAAGGGGCTGGGGTGTGTGGCCTGGAGGAGACTCAGGGGTAAAGGTAATAGGGACACTTCAGACCTGCAAGGTGCTATTGTTAAGGAGAAGGAAAGAAGGGTCTAGGTGGCTCCCAGGGGCAGCACTGTGACCTGCATGTGGAAGCCCCACAGAGGCAAATTTCTACCCAATTCCAGAAAAAAAAAAAAACTGTTGTTGGAGTTTGGGCTATTCTGAGGTGACCTCTCTCTTGAGAAGGAATGAGCTTCATACCCTACCTCAGGAAGTAGGAAAGCAGAGACCAGTCAACCATTTGACTGAAATATGGGAGAAGGAATTTAAGCATCTGAATGGGGATTTGACCAGCCCAGCTCAGCCCAGCCCAGCCCAGCCCCATGGAGGCTTGGGAAGGCCTTCTGCCCTTTCTTCTTTTCTTGATGTTTCCTCTGGGAGTCCTTTCCTTCCTCTCTCATCCTGTCCCCCCCCCCTCACAGAGTTCCTCTCTCCCTCCTCAGAAGATCCAAAGCACAGACCACACTGTATCGGAGCAAAATAATTAGGCTTTGTCTCCCCCCATGAGACTGAAGGCTTTCAGGGCAGTGAGAGGGCTTGCCTGTGGATCTGTTCTTCACCCTTCCCCCAACATTTATGCCCAGGTCCCAGTAGCCACTAGAGAAGAAAAAGAGTGGGAGCATGGAGACAGTGTTCAATTGCCAGCTAGGAACTATTAGAAACTGCAGAGATCCACCGGGATTTAAAATCAGTTGAGCCAGGCATGGTGATGCATGCCTGCAATCCCAGCAACTTGGAGGCTGAGGCAGGAGGATCCCAAGTTTGAGGTTGTTCTCAGCAACTTAGCAAGACTCTGTCTCCAAAGTAAAAAGAAAAAGGGCTGGGAATGTAGCTCCGTGGTAGAGCAACCTTGGGTTCAATTCCTGGTAGCACCAATAAATCAATTAATGAATGAAAAGAAAAAAGAGTTGAAATGCATGCACCCTGGAAGGAGGGAGGGAGGGTGGAATTGACCTCTCCAGGTTCTTTTGGGCCACAGAAAGCCCTCGTGGACACCAACCCACATGCCCAACTTTTCCTTTCTTCCTTGTGCCATTCTGAAAGAATTCCCCCAGCCTAGGCTCTGGTTCCCAAGGGCTCTCCCCACTCCCTGCTGGCCCCTCTGGCTTGCTCCAAGCCCCCTCCAGATGGGCCTCATCCTCCTTTAAACCCCCAGCTGGGCCTGCCAGCTGGACCTTCTCAGGAAGAGAGGCCTCAGCAAGGTCCAGAGCCCACCCAGCAGGCTAGAAAGAGAACAGCTGCCTTTAGGGTGAGAGGGGTGTTGGGTGAGGTTCCCCATAGGCAATCTGGGTTGGAAATGGATGAGCTAAGAATGGAGCTGGGGGTGGGGGAGGCTTTGCTGGCTACAAAAATGTATTCTGGGCTCCGAGATCCCAGGCCCAAAGTGGTCATTCTCCTCTGCAGTTGTATGGACCTCACCCAGGCATCCCTTTGAAAATGTTAGCAGTGCTTATTCACGGAGCGAATGGCATGGGACTACACAGTACTCTTGGGACCCAGTATTTTTATCTCCCCTTCTGTCTACATGTTATTGGTTGGCTCATTTACTCATTGACTTATCCACTGGACTGGAAGCTCCCTGGAGGCAGGGATCTCTGCTTGACTCATTGCTGGGCTTCCAGTGCACAATTCAGCACCCTCACAGAGTAGACATTCATTCATTTGGTCAGTGAATAAATAAATGGCCAAAGCTATGGATAGCCACCCCTGAAAATGTTGCATCCACATAGTCTGACCTACAATTCGAGGAGTTTCCAGATCCCAGAAACCCATTGCTCAAGACCTATATCCTACGTTAAGAGACATAGAAAAGTTCCAAGAAGTTAGTACATGTTCATTGCCATGGGTTGCCATGGGCCTCATCAGGAACAAGAATGGGGGATTATCAGGGATCCAGAAAATATTAGAATGTTTCCAGGCTTGGCTGGGACTGAGTGACCCTGAGCCATGAAACTATCAGAAGCACAAGGCTTTCTCTGCCTAAGCCAGGGGGTGATATGATGGTAAGAAGCCAATAAGGACCCAGGGTGTCCCTAATGTTTTGCCATCTACATCATGTGCATGAATGGGGCCCTCTGTTTGAGGATCAGCATCCTCATCTTTGGGCCAACGTAGTTCTGATCTGTAGTACTACAAAGAAACCACACACACACACACACACACACACACAAGCATGCACACTCACAAAGTGTCAGGTCCCATTCAAGGTAAGTTCCTCATACATTATCTCCCTGAATCTGCGCAACAGTCCTGAAGGGCACAAATTGTTATCCCTGTTTTACAGATCAGAAAACTGAAGCTCAAAACCATTCTCAGCTTTGGGCCAATGCCCTGGGTCTGGCAACCTTGAAGGAGTCCTGAGTCCTGAGCTATAGGGATAAAGCAATAGTTCCTGGAACCTGGGGCCCCACCAAGAGGCCACCCACTGGAAAGCCAAGCCTGGGCCTTCCTCTGCCCTCCAGCCAGCCCTCATACACACTCTCCAACAGCTGTCTTCATCCTCACCAGCTTCCTCAGAGATCCATGTTCCTGCCCTCCTCACTAGCCAGGTGATCTACATTTTTAAAAAAATTATTTATTTATTTTATGTGGTGCTGAGGATCGAACCCAGGGCCTTGCACATGCAAGGTGAGCCCTCTACCACTGAGCCACAACCCCAGCCCATGATCTACATTTTAATAAAGATCCCCAGGTAAGTCCTATGCGTGATAAAGATTGAGAAAGTGGGCAGGCAACTGTGTTGGACACCCTGAAAGAACTGTGCCCAACAGATGACTTTCACTATCACTTTCAGTGCTGTGTCACATTCTTCTCTCAGTGGCATAGACATTCTCTGGGGGATGCCAGACCACAGGAAGGCTGTTTACCAGAATGTGGACAGATAAGGGCTGGAAGTCAACCTGGCTTGTATTCAAATCCCAACTTCTGCCTCTTCCCAGCTACGCAACCTTGGGAAAATCACTTGATTTCTCTGAGCTTCAGTTTTCTGATCTGTAAAACAGGGATAATAATTTGTGCCCTTCAGGACTGCTGCACAGATTCAGGGTGATAATGTATGAGGAACTTACCTTGAATGGGACCTGACACTTTGTGTGTGTGCGTGCTTGTGTGTGTGTGTGTTTCTTTGTAGTACTATGGATCAGAACTACAGCCTTCTGCATGTTAGGCAAGTGTTCTACAAGTGAACTACATATCCCCAGCCCTTACTATTTTATTTTTAAATTTTGAAACCAGGGCTCACCCAAATTGCCCAGATTGACCTTGAACTTGCAATCATCCTGCCTCAGCCCTCTGAGCAGATGGGATTACAGGTGTGCACCACTGCACTGGACACTTGGTAGTTACTATTGGCAAGAACCTCTCAAAGTGTGGGACTCTAGATCCACAACATTACCTGGGAGATTGTCAGAAATGCAGAGTCGCTATTCCCACACGAGAGCTGCTGAGTCAGAATCTACATTTTAATAAGATCCCTAAGTAAATCCTATGCATGTTAAAATTTGAGAAGAGCCAGGGTAATGGCCAGACTTCAGAGCATCATATCCAGTCCACCTCCTTTGTGAATACCCAAATTCAGGTACACTCAAGTTCTTCACATAAAATAGCATATAACCTACACACATTTTCCCAAATAAATTATCTTTAGATGACTTATACTACAATGCTAATACTATGTAAATAGCTTTTATTCAGTGTTGGTTAGGGAATAATGACAAAATCTCTAGATCTTACTACAGATGCAATATTTTTAAAATATTATTGATCTGCAGATGTAGAACCTACGGATAGGTAGGGCCAACTGTATGAGGAATATCAACTTCCAGAAGCCAATACAGGAAATGACTTTGTACATCCTAAATTTAAAATGGTAGCAGTAAACACCTGTAATCCCAGGGATTTGGGAGGCTGAGACTGGAGGATGGCAAGTTAGAGGTCAGCTTGGGCAACTTAGTGAGACCCTCTCTCAAAAGAAAAACATAAAAATATCTGGGTTATAACTCATCAATAGAGCACCCTGGATTTGATCCCTGGTACCAACTATGTGATAGCAGTAGTAAGGGAAGTAACAGAGGTAGAATTACTGTACATTGAGCACTTAATATATACCAGACACTATTTGGGGTGCATCATAACCACCTCACGGTGTTAGTACTCTTCTCACTCATATTTTACCAATAGGAAGAAAAGGCACAAAAAGATTAAGTCACAAGCTCAAAGTTGGAGTTGCTGAGAATTAGAACCACAGTGCACACTCAGCTGCCTGCCTCCCAAGCCAACGAATTGAGGGCATGCATGGAAAAAGCACCTTCAGTTCACTGTCATGGACACTCAGTGACTTGCCTCTCACTGTCTGCCAGCCCAGGCTTAGGAGACAGAGATGGAGACAACACAGGCTCTGCCCTTAAGGTACCCCCAGTCCAGTGCCAGAGTTATGCACTTAAGTGATGAACCAGGAAATCCACTGGCTGATCCAGGCTGAGACAGGAGGATCACAAGTTCAAATCCAGCCTCTACAACTTTTTCATGAGAATCAGTCTAAAACTAAGAACAAAGGGCTTGGGTGTGGCTCAGAGGTGGAGTTCTTGTCTAGCACCCATAAGGCATTGGGTTCAATCACCAGCACTGCAAAAGAAAAGAGGGGGAGGGCATCCTGGGGATGTAGCCCCAGCAATGAAAAAACAAAACAACAACAACTACAAAAAAAAAATAACAAGATATGAAGAGGGCAGCCTATGATCACTGCTATATCTGCATGGGCAAACAAACTACTGTGACAGTGCAGAGGAGGAGAACCATTAATCTCACTTGAGGGTACCCAGGAAAGCCAACTTTCCAGCAGACCTGGTCATTCCCAGCTGTGCTTCTTTGTAAATGTCCATACTCCTAGGCATGATTAAAGTGTCTTCCACTAACATGCTATGTGAAATAAGCTAATCCCCAACAAACCAAAGGCAAATGCTCTCTGTGATATGCGGATGCTGACTCACAATGGGGTGGAGGTGGAGGCTCACCAGATTGGATGGGGAGGAAAGGAAGGGGAATGGAGCGGGAAAGACAGTGGAATGAATTAGACAACTTTCCTATGGTCACATAGGAAAATACATAACCAGTGTCACTCCACATCATACACCACCACAAGAGTGGGAAGTTATGCTTCAGGTATTTATGATAGGACAAAACACATCCTACTGGGGCTGGGGTTGTGGCTCAGTGGTAGAGTGCTTGCCTAGCATGTGTGAGGCACTGGGTTCGATCCTCAGCACCACATATAAATAAATAAAGGCATGCTGTGCATCTACAACTACAAAACTTTTTAAAAAAATACATTTTACTGTCATGTATAACTGAAAAGAACAAATTTTAAAAATGAATTTTAAAAAGTATCTTCCAGATCAGACAGTGAGCCTAGAGTCCTAAAGAGAAGAATTTGGGGTGGAGGGAGGTGGTGGCAATCAGGAGATCAGAATTTGAGCCCTGGCTTAGGTTTTAATATCCCTGTAGCCTGAGACAATCAATTGTGCCACAAGTTTCTCCAAGTCTGCAGGGAAGAGGGTAGATGTTATTGATGGATCTATTTTTCATATTGAACCCAGAAGCACTTTATCATTGAGCTACAGCCCCAGCCTTTTAAAAAAATTTGTTTGTTTGTTTGTGATGCTGGGAATAGAACCCAGGATTCATGCATGCTAGGCAAGTACTATCACTGAGCTACATCTCCAACCCCGTTTTTCAATTTTTTTTTAATTTTATTTTCAGACAGGGTCTTGCTAAAGTACAGAGGCTGGCCTCAAACTTGTGATCCTCTTGCCTCAGCCTCCCAAGTCACTAGGATTTCAGGTGTGTGCCACAGCACCAGCTAATGATTGAATTTTAAGGTCTCTGGAGGAACAAGGGGCTTGTTGCAATTGCTATCAGGCAGGAACTATATCCACCTTGCCCACAGTTGTATCCTGGGCACCAAACATATATAGCATGCTCCCAAACTGCTGCTTCATAAAGATTCGTTGAAGGAAGTTTGAGTGAGCTGCAGGAAAAGGGTCCAGGGTGATCAGGACCCAGCCTTATGCCCTGTTCAGTGCAAGGCCCTGAGTTCAATCCTCAGTCCTAATGAGCCCAAGCAGCCTCCCCTTACCCTCTAGGTCTCTACTCCTGACAGTTTTTGTTTGTTTGTTTGTTGTTTGGGTTTTTTTTTTTGTAAATTTATTTATTTATTTTAATTAGGTATATATGACAGCAGAATGCATTTTGATTCATTGGACACAATTGCAGCACAACTTTTCATTTCTCTGGTTGTGCACGATGTAGCGTCACACCCTATGTGCAGTCATACCTTGTACCTAGGGTAATGATGGGGGGATATGGGGAAAATGGAGGAACTTTGGTTGGGCAAATGGGAGGGAGGGGTAGGGAGGGGGCCACAGGAATAGGAAAGATAGTGGAATGAGATGGATATCTGCTCCTGACTTTGAACTGAAGTAGCTCTGCTTATCTCTGTTAGGACAATGGCCTCTGCTGCCTGCAGAGGAACCCAGATTAGCCCATTGAACAGACAGGAAAAGTGGCTGCAAAAAAAGGGGGGCTGGGGCTCAGTGGTAGAGCACTTGCCTAGCACGTGCAAGGCCCTGGGTTCCATCCTCAGCACCACATAAAAATAAATAAAATAAAGATGTTGTGTCCAACTACAACTGAAAACAATGATAATAAATATTTTTTTTAAAAGGGGGAGACTGACCTAATGACACCCAGGGAAACTGCACCAGAACCAGGACTGGGAGCTGCCCATTCTGGTGCTCATAGCCATTGGTCCTATGCCTGGTTGGGGGCATCCAAGAATCAGGGCAAGACACAGGCAATGAGTGAACAAAGGACGAGGCTGTGGCATGTACAAACCCTCTGGGGCCAAAATGGCAGGGGAGGGGGACAGGACAGAGGTAGCTGCATGCAAGACAAGGTCCTTTGTGGGTAGGAGCTGGTGGGGCAGTGAGGGGCAGGGACAGGGGGGCAGGCAGGCAGGAAGCTGCAGTTTGGAATGCTGAGGACATCTGTTTCCCATTAGGTGCTCCTCATCCCCGGGCCCACTCTCCTCTGGGGAGTGGAGAGAGAAGAAAGGATGTGATATCTGGGTGAACCCACTACACAGGGATGTGTCGACAGGAGCTCCACAGGTAGCCCCCTCTCCAGTGGGTGACGCCATGCCCAAAGCAGCCTCCCACTGTTCTTGCCCAGCTTCTCTGCCCCCTTGAGCCTGGGGCGGCACCCTTAGGGTCTCACAAGATGCCCTCAACCTACTGACCTTGAGTCAAATACCCCGACGTTTGCATTTTTCTTCTGATACATTCAGGGATGTGTGACCTTGGGTAACTTTTTTCTCTGAGCCTGAGTTCTGGCAACCAGACATTAGAGAACCCGACCCCTGTCCTGCCTCCTTCCCCAAGCAGAGTGTACGGAGGGAGCAGAGACCCCAAGAATGGTCTGAGCTCTTGTTTTTCCTTGTGGCAGTGGCAGGACTCATGAGTCCCTTGCCTCTTTCCTTCCCTGGATACATCCTGGCTCATCCAGGGAGCCGGGGACACTCAAAACCTGTGGTAGCTCAAATGTCAGGCCCTCTCTGCAATAGAAGTTTCTCTGGCCCCTCAAAATTCCTCCTTACCCCAGCCATCCCTCAGCAGTGTCAGCAGCATTTTCATGGCATGAAACACAGTCACACAGTCACTTTCTCTATCCCAATGCACAGGCAGGCACACATTCCACACATGTGACCTCAAATGCACAGGCTAAAGAAGGGGAGGCACCCAGAGCACCTTTATCAGACCTCTGAACTGCACTAAGGGCTTGCTGGGCATTGTCTCACCAGCTCTTCATTTTGAAGATTAAAAGACAGAAGGAGCCAGGCACAGTGGTGCACACCTGCAATCCCAGCTACATGGGAGGGTAAGACAGGAAAATCAAATGTTTAAGGCCAGCCTGGGCAACCTAGTGAGACTCTATTCAAAATTCAAAAAAATAAAAATAAAAAGTCAGGTGTGGTGGTGCACACCTGTAATCCCAACAGCTTAGGAGGTTGAGGCAGAAGGATCCCAAATTCAAGGCCAGCCTCAGCAATCTAGTGAGTTCCTAAGCAACTTAGCAAGACCCTGTCTCATTAAAAAAAAATACCTCAGTGGCAAAGTGCTTGCCTAGCACATGTGTGAGAAACTGGGTTCAATCCTTAGCACCACGTAAAAATAAACAAATAAAATAAAGGCACGCTGTCCATCTACAAATACAAAAAAAAATTTAAAAGGGAGTGGGGAAGTAGCTTAGTGGTAGGGCATCCCTGGGTTCCATCACCATACTGAAAAACAAAAGACAAAAGGGAACACCTTTGTCTAGATTCCAGAGCTTCACAGTGACCAAACCCACATTACAGCCCATAGAGGTTGGATTACTAGGCCCAATTGATCCCACCATCTTGCATTACCATTGCTCAGTGTTGGGGAGGAGGCAGACAGGGAAACAGATAATTAACATTGAAGGTACCTGAGGATAGTCATGTAATAAAATATCACACAGTAGTGGAAAGAATGCACTATCATAATGAGCAACAACTTGGATGAATCTTCCAGATCTTATGGGTTTTTGGTTTTTTTTGGAGGGATACCATGGGGTACTTAAGCCACATTCCCAGCTCTTTTTATATTTTATTTAGAGACAGTGTCTTACTGAATTGCTTAGTGCCTTGCTAAGTTGCTGAGGCTGGCTTTGAACTCACAATCCTCCTGCCTCAGCCTCCTAAGCCACTGGGATTATAGGCATGCGCTACCGTGTCCAACCCAAATCTTATGTTGAGTGAAAGAAATCCAACACCAAAGAACATACCATGGCTCACTCCATTTATATTCCTCATACATGAACTTCAAGAACAGGCAGGAGCAAGAAAGACACAGTGTTTCATGCCTGTAAATCCCAGCGACTCAGGAGGCTGAGACAGGAGGATCACAAGTTCAAGGTCAGCCTTACCAACTTAGTGAGACCCTGTCTCAAAATAAAAAAGAAAAAGGGCTGGGGATGTAGCTCAGTGGTTCAACCCCTTGGTTCAATCCCCAGTACTGAAAAAAGAAACAACCCATCCATTGGGGCAGAAGTAAAAGTAGCAGTTACCCTTAGGGCAAGATGGGGGGCGGGGGTTGCTGACCAAGTAGATGCACATGAAAGTCCTTCTAAGGTGTTCACAATGTCCAATATCTTGATTAAATGACAAGTTGACACATGTAAAATTTCATGAGAGCTGTACCTTTAAGAGTAGTGTACTTTATAGTAAACTATGCTTCAATAGAAAAAGTGTTTTTAAAAACCCAAGGTGCTGGGCTGGGGTTGTGGCTCAGTAGTACATGCGAGGCCCTGGGTTCGATCCTCAGCACCACGTAAAAATAAATAAATAAAATAAAGGTATTGTTTCCAACTACAACTAAAACATATTTTAAAAAAAACTCAAGGTGACAAGAGTTTCCCTCAGATCCATGTATGACCCTAATTGTCACATTTTCAGAGAGGCCTTCCCTCGTTCTCCCTAACCACCTACCTCTAATTTAGCAACACCCTCTGCCTCTATGGCTCAGTTACTCTCTAGTCCACTAACTTGCTTTCTTTTCCTTTTATCTATCCCTGGTTTTTACCACCACTGTGACCTGAGACCTCACTTTTGTAGTTTGAGCTCAGCCATGATGGGAATATTTCCACCATAGAAATCAGCAGTCCCCCTCCTTCAGAGCTGATTGTTAAACATTTGCCAGCATGTATGTATCACAATCCGGAATTATTTTATGGATTTTTTTCTTATTTGTTATCTTTCTCATCTGCACACAGGTCCATGAAGGCAGGGTCTGTGGCTTATTAATTTTATCAGTGTATCCTTGGTTTCTAGAACAGTGCTCAGTATATAGTAGGTGCTCAATAAATGCTGGTTGCATGAATCAACGTCTAAGGTAATGCCATGGAAACACAAAAGAGGGGATAGTTAACTTTGTATCAGAACTGGGAACATTTGAGCTGGGGCATCAATGATGAGGAAGAATTTGCCGAGTAGACAAGACAGAAAGGATTTTCCAGGCAGAGGGAAGAAAATGGAGGCATGAAACAGCATGGGAGGTCTGGGGGAAACCCAGGGGCCGGAGCTGATGTATTGTGGGGTGTATGGGGTAGGGAGAGGCCTTGGGAGTGGTGCAGAAAGGTAGGCTGGGGCCATATTGTGAAGGGCCTTAGCTCCTTGAATGGAGGGTTGGATTTTCCCCTGTAGGCAATAGGGAGCCATTGAAATGTTTTAATTAAAGATCTAATCCGATCAAGTCTTTGCTGGCAAGGTGCCTCTGGTGGCAGCATGGCAGGCAGATTGAAGCAGGACGGCTGGAGGTCCGGTCACGGTCACTTCTCAACAGTATGCCTAGGATAGAAGGGGGCTCGTCTTTTGAAACCTCAGCCCTTCTTGCTGTTTTTCCTGCCTGTTTCCTCTCCCTCAACCCTGAGAGAAGATGGAAAACAGCTGGCCCTTCCCTCAAAGCCCAGTGGCCCTCCAGGCCCCAGGCCTGAGTTTCCATTGCCACACTTCTTGCTCTGGCCTAGTTCTGTGGGGGCAGCCCATGTGGCCCTGCCAAGACTCTCAGAGGGTGGGTGCCTGGTGTGGGCACTGGGGGCTGTCTGTGCTGCTGTCTGTGCCTCTGTCGTGTTCCCACTCCGTCACCCCATGCCCTGTTCTGGGCCCCATCCTGCTGAGCCCCATAGCAGCAGCAGCCATTACCACGGTTGCCGCTAGAAGAGGAGGGTTAAGGGCCTTTGTTGTCTGTGGTGTTGCTATGCCGGGCCAGCCACAGGCAGCTCTGAGGTTGGGTTGTGGTCTGGTGGGGGCTCATGCTTGGCAGCTGAGGCAGGCCACCTCAGCTCAGGCTCCCACTCCGGGCAGGGAGTGCTAAATTAGAGCCTCCAGCCTTCCAATTTAGAGGACCAAAATAAACCCAGAAACATTCCTGCTGGGGCCCCAGCTCTGCAGGCTCTAGGCGGCAGCTAGGCTCTGCCTTCAAGCCTAAGCCATGGAGGTTGGGATGTTAGGCAAGCTAGGATGGGCAAAGGCAGGGCCACAGGCCCCACCAGAGGCACGGAAGGGATAGGCTGAGACATTTGTCTGTATTTCTGTAATCATTCAGCTACACAGCAGTCTGAGTCAACTCATCACACATTCAATGGAAGGCACTGAACTAGCTCAGCTCTGGCATGGCAGTGGCAGCGACACTAGGAGTTACCCACAGATGCCTTAGAGACCACGTGAGCCAAACTTCTCAGGTTACAGATGAGAAAGTGTGGCCTGAAAAGGGAAAGGAACTGCCCCAAGGTCACAAAGCAAGTCAGGGGACAGAGCCAGCATTTAAATCTAGGACTCTAAGGCTGGAGGTGAAATTCAATGATAGAACATTTGCTTCACATGCTGGAGGTCCAGGATTCCATCCCCAGCACCACCTTACCCTCACACAGAATTAAAATCTAGAGCTCTAGAGTCTAATATCTGACGACCCATTGGCTGTGCTTTGGAAGAACCTGAAATTCAGCTGATATGTGGGAAATGGGGGATGGTCTCCAAAGATGAGGCCATGGAGCCGGGCACCAGGCCGAGCAACTTAGACATGGAGAAAAGACCACAGAAAACTGCAGAGGTGGAATGTCACAAGCGAGAACCAGGCATCCCATGTAGCTCAAGAGCCACACAGCAGGGCTGAGGCTGTGGCTCAGTGGCAAAGTGCTTGCCTCGCATGTGTGAGGCCCTGGGTTCAATCCTCAGAACTACATATAAATAAACAAATAAAATAAAAGTATTGTGTTCAACTACAACTAAAAATATTTTTTAAAAAGGATCCCACAGGTATATGAGTGGCCTTCTACATCACAAGTTCCAGCTGACATCTCATGTAAGAATTCCTGCCACGTCTCTTTCTCAGGAGTAAGGAAACTGATATGATAGTGAACTTCATCATCCTCGAAGCTCACATTTACTGGCTCTGTGCCAAGTGTTCCTATGCGTTGCCTTGTTTCATCCTCCTGACAACCCTGTGAGGTGGGGCCTATTATTAGCTGCCTTTAACAATGAGCAAACTGAAGCACATAGAGGTTAAGAGATGCGGGTGAGGTGACACAAGAGATTTGAACGTAGGAAATCTCATTCTAGGGTCTATGCACTCAACCACTACACTATAATAGCGTTAATGATAACTATAATAATGAGCTAATGTCTATTGAGTATAGTCATCCTTTGGTAGCCTCAGGGGATTGGTTCCATGATTCCCTGTGGGTACCAAGATCTACAGATGTTCAAGTCCTTTATACAAAATGGCATATTATTTGCATATAACCTAAGCATATCTGTGTGTGTGTGTGTGTGTGTGTGTGTGTGTGTGTGTGTGTGTTGCTGGGTGTTGAATTCACAGCCTCATGCATGCTATTCAAGTGCTTGCAACTGGACTATACCCCCATCCTCTTTTAAACTTTGAGGTACGGCCTCACTAAGTTGCCCAGGCTGGCCTCAAAATTGCAATCGTCTGGCCTCAAGCTCCCCAGTAGCTGAAATTGTAAGTATGCACCCCTCGCCAGTTGCAGCCATATTATTTTTAAATCCCAGAAGAAAAGAATTTTCAATGCAAAATTCAATAGCCAGTGAAAATATCACTCAGGGATAAAGTAGAAGTTAGGGCTGGGGTTGTAGCTCAGTGGTAGAGTGCTTGCACAGCATCTGTAGCATTGGGTTCAATCCCAGCACCACACAAATAAACGAATTAATTAATATGTGAATAAATAAAAATTAAAGAAAGGTCTTAATATGAGAGGACAATGAGGGAAACTCAGAACAAGAGTAGGTTTGGTCTTTTTAGTCATAGAGGCCTTCAGTTCCCTTCCCCATTTTCTTTCTTTTATTTTTAATTTTTAGTTGTAGGTGGACACATATCTTTACCTTATTTATTTATGTGGTGCTGAGGATTGAACTCAATGCTCCATGCATGTGAGGCAAGCGCTCTACCACTGAGCCACAACCCCAGGCCCCTTCCTCATTTTCAACCTTGACCTATTACAGTCTCTCCTGGCCTGAATGTCCTATGCTCTTTGCCCCCTGGCTGGGTAGAGATCCAGAAGCCCTGGATCTGGGTCCACAAGCAAGGCAAAAGTCTAAGGGGGATATACATGGGATATAGAATCCTGGATTGCTGATTGTCACCTAATGCCACCACTGACTTGCTGTGCAATCACAGGCCAACTCCTTGTCCTCTCTGAGCCTCCATCTGTCCAAAGGGGAAAATTCCGAAGCTATTTGTGTGGCTGAGACAAGAGGAGGGGTGGGAAGCCAGTTAGTGGTGTGTGAAAGGGGCCGGTCCAGATGGGAGGGATGGTTATTATCATTCCTCAGCAGGCCCCCCTCCTCTCCAACCAGCCACACAGCTGCAGGGGGGCTGGGGGCAGGCCACTTAGCACGTTGGCTTCCTTTTACTTCCTCCCTGGGGCCTTTGTAGTTCTGGATTCTAGGACTTTGATGGAAGAGGTAGAAGCTGCCTCTTCCATCAGCAGCCTGGGCTGCCCGTGCCTGGGCCCACCTCTTTCTATGGAATCTTCACACACATTATCAAAAGAAAAGGAAGTGGGTCCTAAGGGAGGTGGCTCTTCCAATTAGGGGTAGCTATGGGGGCACCTGTGCTCAGGTGAAGAAGGGAGCTTCTCTGGCAGGAGGTTGGACCCTGAATTCAAAGTTTGGTGGGGGCAGGAGGTAACAGCTGCTATGAGCTGCTTATAAGAAAAGATGTACAGGAATGGCAGAGGAGCCCAAAGATGTGGCTTCTAGAACCATTGATTTGCTTGCCATCATTTGTCCTTTGCATCCTCAGGCCCTGATTTCCCATCTGTACTCTGTCTGAGTGTGCAGGGGGAGAGCTGGACTACTGACCTCTGTGTTCTCTTTGGGCTCTGACACACACACTGATTCCAACCAAGTGAGTTAGGGCTGGAGTGGGGAGGCTGAGGAGGAGGGTGTTCCTGAAGCTGCCTGGGGGGGGGGGGTTGGTACAATCTGATCTTCACTAGAGCACCATGTTGCCAAGTGAGGACCTGGGAGTTCCAGCTCTACTCATTATCGTCTTCAGAACATCAAGCAAGTCACAAAATGTCCAAATGTCCTGAGGGCATCTCTGCTTTTCTGCCTCCCCCCACCTTTGTTGGATATGGCCATATCAGTGGGGATCATGGACACTGGGAGATCTTCTTTGTATCTCATGGGAAGACTTGTGGTCCAGTTATGAGACAGGTCAGCATCATGATGTCCCCTGTACAGTTTCCATGTCCAGCCTGGCTGGCCCCCTACACAACCAACCCTTGACAGTGTGGCCCTAGGTCTCTCAGGCCCTCAGGATGTGAGCAGATTGGCTTTCCTCTAACTGATTTCCCTGGGGCAATCGTGGCTTTGAACCCTGATGTGATGTTCCTAGCCAGGTGTCCCCTTAGCAGAGGTTTGGGCAGCCCACTTGCATGGCTGACCCTGAGGTGGCATGCACAGGGTTTCTATTTAGGCCAGGGCCAAGCACGAGATGGTCAGGCTCGGTGAGGGAGATGACCATGTAAGCCCCTCTAATTGGGACCCTAAAGGACATACAAAGGAAGGAAAATAGATGTTTTGGACACACCGCAAGTTCAGAAAGCCCCAGGGCATTGTTGAGGTATGTAGAGAGGTCAAAGCCTTTGGTTGGTCAGAAAACAGTATTAGGTTGGGGCCTAGGCTGCAGTAGCTGGAGAAGGGGCAGAGAGGGAGGGGGTCTCTGTAAGGGAAGAAGACTGGAAGCTCACAGAGCTCCCTCTCTAGCCCCCTAATAGCCAATCAGTTGTTCTCCATGTAAAGATGAAGTTAAGTAATAATTCTAAGGGCTGGGGTGTAGTTCAGTGATACAATGTTTGGCTAGCATGGTTGAGGCCCTGGATTCAACCCCCAGTATGGAAGGGAGGGAGGGAGGAAGGGAGGGACGGAGGGGAAGGATTCTCAATATTGGTATCAACTGGGGCTGGGGGCAAGGGAGTGGGGAAAGTGCCAGACAGTGTGTTGGTAGTGTATTGGCTGACTCTGCCTTGGCTCTAGGACACATTTCCCTGCCTGTTGATGCCTGCCCTTTCTCCCAAGTTGTTCTCCACTGTCACCAATAAGACTGTGAGCCATCTCATAGCTTTTTAGTTTTTTTTTTTTTTTTTTTGGTTTAGATTGACCAGAGTCAGATTCAGCCAAAACCTCTGTTGCCTATGGCTCTTGCTCGCTGGAAGTTTAAAACCAGCATGCCCATGCTAGTTCTAGAATAGAGACAGTGCTCAAGAAGGGCTTGGGCCATTCAGAATCTAGTTTCCTTGGGTAGTGGAGCAACAAACACATCAGGGTGTTCCATGAATGGATGAATAGCCCCACTCTCAGCTACTGCACCTACCCTATCTTTTTTTTGGGGGGGGGGTGCTACTGGGTCTTTAACTCAGGGGCACTGGACCACTGAGCCATATCCCCAGCCCTATTTTGTATTTTATTTAGAGACAGGGTCTCACTGACTTGCTTAGCACCTCACCCTTGCTGAGGCTGGCTTTGAACTCGTGATCCTCCTGCCTCAGCTTCCTGAGCTGCTAGGATTTCAGGCGTGTGCCACCATGTCCGGCTCACCCTGTCTTTAGTACAAGCCTACATCTACCTCTGAGCACCAGTCTGTTCTGGGCCTCCCTGCCCACCTGACTCTGAGAGAAGGAAAAGAAAATCAGAGTCATGAGATGGCAAAGCCCTTGCTTTGCCAAGTCCAATGCTTTCCTAACACACTTGGTGAAGTTAAGACACAGAGAGGTAAAAGGAATGGCCAAAGGTGGTAGGATTCGGCTATCCTGCTTCCATCAAACCACATGTCAAGATTTTTTGTTAGGTTTGTGTTCCAGAGGTCCCCCTCCAGAGCAAGTCCCCTCCCAGAATGCATTGGGACTTCAAAGCATGGCAGGATGGCATCTGGGCTCTCCCCACTCCCCTTCGGCCCTGACACTCCTGGGGCCAGAGGGTGGGAGTGCCTTTGATCAGCCAGGCGTGTTGACTGTCCTTCACTGAGCCTGACAGCAGAGATGAGCCAGAGGCTGGCCCATGCCCTTTGGATGCCGGGAGAGCATACAACGTCACTAGAGAGAAAGTCCAGTCTCCAGCCTGGGGCCTCCCACATCTGGGGCGCGCCACCCAAAGCCTACACAGCTGGCCAGCAGGGAGGGCTGCAGCTGGAGGATGTTTGTGCTAATCCTAGGCAATAGGAGTGGTGTGATAGCTAGGCTGATGTCTCCAGGGTGGGTGGCCACTCAACACTGGGGGTTTGCTTTCCAGCCACTTTCCAATCCCATATTCTTTCCCTCCAATCTCTGCTTCCTGCTGCCTTCACCCCCCATCTTTTTTCACCAGTTACCATCACTTCCTCATATAAGGTCCTGCATGTGGAAGAAAGGGCCTTAGACTGCAAGTCTGGAGGCCTGGGCTCTGCTGCTATCTCACTGTATGATCTTGAAATAGTCCCTCACCCTCTCTGGACCTCAGTCTGCTTTGCTGCGATGCAGGAGGTAGATGGACTTGTCCTGGTATCAGTACTCCCTGAGTCTCTGAATCAAGGGATGTGACTGATGATGGCTCATTCATATCTAAAAGATGCTCCTTCTCTGTCCTGTTGGGCTTGGTGGGTTACCTCACCACTCCCATCCCATGGCCATGCTTCTAAACCCAGAGTAAGTAGAACCAGGGAACATAGTATCCAAGGGTGAGCTTGGATTTAGCTAGGAGAGAAGTACAGATTGTATGCTCAAACCTAGAAATGCCCCCATGTGTCCTTAGACCTGTGTCCCAGGGGACAAAGCCAAGAAGCCCAATGGTCAATAAATTCAGAAAAGGTATCCCAGTTTCCTCTAAGAATAGATTTTCTGTGTCCAGAGTTCACATCTTGCTTCCTAGGCCCAGGGCTGCTCAGCTGAGGCACCCTCTCCTAGGGAGAAGACCATGGCATGAGAACCCCCAGCCAACAAAGAAGGGAGGGATGTTCTTGGCCTGTCAGACTGGCCTGAGTTACTCCCAGATTCCCCAGTGCCCTGTGCAGCCAGGAGTGACCTGCCTTCTGTACAATGCAGTGACCTCACTTGTTAAGACTGGGGAAATCTAGTACTGTCAGGCCCCAAACGGAGACTGCCTAGCAAGGAGGGTGCCAGAACTTTCCTCCCTTGAGGGATTCCTGAGACCCACTGGGTGTTGGGCTGGGAGGAATGCAAAGGAGTAAAAAGACTCTTGGGGGTGAGGGGTGGGTAAACAGTCCTTGGCAGTATGCTGTGGGCAGGGATCACCCCTGGGAAAGTGTGACAGGTCTCATATGGCCTCCCCACTGTCTGTCCAGGCCTTTGCCTACCATCTCTTTTTCTGCCCTCACAACAACTCAGAGAGGAATTTCCATGGCTGCATTTTTTTGGTGGTGGTAGTGGGGGGGTGCTGAGGATTGAACTCAGGGGCCCTCAACCACTGAGCCACATCCCCAGCCCTATTTTGTATTTTATTTAGAGACAGGGTCTCACTGAGTTGCTTAGTGCCTCATGTTTGCTGAGGGTGGCTTAGAACTCACGATCCTCCTGCCTCAGCCTCCCAAGCTGCTGGGATGACAAGCATGCACCACTGTGAGCCTGGCTCCATGACTGCATTTTTATAAGTAAGGATAATGTTATGTCCTCCAAATGCTCCTGTATTAATGCAGGAAATATTAACTTATGAGAACTGTAAACTAATCAGTCCATCCTAGTTCGAATGGACTGACTGGGTGGTAACCATAGGCAAGTGGGGTGAAGCTGGAGGAAGTGGGAGCATGCTCTGGAAGGGTGTATCTTCCCTGTGGCCCCTGCCCCTGCTGCTTGCTGGCCATGGGCAGAGCTGCTTCCCTCTACCACACACTTCCACCATGACACATTGTCTCACCTTAGGCCCAGAGAATGGAATCAGCTGGCCATGGACAGATCCTCAGAAACCATGAGCTCACAATAAACGTTTGCTTCTTTTAGTATTTTTTTTTAATTGGGTATTTTGGGTTGCAGTGACCAAAAGCTGAGTAACACAGACACTCAGGTATAGAATGGCCTTCCCAGTTGTCCCACGGTGCAGAGTCAGGAGTCAAAGTCAGCTGTGTCTCCAAATCCCGTGGTCTCTCCTAACCCCTATATTGCGCTGCTTTAGTTCTGACACAGTAATGAGTACTTCCAAACCATGAGATGTTGCCCAATAAAGGGGACAGGAGGACTTCAGAGAGGAGATGGCACTGAGATTGGTCTCTTCAGCTTCCTGTTTGTGGAATGCTTGTGCTATGCTCCCTATCTCTTTCCCCACGGCAGAGAAGGTGACTGATCTCCTGACTTTGAAATGTTTGCAGTACCCTCGGGAATTTCCAAAGTGGGCCTAAGGCCTAACTGCCCCCAGAGGCAAGGCAGATTCTGTCAGAAAAGAGCGGGCCAATTCTTGCCTTTTGCAATCTTCCAACAGGCCCTTGGTGATGCCCTTGAGAGCATAGGAGACCTATTTGCAGGCCACGTCCTAAACAGATTTTAGCCGCCATCTCTGTGTCATGTTCTGAGTGATCTTGACCTTCAAGCTTCCTGGTATGTAACATCTTGTGGAGCCAGTCACTTGGGCTCAGACTTGTAGTGAGGCCCAGGGACACACATAGAGCTTCTGGGACCCATGCTTATGTCAGGCAGCCCAGACAGCCTGGCTCTGCCAGAGTTCCCTCAGAAATACCGAGGGCTAAAGGGGCATGCACAGAGGCTTACATCCTTTTTGGCAGGAGGGAAGATATTGGGACAGAAGAACAGTGAAACAAGTGACTGAGGGAGGCTGGGACACATTAATTCAGAAGAAATTTTAATGAAGGTCAGGACAGAGTCACCCCAGCTGATTGGCTGGACAGGTCCAGATAAATGACCTTTTACCTCTTGTGGTTGGAAACAGGCTTTATCTGGATCTCTTTTACATGCCAGGCCTATCTGACCTTTCTTTCATCTTAAGGATAGCTCTCTAAGTGAGATCTTATTATTCCCATTTTACAGATGTGAAAACTGGGGCCCAGTGAAGTAGCCTGCCCAAGCGGCAGAGCTGGTATTTTAATCCAGGTCAAGCTGAATCCAGAGACTGTGTGCAATCAACACTCTGGGCTGCCTTCTGCTGAGAAACAAGAGGGTGAGGAGGAGCTCACTGTTCTTTAGCTAAAGAGGAACTGAGCCTGAGAGGCAAAGCCAGCACTTGCCCCACCGAGTGCAGGTGGCCCTGATATTGGAGTTTCCCATAACCTGGGTACCATGGCCCCATGCATGGGGGCAAATCTTAAACACATAGTTCTAAGGTTGGAAGGCCTCCTACAGCTCTGTAGACCAGGGATCACTCTGGACTCCTCTTCCCAGCAGAAGCCTAGATTGTCATCTTACTCTACCTTGACTTCATTCTCTGCACAATGAAAATAATACCACCCTACCCTGTAGAGATGTCAAGAAGATTAACTGAAATAACTACTGAGAAGGAGTTGGGATTCCAAAACTGGGGATAAAGAAGAAGTGGTCTAAGAACATTTTGCTGGTAGACAACAAGTCAGTTTATAAGAACATAGCCTAGTTTCTTTGCAGATTCTGTTCTGTTCAAGAAATCACATTCTAGTAATGATATAGAATCACTAGGGGCAGCAGTAATCCTTTCACAGGTCCAGGAAATGCAACAATGTATCAAACAAGACTATGCTCTCTGACTCAGCAACTTCAAACTAAGAATTAGACAAGGGCATTAAGAATGTTTATTGCCTTCTTGTTTGCATGATCCCCAGATGGAAAAGGACCTAAAAGCTCAACAATAGAGAATCATTTAAATAATTTCTAGTTATGGTACATACACCCAATAGAATTAGAATACATTCCCAATTAAGGCAATAGCAGAGCTCCTCACTCCAAACACAAGGTGATAGAGGATCAATAGATACACTGTAAAAAAAGGAACACCCAAAGACAGAGTCAGGCTCCCAAAAATGAGATACATAGCCTGCACACAGACACAAAACAGTATGCAGAGCTCCTGGGCCTGAACCCAGGTAGGTGTGGCCAGACTCAGCTCCACTGGGCACCACAAGTGCTAAGAGCTGGAGAAGGCAGCTGGCTGCAGCTGCTGGGAGTTCTGACTCCAAGGCAGCCTAGGCCATAGGGAGCTGAGAGGTGTCAGACCTGGCCTCATGACCAGGAAGTGAGCTGAGCTTTCCAAGGCTCCATACTGGAGCAATAGAAGGACCCCACCCCCAGGGAAGAGTTCTGAGCTCCATTATAAGAACTGATTCTGGGTCGGAGAATTTGGGGAGGCCAGTGGAGGCCACCACAAAACCACCAGACAGGGATGGGTTAGCACTGAGGGAGAAAACACAGACAATAAAACACAAAGACAAACAAAATGACACCCCCTCCCTCTCCAAACCAAAATTCCAAAACACATAAAGAATCAAATGCTCAGGGAAGAGCCAATAAAATCTACAATCAGCCCATAAATTTATTCCAGATGACATTTTGGAGAACAAGCTGACAGATTTTGAAAATAAGCATGTCTAGGAGATGCATGGAAATAAATGAAGGAATGATATTCTTTAAAAGAATGAGATGTGATTGTCCAAAAACAGGATGAAGAATTATGAAAAGAAAATGAGTTGGAAATCTTGGAAATAAAAAAAATATGGTCATTGAAGTAAATAAAACATTGGCAGGGGATGTAGCTCAGTGGTAGAATTGTTGCCTAGCATGTGTGAGGTCCTGAGTTTGATTCCTAACACTGCAAAAAAGAAAAAAAAATGAAAGAAGAAAAAGATCAATAAATAATATAGCTCTAGCCTGGACATAGTCATAGAAAGAATTAATGAATTAGAGACTAGAACTAAGGGAATTCACACCAGCATAGAGACAAACTTTGAAAGAACAGTTAATAGGCAGGAAGGCTGGCACTGAGGCACCAGCCTAAGACAGAAGTTCCAAGCAAAATCAAGAAGAAACAAAAACAAAATAAACAAACAAAAAAACCCCTGCAACTTCCAAATAAATAATGGGATTGGGGGTGAGGGGTGGGAAAAAGGCAATCACTGGGAGATAACAGGTGTAAATTTTCCAGAATGGAAAGATGAGAACTTGAGGGTAGTAAGGGTACTCTAAAGCTGAATAGAATAAATAAAAGTAAGTCTATATCTGGATAATTTGGAACACTAGCATATCATGAAAAGTAAAGAACAAACTTTACTCTGGGTACTGTGCCCTGTAATCACAGCAACTTGGGAAGCTGAGATAGGAGGATTGCAAGTTCTTGGCCAGCCTCGGTAATTTAGCAAGGCTCTTAAGCAACTTAGCAAGACCCTGTGTCAAACAAATAAAAAGGGGGGGCGGCGCTGGGGCTGTATGTAGCTTAGTGGCAGAACCTTTGCCTAGCATGCATGAGGCACAGGGTTTGAACCTCAGTACCACATAAAAATAAGCAAATAAAATAAAGGTATTCTGACCATCTATTACTAAAAATATTTTTTTTATAAATAAATAAATAAATAGGGCTGGGTTTGCCAATAAAGTGCCTTTGGGTTCAATCCCCTAGTATAAAAAAAAAAAAAAAAGGAAAACCAAACAAACTATACAGGGTACATAAAAAGAGATACTTTCTCTATAAAGGAACAAGTCAACAGCATGAGGCAGAACCACACCCGTGGGATTGCTGCTGTGACACGATAACAGGGAAGGATATCACTGTGGCTTATCCAGTAAGCCACTTATAAAGATGGCCAAAGACATGATTTTCCTAGCATGGAGCTACGCCACTCCAGTACTCCTGTGGACCGCTACTCTCTTTTCTGTTGTGACAGTAGTCAGCACCCCCCTCTTCTGAGGTGGAGTAGTCATTTTCCTTTGCTCATCACTGCCACTGTATAGTGACAGGGCCTGAGGGAGGCTCCCCATGAGGCTGTGGCCTGGAAGACAGCCTTGGTGCACCACGGAGTCTTACTTTGGAAGAGATGATCAGGAGAACCAGGTGTTTATGAAACTGTTACCATCACCTCCATCCCCAGATCTGATCTATGAGAGCAGAAGTGTGTGGCCTTGGGAGGTAAAGGGGGTCTCCCCATACACTTGGGAATCACATCCTTCAAGTTTAGGATCCTTTCCAGATGGCATGCCTTTGTTTGGCAAAGGATTTCTGAGTCCCACTTGTCCCATTAATGAAACAAGGATAATAACTACCTAGCAGGATGTTTGGGCAGGATAAAGGGGAGGCCTAGAAACCAATGGGAAACCACCATGTAAACTGTATTGTGGTGAATTATTCTGACCACCTCACCCTGTCCCCAGCTTGCCTGGAATCCAGGTCCTTTCTGAGTGATTTCTGCACAATTCTGGGATGGTTGCTATTGTTCCTGGTTTACATTGGGATTCAGAGAGATAGGTTTTCTTCTCTGAGGTAGGTAAGTGGAGGAACCAGGACTTAAACCTAAAGCTGTACACTCTAGGTCTGTTCTTTGCTGCTGGGCCTGGCCTGGCTTCAAAACCCCAGGTGGGTAGAGCGAGTGAGGAACTGAGGCATTGAAGAGTCATCTTCTCAGGAAGTCTCAAGAGGCAGGGCTAAGCTCTTAGGTTGAGGGGTAGGCACAGCTGCAGAGCAAAAGGAGCTTGGGAGGTAGAAGGAGGGGTCAATAGGTAGACAGCAAAGAGGAGGAAACTTCTGACCACATCCTAGCCCGGGGACCACACTGTGTAACTGGCCTGTCTTGGCAATCCCCAAAAACTTCCGAGTTTAAGCTCAGCTCTTTCCCATGATGCTTGTGTGGTGTGATCTAGGGAAAGTCATTTAGCCAATCTGTGCTAAAGTTTTCTCATCTATCTGTGGGGGAGAATAGCAATTCCTCTCTCCCTGTGTTGAGGGAAGGATAAAATGGGGTGTAAATTAAGCACTTAACACCACACTCATGTGAGGTGACCTCTTGGCATCTCTGCCCTCACCATCCCAGGCCTGAACTCTGGACTCTGCCCTGCCTCAAATTTTCAAGGAGGCAGGAGCCCAGACTCCCGGCTCTTCAGAAAGATGGCTAGGTCTATGACTGGCCGGCCTTTGGTAAGTGAAAAAGTATGTTCTTCTTTCTTGTATTTGCTCACCTATTCTGATATTTTGGATCACCTACTATGTTCCAAGAACGGGATAGAGCAGCAGACTTGACATCCAGGCGCTCTGCACTGCTGGAGCTTATATCCAAGGAGAAGAAGTCTACCTCCCCTGTGGAGGCCCCAAATAAAATCCTATCCTCAGGTCAGCTGCCATGTTACACATCTCTTTCAACTACCTCTGAGCTTTCTTGCCCTTATGACCACAGCTGAAACCCAAGAGATCTTCACATGTGCCCTCTGCCTCCAGACAACAGTTCCAGCCCAGTTTGCAACAACACACTCCTCTCCATAAAATATGGGCCTTGGAGCCCAAAGACCTGGGATTAAAAACTCTGGCCAGGTGCAGCAGCACACACCTGTAATCTCAATGGCTCAGGCAGCTGAAGTAGGAGGATCGCAAGTTCTAAGCCAGCTTTAGCAAATTAGTGAGGTGCTAAGCAACTCAGTGAGACCCTGTCTCTAAATAAAATACAGAATAAGGCTACGGATGTGGTTCTGTGGTCAAGTGTTCTTGATTTCAATCCTTGGTACAAAAAAAAAATGAAAACCTGACTCTGCTGCTCATTAGCTTTGTGACCTAGGGGAAGTTCTATAATTGCTCTGCACATCTGTTTTCTCATCTGTGAAATGGACATAAGAAGAGCACCCACTTACTAGGCTTATTTTGAGAATGAAATGAGATAATGCATGTGCCATTGTTGAAGCAGTACTTGACATATGGTGAGTGTTCAATGCAGATTAAATGCTGTTCTTGTTTTTGTTATTATTAGTAGTATTATTGGAGATAGGGTCTTGCTGAGTTGCCTAGGCTGCCTTAAATGTGTGACTTCCCCTGCCTCAGCCTCCCAAGTTGCTGGGATTACAGGTATTCACCATGATGCCAGGCTCCAACGTTGCCATTATTCTGAACACCACTGTTATTATGATTACCTGAGCCAGGGTGTTGGAGGTCTTCATTTCTGTGTCCAGCCTGGTTCTGAAGCTATGCCTCCTCCTGACCAATATTAATAGGGCAACCTCCCAGGAGGCCTTCCCACCATGACCCTGGGAGAAGCCAGACAGTCTGGAGCCTGAGGCCCACTCACAGGTGTCCTCTAGGTATAATGTAGAGTGCTGGCCCACTTGCTCACCTCCTTCAGGTTTTGCCCCAATGATCCCTTGTTAAGGAGGCCTGCCCTAACCATGCCATCGAAAATTCCAAACTCCACTCTGTTCTTCCTCTACTATTCTCTTTTTCTCCACTAACACCACCATCTTCCTTGCTACATTTTCTTCTTACATTTTTTTTTCTTTAAAATTATTGGCTCCCACCAGGTACAGTGGCACATGCCTGTAATCCCAGCAATTTAGGAGGCTGAGGCAGAAGGATCACAAATTCAAAGCCAGCCTGGGCTACTAAGTGAGACCCTGTCTCAAAATACAATAAAAAGGGCTGAGGACGTACCTCCATGGTAAAGTGCCCCTAGTTTTAATCCCTAGTACCAAAAAAAAAAAAAAAGTTAAAAATTAAAAAATAAACCAGGGGCTCCTTTTCCTTTCTGAAATATAAGCAGGAAGAGACTGTCAACCTTGGAGGGCTGAGCAATCCGGAGGCAACTGGCCAAGAGATAAGCAAGGTGGTCTGACTTGCTACTTAATAACCAGGGGCAGACTGCAGCTTGACCTGCCCTACAATTTTTCCATCAGAATCACGAGGTGGGTGGAACTGGAGCCTCCTCAGCTCTGACTTAGAACACTTGGTACTTTTGTGCCAGTTCTCATAGCAGATAGGATAGGGCCCTCACTTTTGTTCAGATCAGCGTGCCACAGGCAAGGGTGTCAGGGCCACTATCAGAATTCCTCTGTCCCCCACCTTTCCTTCCTCTAGCGCTGAACCTTGTTGGGAAGGCCCTGGACACAGGAGGAGAGCGGTCTGGTTCCTCCTCCAGATGGTGAAGTTTTCAGCCTCAGCTCCCTGGCCTGGAAGGGGGAGGGGGCTGCAGTCTCATGTCCTCCCCCTCTGCCAATACCTCCGCAGGCCATGGCTGGCTGTGTGTGCTCCTTCAAGCTTCCTTGGCTGGACACGATGTTTGCACATGTCCTCATGAGCTGACTTTTCTCTCAAGGGCTGCCTTATGGTTTGCAAATGGGGTGAAACGACCCTACAGGACAGCTTGCCGATTCAGGGACTGCTGGATCCTGGGCACAAGTCCTGCCTGAGATTTTACTTTCCCCTCTTCCTCTGGGGTGAGGTGTCTGCCAGGGTCCAGCACAGGAAAAGCCAGGCCATGGCATCTAGCGCCCAGCTTTTGCCCTGCCCCTGCCTCTGCCCTACCAAGAGGAAGATGCCATCTCAAGAAGGCAGCTGTCATCATCCTAACATGGGGCCCTTCATTCATGCATTTGACAATATGGAATGTATTAGGCAAGTAATATGTGCCAAGTACTGCTTTGGGAACTGGGGGACTGTAGTAAGAAAATATAGACATGATCTCTGCCCTTTGGCTCTGCCTATATTTAGAAGCAAAGGCCATATTATAGTAGGGGAATCCTAGGCACATTACAGAAATCTGGGCAGGAGAGTCAAAGTTGCACAATGTGGTGACAAAAGCCATGAGCATAATGAGATGGCCAAAGAGTGTGCAGAGTAAGAAGTGAAAGGGGTTGGGAAGGAACCGCAACATCTCAGGGGTGATCAAAGTATGAGGAGGCAGAGAGGAAGCAGTTGGGGGTAGGGACCCTGGAGGTATCAAACCAAGACAAGAGAGGACTGCCAGGATGAAGGAATCATCAACCATCAAATGAGTTACATCGGGGAATAGGAGGCCCAAGCAGAGGCCACAGGTTTAGTGGCTACAGAGCAGCATTGTTGAACAGTGCACACATTAGGCAACCCATCATGGGCTCAGGAGCACGGACGTGAATGCAAGAAAGAGTAGAGTGCCAGGTACAGTGGCTAATGCTGGTAATCCCACAGTGACTCTAAAGACTAAGGTTGGAGAATGGCAAGTTCAAGTCCAGACTGGGCAACTTAGCAAGACCCGTCTCAAAAAAAGGGGGCAGGGGACTGGGGATGTAGCTTACTGGTAAGCCATCCGTAGGTTCTATCAAAGAAAAAAGGAAGGAAGGAGGAAAGGAGGAAGGAGGGAAGGAGAAAAGTGACATTTGTTGAGTACCTGTTATACTTTCGGTTTTCTCTTGGGGCCCTTAATGCCTCATCCTTGCATTAATTCAGTAAAAATTAAAATTAGCCTACATGTACAGGAACCTATGGTAAGCAAAGACAGCTAAGGCCCCTGTCCTCATGGATCTCATAGTGAATCTCATAATCTACATGGGGTAGAGGAGCCAGCCATTAATCAAAGTGTCTCCCAAGCCAAGTGCAGTAATCCCAGCAGCTCAAGAGGCTGAGGCAGGAGGATCATGAATTCAAAGTCAGCCTTAGCAATTTAGTGAGGGCCAAAGCAACTCAGCGAGACCCTGTCTCTAATAAAATACAAAAAAGGGCTGGGGAAGTGGCTCAGTGGTTAAGCACTCTGGGTTCAATCCCCAGTACCAAAACAATAAAAATTAACAAACAAACAAACAAACAAAAAAGTATCCCTCAAATAGATGTGAAATTGCACATGGGACTAGAGGTAACCAAAGAAGCTCATGAGAACCTATAATTCAGGGCTTTGTCCCAGCAGGAAGGTTGGAAGCCAACAAGGAAGCTGGGATCTTAAGGACACAGAAATAAACAGAGTGAGCAGAGCTGGGTCAAGTTTTATGCAGAAGAAACAATTAATGCAAAAAGAATTGAAGGAAGGTGTAGAGAAGGGGCAAAGAAGAGGGATAAGGGGAGTGTGGAGAGGCAGGCGAATGAAGCTCAATAAGGATCCACAGGCCATAATGAGAAGTCCTTTCCCCAAGAGCTGGAGAAAGCCAGAGAAGTTCTGGAAGCAGGGGAAGGACATGATCACACTTGTGTTTTGAAAACACCACTCTGGCTGCTGACTGAAGACAGAGCAAGAGATGATTTGGGCAGCACTTTTAGTGATCTATTTATTTGAGTCAGCAAAAGATGGTGGTAATTTGTACTACAGCAGACACAAAGGAGACTGAAACAAGTGGATGGATTAGAAAATATATTTAGGTATTGATTATAATAGCAAAAGATTACATATGAATGGCACTCATAAATAAGGAACCAGTAAAACAAATGACAGAAGCACCCATTGAATTTTATGTATAAAAATAAGCCCAGGCCTGGCACAGTGGTGCATGGCCTGTAATCCCAGCAACTCAGGAGGCTGAGGCAGGAGGATCGCAAATTCAATGCTAGCCTCAGTAATTTAGCAAGACCCTGTCTCAAAAGAAGATTTTAAAACGCTGGGACTATAGCTCACTGTTAAAGTGATTGCCTACCATGAGCCAGGCCTTGAGTTCCATCTCAATACTGGGAAAAAAAAAAAGAAAAAAATACTATGTATAAAATCCAGAGTGAGGAAGTTTTTAAAGAACTGAACAGAGACAGCTGACAAGATACATTGTTAGGGGAGAAAACCTAAGGTACAGAACACCGTGTTCAGTATTGTGTATTTTGCAGAAGAAAGAACAAGTGAAAATACATTGTGTTTTCCCATAAAGATGGCACTGTAGGGGCTGGGGCTGGGGCTCAGTGGTAGAGCTTGCCTGGCACAAGTGAGGCACTGGTTTCGATCCTCAGCACCACATAAAAATAAATAAATAAACTAAGGGTATTATGTCCATCTACCACCTATATAAATATTTAAGAAAAATAGAAGGCACTGTAAAAAAAACTCCACCCCAACTCCACAAATCATAAAGGTGGTTGGCCTGTATGTGTTCTTGAGGGAGGGTTTGGAAATTGATGGAGTTACAATGAGACTCCTCACTAAACTGGTATATATCATTGATGTATGACTTATTTAGAGATTATTTCTACATATATACATATATATGTACTTCTAAATACATATATATGCTTTTTCAATGCTGGGGATGGAACCCAGGACCTCATGCATGCTAAACAAATGCTCTACCACAGAGCTATGTTGCCAGCCCCGAAAATAATCATTTCAAGAAAGTAAAATTTATGGAAGTATAATGAACGGGACAGGCTATGGGTTTGTAATGTACAAGATGCAGAGAATGACTCCCAGGCTTGTTATTTGTATAACCAGACTTAAGAGTGTCATTTGTCACGATAAGGGGCAGGAGAAGACAGCAGATTTGGGGAGGGAGACTGTGAGAACAGTTTGGGATGGGTTGAGTCTAACGGTGCCTTGTGAGTGACATGGCACTTTGGAGAAGTTTGTCTGTGAAGGAGAAGAGACACACAGGGCTGGGAAAGGAAGTGGGGGAGTCCAGGAAGGTGACTGGTCTGTTGGCTTTGGAGATAGATGTTTAAAAGCCTTTGAGAAAGTTCCAGAGGAAAAAGAGTACCTGGTTATTAGCCAGGCACAGTGGCACAGGCCTGTAATCTCAGCAGCTTGGAAGGCTGAGGCAGGAGGATCATGAGTTCAAAGCCAGCATTAGCAACTTAGTGAAGCCCAAGCAACTCAGAGAAACCCTGTCTCTAAATAAAATATAACACAGGATGGGGATGTGGCTCAGTGGTTAATCATTCCTGGGTTTAATCCCTGGTACCAAAACAAACAAAAACCTGCTTATCCTCAAGCCATGTTATTCTCATTAATCATCTTTTAGGGCTGAGGGAAAGCACCGAGTGTATTTAGCAAGTTCCCTACTGATGCGTACTGCGGTTGTTTCCATTCTTTTCCTCTTCCAATGTTGTGACATCCTTGTACGCATCTATCTGTGCACAATTGTTAATTATTTCTTTAGGAGAAATTCCTGGAAATCAAAGTGCCAAGGCATCCATATTTAAAACAGTGAAACATATTTCCAGATCCTTGTCCAGAGTAACTATATTAGCTTATGTTCTCACAAGCAGCTGATGAGAGGGCCCATTAAGGGTTGTTTATTCCCTCTCTGATTTTCCTCTTTCCCTCCATAGTGCCTGACACATACTAGTAGGGCTAGGCTGACATTTGTCTTTCTTTCCTTTTTTCAGTACTGGGGATTGAACCCAGGGCCTCACACATGCCACACAAGTGCTCTACCACTTAGCTACATCCCCAGCCCTTTTATTTATTTGTTTGTTGGTACTAGAGATTGACCCCAAGGCCCCTTTACCACTGAGTTCTGTCCCCACCCTTTTTATTTTATTTTTTATTCTTTTTCGTTTTACGTGGACATAATATCTTTATTTATTCTTATGTGGTGCTGAGAATCGAACCCAGTGCCTCATGCATGCTAGGCAAGCGCGTTACCACTTGAGCCACAACCCCAGGCCCCTTTATTTTATTTTTGAGACAGGATTTCACTAAGTTGCTGAGGCTGGTCTCAAACTTGTGATCCTCCTGCCTCAGCTTCCTGAGTACCTGGGATTACAGATGTGGGCCACCACGCCCAGCTGACATTTACTGTTGTATGAATGGGTATTAGCTAGCCTCCTAAAGCCCAGGAGGAAAGTATAAACTCTTCACTTTCAAATTGCTCCTTCTTCTTGAGCTCCTTCATAGTCATTTCTTCCTCCTCCCCTCCCTTATCCTTTGCCTATCCATGGATTCTATGTCCTGAATTGCTATTTTATTTTCTTTTGGTACTGGGGATTGAACCCAGGTGCACTTTTACCAATGAGCCACATCCCCAGCCCTATTTATTTTTCTATTTTTGAGACAAAGTCTGGCTCAGTTGCTGAGGCTAGTCTCGAACTTGTGATCCTCCTGCCTCACCCTCTGGAGTTGCTGGAAACACAGGTGTGTTTCACCCCACCGGGCTTGAATTGCTCTTGAATTCCTCATTGCCTCTCCATTCCTAACCAGTGCTGGAATTTAGGCCTCACCATCTCTTGCCTAGAAAAGTTCCTTGCTCATCTCCTTGTTGCGAGCTTTGCCATGTCTGATCCATTCTTGGTGCCTCCAGGGTGAACGTCTTAAAATGCCAATGTGGCCACCACAGCCCACTTCCATCCCCCAGAGACAGGTTCCCATGGCCTACCAAACAACTCTCACTGTGATCTGTCTCCTCCCTGCTCCTGTCTTATCTGTGGTGCTTCCCCTTCCTCCCTCTTACTCTCTGATTACAAGAAGCTGCCCACCTGCCTGGGGCACAGCAGGCTGCCGCTCTTTGCTCATTCATTTTCCTGCTGGCTACAATGTCCTCCCCCCTTCTTTTCCTGCCATCAAGCAAGAAGAGCACGTGAGTTAGTTTGTGTCTCTCCAGCATCCATGTCCTCCACTTCCTTAAGACTCCTGTTTCATTTAAGTGAATTGTGTCTGCCTCACTGGGGGTAAAGTGGATGAAACCATGAATCCATGTGTGCCTCCCCCCATAGAATCTGAAGGGATATTGCCTTCCTGTCTTCAGACAAGTCTAGCCGGGAGGCAGGAATAGGCCTAAGCCTGATCACTGGACACTCCCTCTGGACTTTGAATCTGGAGCAAGTGAAAGAAGAATAGAGGAAAGAGACTTCAGCCATTTCTGTGGTCCGGCATCCTGATCCAGCCCCTACCCCCAGAGTGGCCTTTGCTTATGTCTGTTTCATGACTGGTTCTCTAGATGGTGCTTGATTTTGTAGCCCAGGAGGAATCCCACATTTCCCTTCAAATCCCACATTTCCCCTTCTTTTTTTTTGGGGGGGGGACTGGGAATTGAACCCAGGAGTGCTTAACCACTAAGCCACATCCTCAGCCCTTTTTTGTATTTTATTTAGAGGCAGGGTCTCCTTGAATTGTGAAGGGCCTCATTCAATTGCTGAGGTTGGCTTTGTACTCGTGACCCTCCTGCCTCAGCCTCCTGAGTTGTTGGGATTACAGATTTGCACCACCACTTATGGCCCCTTTCGTTCTTCTTTAGTGTCCCACACATTCGAGGCAAGCGCTCTATCACTGAGCTACAACCCCAGCTCCTTCTTTCTGAAGTTACTTGGAGATAGTTTCTGTTGCTTGCTACCAATGATTTCTTTTTTTTTTTTGAGGGGGGAGGGGTAGTGGGATTGAAACCAAGGACACTCTACCACCAAGCTACATCCCAGCCTTTTCTATTTTATTCAGTGTTAGGGTTTTGCTAAATTGCTGAGGCCGGCCTTGAACTTGGCAATCCTCCTATCTCAGTCTCCCAAAGTGGCTGGGATTACAGGTGGGCACCACTACAGCCAGTTTGCTACCAGTGATTTCTGATAGGAAGTCCAGCTCAAATCTTCCTGCCTATGCTAAGTCTTCCCTGATCCTGTACTAGCATACCTCTCTGTACATTCCATGGCTCCCTGTACAAATAGCAGATCATGCTGTTTGTTTGTTTTCCTGTCCCTTCCACTAAGGTAGGAGTTTATCATAGTCCCATTCTTGTGAGCTCTGGGCTCACTAGTTCAGTGCCTGGTCCAGAATCAAACATGTAAGGTAACCAACATTGAAAGCCCAGACTAATGGACCAGTACCTCTGCCTGCTCTACTCTGGGGGCTTCAGTGATTTAGAACTTAGACTCTGTTACAACAATGATGTCAGCAGGTGCCTCCATTGTGAATCTGGCTGGGATTAACATGAGATGATTTCTGTTTGGATTCCTTTTTGTCTATGCCATGGAAGATGGGAGGGAGGAAGGAGGGAAATAGATCCTGGTGGGGGCAGGGAGGCGACTATTGGAGCAGCTCAGGTAGAAGATGGTGTTGAGCTGGATTGGCACAGTTGCAGTGGAAGGGAGAGGGGAAGGGGCCAGTTTTCAAGATTGGGAACTGAACATTAGAACTGAATAGGGAACTTGGTTGTTCCTGGTAATTCACAAAGCAAAAGCTGCCCATTTGAGACGGCTTCCATCAGGAGGAGGTAGTGAGGGAGTATGTGTGTGTGCACACACGTGCTTGGGGGGATTGTTAGGGGAGGGCGTCACATCATCTCCAGCACCCCCCCCCCCACAGCCTACAGCCATGACCGCGCAGGCTGCCTTGCCTGCTTTCTAAAGAGCTTCCCCAGGCAGCAGGGGAGAGAGGAGAAGGGGGGCCGGCCACCCACACCACTCAGCAGAGGTGAGCCGAGGAGCACCGAGTCCTCAAGTCCCCCCACCCCCCAGCTACTATAGGCTGCCAGGTGCCTTGTTTGTGATGAAAGCTTTTAAAAACCCATGTGCATGGATGGTCATGCATTCATTTTTGTTCATTTAACTAATACTCACTGAGCCTGGAGCCACGCAATGGTGAGCAAAGCCCGCCATGGACCTTGCTCTCAAGAAGCTCAGGAACTGGCGGGGGAGAAGATGCGTAATCAGGCAATTAGGAACCAGTGTGAGCGGGAGGTAAGCACTGGTTGCTATGGGAACACGAGGAGAGGCCACAGCTGCTGCTCCTCTCCAAAGAGTGGTGGCAGGCAAAAAAAAAAAAAAAAAAAAAGGAGGCGCGAAGCAGCAGACCTGCTGCCAGGCCCGATGCCATACTAGTCCAGGACAAAGCTCTCTTGGCAGGACAAAACCTGTTCCCTCTCTGCTCCTCCGTCTCCACACCCAAGAAATCAGAAAGGGAGAGTGTGATCCCAAGACCAGGCAGGATGCTCTATGCATGCGCCGGGCTCCCAGTAGGTCTACAATATCTGAGAGCTGCTAGGAATTATGTTTCAAAAAATATTTGTTGCTGGAAAGTTTCCTGGTTGCAGGACATCATGCGTAGGGCTACGAACAAGATGAACAAGGACCCTGCCTTCCTGGGGCTGATAGTGATTTGGAAGTGGAGAGAATGATTCCATGACACAAGCAATTATTGTGATGGGTTCTCATGATGAGTATAGTTGAGAGTAGGAGCTGGCTCAGGCTAGGGAGTCAGGCAGGAAGGCTTCCTGGAAGAGGAGCCATTTCAGCTAAGAGCAGAAGGAAGAAGTAGCCAGCAAAGAGGTGAGGAAACTGCACTCCAGGTATGGTGAACAGCATGTGTGAGGGTGCTAGAGAAAGAGGGAGTCTGTATGTTCCAAGGGCAAGCAAAGGAGGTGAGTGGAGGCTGGGGTGGGGAGGCACAGCAAAGGAGGGAAGAGGGAGGCTAGAAACATGAGTAGGGTACCAATCAACATCAAGCCTCTAGGCCATGGTGAGGGGTTTGTCTTGGCTCATAGGATGCCCCCAACACCACACTCAGAAGTTCCTCTCACAGCCCATTGGTACCCTAAAACAATTGTCAACATCTGAGATAGGACCAAACTCCAAGGGCCAAAATCAAAGCAGGCTTGCAGAAGATTCTGGAACATGAGAGCCACCAGAATTCTTGGAGGGATTTAAGTTCAGACTCACTGTGCAAATGGGAGCATCATTTGAGAGAGGAGAAAGACGTGTTTAGAGTTGCACAGCGAGCAGGGTTATTGGACCTGCAGGTAGAGCTCCTTTAAAGTACGCCCCGGTTTTTTGTGCCTCTGTGGATGACTAAGAGTGGGCTTTTTTGGTAGCTGGGTACAGTGGCACATGTCTGTAGTCACAGTGACTTGAGAGGCTGAGGCTGAAATATTCCATGTTCAAGGCCAGCTTCAGTAACTTAGTAAGACCCCAAACAACTCAGTAAGACCCTGTCTCTAAATAAAAAAGAAATAAAAAGGGCTGGGGTTGTGGCTCAATGATAGGGCAACCCTGGGTTCAATCCCCAGAATCACAAACTAAGCTATAAAAATAGACTTTTTCTTAAAAGTGCCCATTTCCCCCCTCTTGGGTCACTTGGCAGAGTGTTTCTGCACTTTCTTCCCTTCTTGCAGTTTCTCCACTGTCCCCCTTTTCAAAACGTCCAATTTTCTATAACCTCAGCTTCCCACTTACTTATCCTCCAAACTTCTATTGTGAGTGGGGCAGCCAAAGGCAGGGCTTGGTTCCCAGGCAAGGCCAAATAGAACTATTCTTGTGCCAGCGATTGATGCGTCTTCCAAGCTTACCCTAGCTCTTGCCCTTGCCACACCCCCAAGTCATGTTCTGTGGGCAAAACTCTCCCTGCTGACATGGCCACAGTGCTTCTGTGCCCAGGCAGGCCCCACCACGAACACACACACACACACACACACTGACAGAATTGGCATCGGGTCTCAGCCATCATCTGATATGACACCTCCATTGCTGAGATGGGAACAGTGAGGCTCTGGAGCAGCCCAGACTTTTTGCCTGTGAATTGATGTATTCTAGCCTTTTGACTCTTCCTAGCCCTGCCTCCACCAGCTCCCCAGCACCCACACAGCTGGCTTCCCTCCTTCCCTGTTGATGGGGACACAGGGAAGCCAAGGGCAGAAGGGACACCCTATGAAGAGAAGGTGTCAAGTACTGCCTGAGCAGAGGTTGCAGAGGAGAAGGGGAGGAAAACCTGCTTCCCAGCTGACCCAGTTTAGCCTTTCTAGCCCTTTCTACTCTCCTTAGGCACAGGCACAGACCCAGAGTTCAGCTGAACCCAGGAAGCTGCTCTAGATCTTGATCAGAGAACTCTCCATAGTGGGGCCTCCATTTTAGGTAGAATCTGAGGCAACCACACTCCTCTCCTCTCAGGCCTTTCTTTGGAATTGATAGTTCAGGATCCAAATCCCAGCTCTGCTGCCTCTAGCTGAGTAACCTTGGGTGAATCCTTTAACCTCTCTGGACCTTGGCTCCTCTTGTGAACATAGGACTCCCTACAGGCTTCCTATGGAGATAAAATAACCTGGGTAAAACACATACCTGACAGATAAGAGATGTTTGACAAATGTTAGTGTCCTCCCTCCACTCTTGGCTTGCCCCACAGCCCACACCTAGCAAGTTTTGTCTAATTCCCTCCAGAGTTCCTTGGGGTGAGGCTGGGAGAAGAGAAAGGAGCTGTGTCCCAAGAAGAAAGTCCTAATCCCTGAAACTCCACAGGAGGCACGCAAGGAGAAGCCATGCCAGGGACGAGGAAGGAAGGAGGGAGGCTGGAGAAGGAGGAGGCAGGTGGTTCAGGCCTATGGGAAGTCGGGGCAGTGTGGGAGAAGGGCCTGGCAGCACAGGGCCCATCCAGCTGGTCTAGGCAATGCCAGAAGGCTGAGAGAGACAAAGGAGGAGGCCTCTAGCTTCAGGCTGCCTGGACCTCTCCATGGTAACTCCTGTGAGCTTTTTCTGGGGGCAAAGGACCTACCCAGGCCCCAGCAGGGGATTCCGTACAGTCCCATTCAGGCTCCTTCAAATCCCTATTCTGTCCCCATTACCTTGAGCCAGGCTCAGAATGCATGGCCTTATTCTCTACCTCCACAAACCAAATCCTCGTCCTACCCCAACCAGGTTCTCTTTTGATCTATTATTCTCTGCAACCCACATCCCCCCAAACATCTCAAGCTTAGACTTCACTGATTTTTTCTTTACAAGGAATTCTGCTGTGTTTCTAGAAGTTGTAAATATTAGTTACTACAAAGAGACCCTGAACTTTGGGCCCCAGGATCTGTATGTATTTAGCAAAAATATATCCACCAGTTCACCTGAACCCCTTTTGTGGCCAGGAACACCCCTTGGAGAGATGCCAAGTGAGGTCAGTGAAGCACGGGGCCAGGGATGGCCCTCAATTTCCAACTTGAGTGAGGACCAAGCCTGTGGCCTGGATCAGAGTTGAATTTGTAGCTGAAATCAGGGTTTGGCTTTGGATCAGGATCAGGGCTCAGTCTGTGACCAGAGTTTGTGTTTCTTTTGGTTGCAAGCAACAGAATTCAACTCTGGCTCACTTGGGCAAAAACTAAGCCTGTATTTTCAAGATGTTGGGTTGGTTTTCAGAAGTGATTGATATGAACATGACTCAGTCTTGTCAATCTCTATGTGTTTCCCTTTGAGTTTCAAATCTCTAGGGGAGGAATCTGTACCCAAGAACAGTCAAAATAGCCAGGATATAGTGTCAGGCATTGCCAGTGGAAATGAGAAGCTGCTAGCCTTTTGGGAAAGCAATCTGACACTATATGTTAATACCAATTCATTTCCGAGGGCAGGAGACTGGAGAAAGAAGGAGATGGCTGATTTCAGGCTATAAAAAGTCTGGCCTATGGGAAGTTGATGTGACCCCAGCAACTTATTATTGTTATTATTCTATTATGATAATATTGAGTGAGAACAGCAACAAGTGGTAAAGTATATCCAGTTGTCCAGCAGTATCCATGGAAGATTGGTTTCAGGACACCCCCCTCCATCCCATAGGTAACAAAATCCATAGAGGCTCAAATCCCTAATATAAAGTGGTATAGTATTTACATACAATCTATGCACATCCTCCTGTATACTTTAAACATCTCTAGATGACCTGCAATACCTAATACAATGGAAATGCTAGGTAAAAAGTTGTTACACACTACTTTAGAGAATACCTACAAAAGTATGAAGATGTTCAGCATAAATACAATTATTTTGTGATACTGGAAATTGAACCTACCTCTGAGCTACATCCCCACCACTTTATTTTATTTGAGTTTAGTTTAAGTCAGGGTCTCACTAATTTACCCAGGCTGATCTTGAACTTGTGATCCCCCTGCTTCAACCTGCAGAATATCTGGGATTATAGGTGTCTCTGGTGTAGGTGCATTTTCCCCAAATACTTTTGATGAGTCATTGGTTGAAACAGCATATATGAAACTCACAGATACAGAGAGCAAATTTTCCATGATCTTATTTTAATAAAAGAAGGACAAATAAAAGCCCACACATTTATTAATTATGTGTATGTATATATATGTATACTCTATATGATTATGCAAGTATGAATAAAAGGTGGAATTAATGAATATTAATTATCAACTGTTATGGGAAGTATGAGAAGGTAGGCAGAAAAGAAGAGAGAAAGAGAAGCAGTAAAACTGAAACAAAAAACTACAGTTTTAAAAAACATGCACATAGGCTTTCCTTTATGACTATATATAAAATTATATAGATTTTGTATGCAACTCTAAAAATATTACCTTAGAGCCGGGTGTATATTTCTATGGATATATATATATATATATATATATATATATATATACATATATATATATATCCATAGAAATTTTTTAAAAATATTTTCTTAGTTGTAGATGGACACAATACTTTTATTTATTTACTTATTTTTATGTGGTGCTGAGGTTTGATCCTAGTGCGAGGCAAGTGCTCTACCACTGAATCACCACCCCAGCCCCATAGAAATGGTTTTTTTTAAATATTTTATTTTAGTTGTAGTTGGACACAATACATTTATTTATTTATTTATTTTTATGTGGTGCTGAGGATCGAACTCAGGGCCTCCCACATGCTATACGAGCACTTTACCACTGAGCCACAACTCCAGCCCCCATAGAAATGTTTTAAAGACATGAATAAAGCTGGGTGCAGTGGCATGTGCCTGTAATGCCAGCAGCTCGGGAGGCTGAGGCATGAGGATCACGAGTTCAAAGCCAGTCTCAGCAACTTAGCAAGGCACTAAGCAACTCAGTGAGACTCTGTCCCTAAATAAAATACAAAATAGGGCTGGGGATATGGCTCAGTAGTCAATTGCCCCTGAGTTCAATCCCCAGTACCCCCACCAAAAAATGAGATAACTAAAGATATGCCAGAAAAAAAAAATCTTACCCCCAAACAAGTTGACAACAAAACAGTCTTACCCCCAATCAATTACTGACCAGATTGACTTTAACACCAAGTCTTACCAAGTCTTATTAGAGATAAGTCTTTTTACAATTTTTTTAGTGCTACTGGAGATTGAACCCAGGAGCACTCTACCAGTGAGCTACACCTGCAGCCCTTTAAAAATTTTTCTTTTTAAATTTTGAGACAGGGTCTTGCTAAGTTGCCCTGACTTGCCTCAAACTTGTGATCCTCCTGCCTCAATCACCTGAATTGCTAGGATGACAAGTGTGTGCCACCATTCTCAGTCAAGAGTGATTGTATTAGTTTTCCAGAGAAATAGAACCAATAAGATATGTAGAGATATAGATATACTAGATGGGACTTATTGGGGGAATTGATGTCCCATAACAGGATGTCTGCACATTGGAGACCCCCGGGATGTTGGTGGCATGGTTCAGTCCAAGTCCAGGGTCCTCAGAACCAGGGTAGTTGATGGTGTAATTCTCAGCCTGAGGCCAAAACCCTGAGAACCTGGAGGCAATCATAATTAAGTCTTAAGTCCAAAGGCCAGCAAGCCTGGACTTATGTCCAAAGTAGCACCACAATTGATAGAGGGAGAAAGAAAGAGAGAGATCGAGGTGGGGGAGGATGTGGGAGAGCAGTGGAGAGCAAGCCACCTGGTGTATCTGTTTCACCTGGGTCCCCAACCCACTGGATGATGCCTACCACATGTAAACTTATGCCAATATCTTCTGTAAACACACTCACTCTAGTTATTCTTTAATCCAGTCAAGCTGACAACTGCAACTGATACCTACAATGATCCAATAAACAATTACCTGGGGAGATAGAACAAACTGGAATCTATGTGTCCTCAATGCATTTTAAAAGTATATATAAATGCTACTGTAATGAATATACCCTCTTACAACCTACTTTATTTCATTTAATATTGTTTTCCAGACTTAACCCTTGTGATATATGTAGATGGGGATTTTGCATTTTAGCTGTGCTATACTAAGTATTCTACCATAACAATTATTTATTCCCCATTTGAAAAATATTTAGGTTCATTCTAGTGTTTCACTGTTAATAATAATGCTGTAGTGAACATAATAGCACATATTTCATTTAAATCATATACAAATGTACTTATAAGTTAGTTCCTAGAAATACATTTTCTGAGTCAAAAAGTGTGTGCATTAGTCGGGCATGGTGGCACATGCCTGTAATCCCAGCAGCTGCAGAGGCTGAGGCAGGAGGATCTTGAGTTCAAAGCCAGCCTCAGCAACTTAGTGAGGCCCTAAGCAACTTAGTGAAACCATGTCTCTAAATAAAAATACTAAAAATATAAATATAAAAGGGCTGGGGGTGTGGTTAAGCCCCTGGGTTCAATCCTTGGTACCAAAAAAAAAAAAAAATAGGTGCATTACTAATGTGATAGTTTTTTTTTTTTTAAAGTTGGGTTTCTCTTGCTATAACAAAATTCCTGAGAATGTGGAGATATTTGTTTATTTTGTACTTTTTAATTTATGTTTTTGTTGGTGCATTATATTTTTATATAAATGTGGGGTTTGTTTTGACATATTTATGAATGAATCTAACATAATTTTCTCCGTTTCAATCCTCAGTGCTATTTTTTCCATTCCCTCCTCCTTCAAAAGTTTCAGACCAGCCTGGGCAACTTAGCAAGATCCTGTCTCAAAACAAAAAATTAAAAGGGCTGTGGATGTAGCTCAGTAGTAAAACACCTCTGAGTTCTATCCCCAGTGCTGGGGCTGGGGGCTGGGTTTTGAGGAAAAGTATGTTGGTATACTTTTCTCATTTTAAAATTAATTTGTTGGACTTTTCTTGATTTATAGGAACTCTTCATGTAATTGGGAAATGAGCCCTTTTCTAGGTTTTCATTTGTCTTTTTTTTTTTACTTAGAATTGTCTGTTTTTATTTATTTATTTATTTATTTATTTATTTATTTATTTATGCTTCCAAGCAGATTTTATTTTTATGTAGTTGAACCTTTTCCTTTTTGCTCCTGTATCTTTTGCCAAACTTACAAAGCTCTTATTCACTCCAGGTTTATGAAAAGCATTCTCCTAAGGTTAATTTTAAGTACTGTTATAATTTCATACTTGCATTGAAAGAAAACTCCAACTAGGAGAATATATTTGCAACTATACAAATATAATTGATATCTCCTGTTCTGAATATATAAAAATACCTAGAAATCAATACTAACAAGAAAAACAACATCATTAGAAAAATGGACAAAAGATATGAACATACATTTCAGAGAAGAAGAAATTGAAATGGTCACCAATTGTAAAAAGGCGCTTGACTTCTCTAGTAAGTTAGGGAAAAACATAGTCAAATAATGGTGCTCTGTACTCATCAGATTGGCAACAATTTTAAAGTTTAGAACCAAGAGTGCTGAGGATGATGAGAACAAACTGCAGGTGGGAATGTAAATTGTTACAACCACTTTGGAAAGCAGTTTGTCAATTTCTGTTAAAGTTCAAATGCTCTTACCCATCCCCCCTGCCCCCCCTTCCATATGATCACCCCCTCTGGAACTCATGCCCTTGTGTAATCCTTTCCTGTTGAATGTAGGTTAGACCTAGCAACCCACTTTCAATAAGAAGAGTCTGAGGCAGGAGGATCACAAGTTCAAGTCCAACCTTAGCAATTTAGTGAGGCCCTAAGCAACTCAGCCAGACCCTGTCGTAGTAAACAAACAAATAAATAAAAAGGGCTAGGATGTACCTCAGCAGTAAAATTCCCCTGTGTTAAATCTCCAGTACAAAAAAAAAAGGAGAGAGAGAGAGAGAATATGGCAAAAGTGTTGAGATATCACTTCCAAGAGCTGTCTCAACAAGAAACATTAAAATGTTATTCAGAGAAGAAAATGATATAGGTTAGAAACTTGGATCTGCATAAAGTAGAACATATGAGAAAGAATAAATGATGGTATAAATAAAATGTTTTATTTTTGTATTTTTAAAGGATATAACAGTCCACTCAAAAAATATTAGTAACAATTTTGGATGCCTATAGCTTGTGGACACATGAAATGAATGACAGAAATAACATAAGGGATGGGATGGAGGAATTGGGAATACTGGTATAAGGTACCTGCCTGCACCATTCATGAAGTGTTATAGTGTTATTGAAAAGTAGACTTGGATTAGTTGTAAATATATATTGCAGGCTCTAGCATGATCCTGAAACAAAGTTAAAAAAAAAGAAGTATAATTGATATGCTCGGAGAGGAGAGAAAATGGAATCATAAAATGCTTAATTAAAATCAGTGAAGACAGAGTGGAAAAGAAAAGAAAAAACAAAGATTTTAAAAATACCAAGAACAATGGATAGAAATAGCTAACCAGGGGTTATAAGTGCCCCTGGATTCAATCCTGGGTCCAAAAAAAAAAAAAAAGTATACACCTGACAACACAGTGTTAGAGTGTTAGAGACACCAAAAAAAAAAAAGTATATGAGGCAAAAACCAATAAGTGTACAAGGAGAAATAGATGAGTCCACTATGATAGTTGAAGATTTCAACACTCCTCTATCAATAATTGACAGATCTAGCAGCCAAAAAATCAATAAGAATATAGTTGAACTGAATAGCACCATCAATCAACCAGATCTAATTGACATTTATAGACTACTTCATTTAACAACAGCAGAATACACATTCTTTCCAAGCTCATGTGGAACATTCACTAGGATAGACCACATCCTGGGCCATAAAACATGCCTTAACAGGTTTCAAAGAATAGACACCATACAAAATAAGCTCTCAGACCACAGTGAAATGAAATTAGCAATCAATAACATAAAGATAGATGGAAAGCCCTCAAGTATTTGGAGATTAAACAATATAATTCTAAATAACATAGGGGTTCAAGAAGTTTCACCATAAATTGACAGTGAAAACATAATTTACCAAAATTTGTGAATTGCAGCAAAAGCAGTGCTTTGAGGGAAATTTGTAGCATTGAAGGCAAATGTTAGAAAATATGAAAGATCAAGACGATTGTAAGCTTCCAGACAAGGGAGTGAACAAAATTACTAATATCAGAAACGAATGAGTGGCTATCACTACTGATCTCATGGACATTATAAGGACAATAAGGCTGGGGGTATAGCTCAGTTGGTAGAGTGCTTGCCTGCCATGTACAAGGCCTTGGGTTCGATTCCCAGCACCACACACACACACACACACACACACACACGGATAATAAATACTATGAACAACTGCACAGCTTCAAAATTGTTAGATGAAAGGGACAAATTCTGTGGATTGCTTTCAATGAATAGGAAACAGCAAAAGTGATGGGATGTCACTTATACCACAAAGTTATAAAAAGGCCGTGCATTCTATCTGGCGTACACTCTTTCTTTCTGTGTGTCTCTTGTTTCTCTCACCAGCTACCATGCCCATGAAGAAGATTCAAGAAGCTGAGACTACATGATAGCATGCGTACCACTGCAACCTGTCATCATATAGTTTATGTAATTTAAAACACCCAAAACAATACTGTATTTTGGTTATAGATACAAATATATGTAATGACAGATAAACAAACATGGATTAGAAGAAAACATCAATTTCCAAATGTGCTTATTTGAGGGAAAGAAGTTAAGATGAATAAGATAAATGAGGGCTTCAGCTGTAATTTTGTGTGTGTGTGTGTGTGTGTGTGTGTGTGTGTGCTATATCACTAGCTCTTTTTTGATTAAGTTTTTATTTTGAAGAAGGTCTCCTAAATTGTTGAGGCTGGCCTTCAACTCGCAATCCTCCTGCCTCAACCTCCCAAGCAGCTGGAGTTACAGGCCTGTGCCTCCACATTTGGTCCTTTTTTATATTTAAACTGTATTTCCTTCATATATTTTGAAAGGGCATTTTTATGGCACGTAATTGTTCTTATTATTATCTATTCCTTGGTGAATGAAAGACCCTCTTTTGTTCTCTTTGATACTCTCTACTTTGGCCTTGATTTTTACTTTAGTCTTGTTACAAGTCTCTCTCCTTCCCTCCTTTTGTTCCACTTTCCTTCACCTTCCCTTCCCATGCTCCCCCACTCTTTTTTTCTGCTAATATTGATTGGACATGTATTTTCATTACTGTTTCCACTTTAGATGAAACTCATAAATAGCACATAATTGGACTTCTAAAAACAAAATGCTCAGCTAGGGGCAATGGTGCATGCCTGTAATCCCAGCAACTCAGGAGGCTGGGAAGTTCAAGGCTAACCTCAGCAATTTGTCAAGACCCTATGCAATTTAGCCAGACAAGGTGGCTCAGTGGTTAAGTGCCCTGGGTTCAATACCTGATAAAATAAACAAATAAATAAAATGATCAAAATGAGAATTTGTGGCTTCTTTTTTTTTCTTGTACTGGTGATTGAACCCAGGGGTGTTTAACCACTTAGCTACATCCCCAGCCTTTTTAAAAATATTTTATTTAGAGACAGGGTACCTCTTGAGTTGCTTAGGACCTCACTAAATTGCTGAAGCTGGCTTTAAACTTGTGATCCTCCTGCCTCAGCCTCCAGAGCCCCTGGGATTTCAAGCATGCGGCCCAGTGAAAATTTGCATCTTAACAGATGTTAACCCATAATACATACTGATCTATTTTTCTTTTTACATCCTGCTTAGTCCACCCCTCATTTCTTGCCCTTTATTGACTGAGTTTTCTTTGTTCCAAATACTATTCTTAATAGTTTGAAAATTATACATCTTATTTCTTCTCTATTGTTACCCTGGAACTTTTTTGTTCTATTACACGTTGTATTTCCAATAAGAACAAAAATTTCTTTCAGCTGGTGTCGTGGCGCTCACCTGTAATCCCAGCAGTTCCAGAAGCCTAGGCAGGATGGCAAGTTCCAGGTTAGCTTGGGCAATTTAGTGGTGCCCTAAGCAACTTAGTGAGACTGTCTCAAAAGTAAACGGGCTGGGGATGTACTTCAGTGGCTAAGTGTCCCTGGGTTCAACTCCCAGTACCAAAAAACTAAAACAAAAAACCCGAACAACCTTGATACTGTTGTGAGTATACTAACTTTTTATACTGGCTGTGAAGGTTAAGAGTGCAATTTGAAAATTTCAGATTTCAGTAAAATTTCATCAAAAGCATAACTGCAATAATTTTTAACAGCGGCACAACTGCTAGACTACGAACCCTTGTTGCGCTTCATGATTGATCATTCCTTTTGGATGGAGAAGCTTGATTTTGTGACCAACAACAACAAATTCCACTGCAAACAGGTTCAACTTGTTTCAACCAACAGGTAAAAAAAAAAAAAAAAAAAAAAGAAGGAGCAGCTTCCTGCAACCCTAAGTATAGATTCACAATTTACTATCCTAGACAAACCGTATCATCTAGGATATGATATAGTGAGATAATTACTTTCATATTGGAATTCATCAGAAAGAATTCGCATATTTGATTTTATTAGAGAAAAAAAAACAGAACCCAAGGGAATGCAGCTTAATGTTTCACTTTTCTTATCGTTGACCATTTGTCACATTTTTCGCCGTCCTTTTCTGTATCCTTGACGATTTCATCATTTGAAACGAAATAATGCTTTCGGGCCCACCCTGATTTGTGGAAAGCAGCTGCCGCCCCCGCCACATCGAGGGGGCGGGTTCCAGCCGACGTCACAATCACTTCCGCCGCAGTCACCGCCCTCCCGGGTGCTGTCTGGTGGAGGAGGAGCCCGAGACCCGGGAGCAGCGGCTCTGGCGGTGGTGGCGGTCGGAGGTCTGAGAGCTCTGCCCCTTTGAAAAACGTGCTGCTGTCCCGACAGGGTGAGTGAGAGGCTGATCGTGTTGACGATTCTTCTAGGCGATGGTGGTGGGGCGAGTGGCAGGGCAGGGGCGCGAGAATCTGGGGGAATCCGGTGAACCTCTTTTCGGGTTCGCCCCTCGGGAAGGGGTGGGGCGGACGGGGGACCTGACTGCAGAGTGAGGCCCTTGTCTTCCATGGGCCTGTTCGGGGGCTGCACCCTCCGCCACCGATCTCCTTTGGCCCACCGTGGCCCCTATTCGAATGGCTTTCCTGACTATTTGAGAGGGGAACGGTCTTCGCGGGCCCTGGCCACTTCTCCCCGCCTCTCCTTTCTCCCTCCTCAGCCCCCTTTGCGGGGCACCCTGTGGCCTCCCCCAACCATTTTGCTGTTGTTTTGCTGAATGGTAAATGGTTAAGATACTTAGGTAAAAATATTGTTCCCGGGGAAAGAATTGTCCAAAAAAAAAAAAATGTAGTTTCAGGGAAAAACTATGTTCACGCATGCCCTTTTCTTTCTTTGCCCCCTTCCCTGCCACACCGATTTGGGTCTGCCCTTTGGGCTATAACGTTTTCTTGTCTCTTATTATGACATTGCACCCCCCTTCCCTGTGTCGCGCAAGCGTATGCGAGCACACATGCACGCACACGCGGAAACCTGCAGTTGCAGCCCCCTCCCTGCCCCGCCAGCCTCAAGGTTCCAGGCCTCCCCCGCGCATGCGCAGGCTCATACACACGCCCTCTCACACACCCTCACACCCTCCTGTGCCTTCCCCCTACACACACGCACACATGGCCTCAGACCCTTGCTTGCCAGTCCCCTCCCCTCAGCTGCCTACCACATACACACCTCTAGATCCCGCCCCTCCTCCAGCTGCCTGCTCTGGCATGCATGTGCACACACACACACACACACACACACACACACACACACACACACACACACACACCCCTTTACCTTTATACACATCCTCTGTCATACCCTCCTCCCTGCCTGTCACATCCATACATAAGGGCATCTTTTATTGCTGACCATTGGCGCAAATACACTCCCACTCTCTGGTTCACACACCCTTCTCAAATGCCCTGTTCTTGTGCCGTCTGTCTGCCACATACTTTGTACTGATGGTCCCCCTTTGCTGTTGCATGCACATTCACACTCAATAGAACTTCTTCTCCCGGAACAGTACTGCTCTTCCTGCTTGCCATAGTCACATGTGTAGCCATTCTTTGATTGCTAGCCTCTTTTCCATCCCTCCCTCTCTCTCACACACCCCTCTCCAGTGCTGTCTGCTCTGCCATGCATGCCCGCCACAGTTGCTCGTGCTGACGTTTTTCAATTGTTGCATCCCATTTGGATGAATACACGCATGCGCACTCACACTCACACACCACACAGACTCTCATACACTCCTCTCCATTGCCACCATACCCTTCCCTGCCTGCGATATGTGCATAAATGTAGGCTTCCCCCATAATTCCACCTGCCACATACACAGCTACACATCCCTCTTTTCTTTTTCTTATTCCCCCCTCACACCACTTTCCTCTGAAGTCACCCTACCCATTACATCACATCCAGAATGGGTCCCATTTTAACAGTCAATCCTTTCCCCCTGCAAACCTAGACAAGGCTCCATTGCAGGATTGCAGGTACCCCTTCCACCTGTCCCTCTCCTAACTCACCCATGCACAGTGATCTATACTTGCCACTCCAATTCATATTTCTCCTCTATGTCTGCAGGGTTCAGAAATAGACACCCCATAAAAAAGCCCACATCAGCCTTTTCTCTTCCCACGTCAGCACAATTCCACGGTACTTCACCCACCTTCCAAGCGTCTGGTCACTCCCCCCCACCTTCTGTCACACTCTCTCCCCCTATGTCTGGCTTTCCTGTAAACCTGGTGTTGTAATCGTTTTGCCAACATTAAAAATGTGTTCCAGGTCTACACCTGACAGTCACTGGAATGCTCCTCCAGGCCTTAGAAGAAAGTGAAACTAATTTTAAAGATCCCTTGTCCCTTCTGTTACCTGTCTGCTGACGTGAAAATAGATCTTCCTGCTCCTTCATGCTGAACTGATTTTGACTTTCCCAGCTCAAAAAGCACAAGTGCAGGGAGCAGGAACCTTTCCACCCAAGCCCCAGCTCTATTGGAAACCTTCCTAAACCAGAGCAATGGGTCAGGAATCTAGCAAGCCCGTATGGCCCAAACCAGCAGGAGGGTATCAGTCCAATACAGGCAGGAGGTATGGAAGAAGGCATGCTTATGTCAGTTTCAGGCCATCCACGAGCCAGCAGGAAAGGATTGCCAGCCAGAGAAAGACGACATCCGAAGTCCCAATGCACAGATCAGCCCCCAGTCAAACCACCAAGAGGAGCCGATCACCATTTGCCACCACTCGTCGTAGTTGGGACGACTGTGAGAGTTCGGGAACCAGCCTGAATGTTGATAATGAGGACTATTCCAGGTATCCGCCAAGAGAGTACAGGGCTTCGGGTGGCAGAAGAGGAATGGCTTATGGACATATTGACACTTTGGGGGCAGATGATAGTGAGGAGGAGGGGGCTGGGCCTGTTGAGCGACCGCCAGTGAGAGGGAAAACTGGCAAGTTTAAGGATGATAAGCTGTATGACCCAGAAAAAGGGGCAAGGTCTGTGGCGGGGGTGCCTCCCCAGTTCTCTGGTTTTAACTGTGATGTGAGAGAGGAGCTTGACAAGTTAGACCCAGCCCCTGTGGCGAGATGCTCTGCTAGCCCAGCAGAGTTCCGGAAGCCGACTAGCATGGGCTCTCAGATGTCTTCTGCTGAAGGCAAGGTGGCTACAACTGGTGACAGTTTGGAGAGGGAGAGAAGGGGGCAGAACTTGACTGCACGTCCCAGTAGGGCTCCTGTGAGTATTTGTGGTGGTGGGGGAAACCCCTCAAAGAGTGCAGAGGAACCGGTGGTGAGGCCCAAAGTCCGAAATCTGGCAAGTCCAAACTGCGTGAAACCAAAAATATTTTTTGATACTGATGATGATGATGATATGCCACACAGTACTTCCAGGTGGAGGGATGCTGTCAATGCTGATGATGGCCACTTGGATGGCCTGGCAAGGAGAGGCAGAGGCGAGAGTTCAAGTGGCTACTGTGAGCCCAAGTACTCTGAAGACAAGAGGGAGGCCAGGAACGACCAAGTGAAACCAGAGAAGGTGCCGAGGAGGCGTCGGACCATGGCGGACCCCGACTTCTGGACGTATAGTGATGATTACTACAAATACTGTGATGAAGACTCTGACAGCGACAAAGAGTGGATCGCTGCCCTGCGCCGGAAGTACCGAAATCGAGAGCAAACACTGTCCTCAAGTGGAGAAAGCTGGGAGACCCTGCCAGGAAAGGAAGACCGGGAACCTCAGCAAGCCAGAGTGAGTGGAAGTGTCACCGACACCAGCCCAAGCCTTGGGACTGGAGCCAGCGCCGTTGCCGGAGCCAGTACCACTACCGGAGCCAGCGCCATTGCAGGTGCCAGCACCATTGCCGGAGCCAGTGCCATTGCCGGAGCCAGTGCCATTGCCGGTGCCAGCGCCATTGCTGGAGCCAGTGCCGTTGCCAGTGCGGGTGCCGGCGCCAGCGTCAGTGCAGGTGCTGTGAGCAATGGCAGTAGCTATCTTGAGGAAGCTCAAGGGCCACCGCTGCAGGAAGAGGAGCAAACATCCCTGGAAGAAGGAGAAATTCCCTGGCTCCAGTACAATGAGAATGAGAGCAGCAGTGAGGGAGACAACGACTCCGGGCAGGAGCTGATGCAGCCGGGGGTGTTCGTGCTGGATGGCAACAACAACCTCGAAGATGACTCCAGCGTCAGCGAAGACCTCGAAGTGGATTGGAGCCTCTTTGATGGATTTGCCGATGGGTTAGGAGTGGCCGAAGCCATTTCCTATGTGGATCCTCAGTTCCTCACCTACATGGCACTTGAGGAACGCCTGGCACAGGCGATGGAGACTGCCTTGGCACACCTGGAGTCTCTCGCAGTGGATGTCGAGGTGGCCAATCCACCGGCCAGCAAGGAGAGCATCGACGCTCTTCCCGAGATCCTGGTCACTGAAGATCATGGTGCAGTTGGCCAAGAGATGTGCTGTCCTATCTGCTGCAGTGAATATGTGAAGGGGGAAGTGGCGACCGAGCTTCCATGCCACCACTATTTCCACAAGCCCTGCGTGTCCATCTGGCTTCAGAAGTCAGGCACATGCCCTGTGTGCCGCTGCATGTTCCCTCCTCCACTCTAAAGACCAAGGCTTTTTTTTACTCCTGGTCTGTTTATTTTCCCCATACCTGAAACCCACAATACTGCAGGAGCCCTCTGAAAATTAATAATGAAAATGAAACCATTTGGTCAATTAGACTAAACTTGTTGATTCCTTGTGATTATTTCCAATGTGAAAACGGTTGTGTGCGGTTGCATTAAAAATCATAATTGTCCTAGCCAGGTGTGTGGGGGGGCACACACCTGTCATCCTGGCAACTTTAGAGGCTGAGGCAGGAGGATTAGAAGTTCAAGCCAGCCTGGGCAACTTGGTGAGACCCTATCTAAAAGCTGGGGGGTATAGCTCAGGGGTAGAGCACTCCTGGATTCAGTCCATAGTATCACACACACACATACACACAAATAAATCATATTGTCTTAGAGGTTAGAAAGGAAAAACTAAACTTTCTAAATGCTACTTGAGCGTGCACTAAGAGCATACATTTTCTAACCCAAAAGTCGGAACAAATGGCATTTGTTTTCTTCAGTAGAATATGTTGCTGTTAATTGTAATGTCAAGTTTATCTGTTAACTATGTCCAAAAGGCAAAATAATTTTTGTTGCATGTTCTGGGTTAACGTTCCTGTAATTGCAGTGCCGTAAAAGCTTATTAAAGTACTTTTGGTTTTACACGGTAACATGGAATTGTTTGGTTTTGTCTGAAATGGTGGTACCAGGTAACTTTCTGATTGAGCACTTGCATTTTTTGGTGTTCTCAACAATAGAAAACTTTGGTTTTCACTGGAAATGCAGACTCCAAAAAATGTCAAAAAAAATATGGAGGGTAATGGTTTTTCTAAAGTAGAAATAAAGTATATAATTGTATAATAGGGGAAAGGTCGAGTAGAGAAAGAAGGAAAGAAACAATGACAAATCATGGTAAAATATGGAATAATGGTAGGAACAAATCTATACTGAGTGTAGGAATGAATGAGTTAAAATCAACTTCAAGAAGCTCTCAAGAGAGAATCATTTAAAAAAATTGAACTGTATGCCAATTGCATACCTTAACAAGGACATAGATAGGGACAGAAACACATATACCACTCAAACGCTTCAGAAAAGGCAAGAAATAGAGGAACCCTCCTACACAGAGTGAACAGGTTTTATCATTTGGCCATATTTGTTTCAGCTGTCTCTTTCTCGCTCTAATAAAAAATTTTCAGACACAGGTGAAGTTCTTCCCCCCACCACATGTACCTTTACTCTTCCATAGAGGTAAGCACCAAGCAGAAAATGGTGTGTTTACTTCTTGTCTGTGTCATTATATGTATATGTGAGTGTGTGTGTGTGTGTGTCTATGTATATGTGTATACATAGTATATCTGTATATGTGTGTCTATATAAATATAAACATACATGTCCATAACCAATTTATGATTTTCAAGTGGACATAATTGATAGAATGCATGCTGTCATTTTGCAACTTGATTTTTCCACTCAACATTGTCTTTAGATTTGGCCTTTTGATACATGTACATCTAGTTTATATATTTTAAATGCTATATACAAAATAATTCAGTTGTATGAATTACAACAATTTATGCAGTCTTTTATGGGTGAGTATTTTAGGCTCTTAGCATTTTTTTCATGGCAATTTAAAATGCTTGAAAGATGTTCCTTGGTGCACATGTGTGAATTTTTCTAGGGGTAAGTACATAGTAGTGAAAGGTCTGGGTTCCAGGGTTTTTGAACCTCTTTACGCTAACTACATAATGTCTAGTTGCTGTCCCAAGTGATAGCACTAATTGATATGCCTACTAATAGTTAAGAGTCCTTTCCCCATAACTCCAAAAAGCCTGGATCTTGTTAGCATTCAACCTCACTGGAAATTAGTGATGTGTAAATTAACACACCAGGTGAAACACGGTGTCCTTCAGAAACCAATAGTTCCTCCTGATCATACCCAGTTTGGGCTAGGAAGAGAAGAAATGAAAAGACCAGTGGTTGATGTGCATATAAACAACATCAACCTTTTTAGAGAGTAGTGTACGTTGTACCTATCAATAGGAATGTGGCTCATGTCCTTGTCCCCAATGTGGCTACTTTGGTCCTTATGAAATTAATACTATGCAGCAGTTACAAGCTGTATCAAGTACTGATACAGAAAGATTTCCAAGACCTAATGTTAAGCTTAGTGTAGAAAACATGTACAGTCTTAAGGCACAATGAAGACTTACAAAACCAAAGTATACTTGGAGAATGCATAAGAAAGGTCTGGAAGGTGACATACTGATGGTAGAGAATGCCTCTGAGAAGAAATGGAGGATCAGTGCCAAGGGGTGAGGAAGGGGACTCTTGATTTTTCACCTAGAATAATGCATTTGCTTGATTTAAAAAAAAAAAACAGTGACACCATTTTCATGATTATTAATGAAATAGATGTGGTCTGGTAGGCAGCCTGAAGGCAAAATAAAAAATGTGACCAATTAAAAAAAAAATTCCCAATGCATGTACAGAAACAGAATTTGTGGCCCCTTTTTCTGCAGCTGGCCAAGCTGATCCTTAGGACTTCATTCCTTGCCAGACATTCTGTGTTTCCCTTGGCCTTCAGCGGTGCCTCATCTGGTCATCGAGTAGCAAAACCAGTGTCCATGGAGGGTCTTATCTGGTTGTGGTTTTCCATGAAATTTTTCTGTGCCTTTGACAGGAACCACACCAGGAGATATTTTAGGAGTACCCTGGGTCCTGATCATTTCCTCCCTCTCCCACAGGATAGCAACTGACCTTAATTTCCCTTTAGTCAGAATTAGTCAATCCAGGAAAAGGGAAATTGTTCTACCCAATGCCTGAGGGCCCCTGCTGGTGTTGGAGAAACCTGCCATAGCAGTGTCTTGGGGGAGGGAAGACACCTTTGCCAGGGAAGCCCATGAAGCCCATGAATCCTGAGCAGCTTGCACTTGAACCTGGAACCTCAGCTAAACCCATGAGACATCCATTCCTTGAAGTCTGGAGGGAGGAATTCTGGGGAAGAGGGTCCTGAAGTGTTTACTCCTATGCTGCTTTGGTGGTGATGGTGGCAACAGTGGTGACAATCCAGGACTGCAGCGACATGGGTCCCCTGCTGATGGTGCTGGAGGCCCATAGCTCCAGTGGCAGGCAGTGGCTGTGTCTGGCTGCCCAGTTTCCTTGTTCTTGCCAGTTTCTGATTGACAATTCCCCAAGCTCCTCCCTCACTTTCCAATAAAACTTTTCTGATGAAGTTAACTAGAGTTGGTTTCTGTTGTGACTAAGAGCCCCAAATGGCAGGCACACTTGTTAATGTAGTCTGTTCATGTGCCTGTTTTCCTCATCAAGTGATACATCCCAAATAGTCAAGGGTCAAGAGGTCTCTGTTGAAAAACTCGGTTGAAGATGGAATGGACTCTTCATTGGCACCTGGGGCCACGGTTCTAGAACTGCAGGCCTCAGAGGCCGCTAGACACCAAGCAGTCATTTTTGAGAGTAGGTTGTTTGGTGAATTCATTGAAGGTGCCAGCCGTTACACTTTCCACCTTGGTTTTGGCTTTGTTTTTTTGGCTGTGGAATAAATAGCACCAAATTTCAGTCACTAGTTCATAGCATAAACCACAACATCTTGCCAGGGAGCACCCTAACTTCATGACATGGGGCCCCCAGCTGGCACCACAAGTACACCATCACAAGGCCCTTCCTGTGCCTGAAGGCACTGCCCTGCACTTAGCCCTCTGTTCCAGTGAAACCCTTCCACAGATGTGCCTAGGGAACCTCTGAACTGAAATGTCCTCCCCCGCCCTACTGAACCTACTTACCTTAAAACATGCACCACTTCCAGAAAATGACATCCTGCTACCTGCTGACTCCTTCCCTCTGCGTGTCTCCCATCTTTGTAAGTCCTTGAGGTCAAGAGCTGAGTCTGAGTCATTTCTATAGCCCTGGCATGCTGTGCTCGACAAAAGTGTTCAGCAACACTTGCTGGCAGGAGGACTAGATTGTTCTTCCAAGGTAGATGCGGGTGAGTGCTCTGCTCAGCAACAACCCAGCAGGACACATGGCAGCCTGGCCCACCTAGGCTCACGTGACCCAGTCTTTTTTTTTTTTTTTTTTTGATAAGGGGGATTACTGGGGATTGAACCCAGGGGGTACTTAACCACTGAGCCACATCCCAGCCCTTTTTTGTGTGTGTATTTTATTTAGAGACAGGGTCTCACTGCGTTGTTTAGGGCCTCCCTAAATTGCAGAGGCTGCCTTTGAACTCGGATCTTCCTGCCTCAGCCTCTTGAGTCATTGGGATTACAGGTATGTGCCACCGCCACCGGCTGTGTGACCCAGTCTTAGCCCCACTGCCATTCCTGCCTCTGGGGGCCCTGGCCCCCCTCCTCTGGAACCTTCTGCCCCTCCTCCTGTCCCCTGACTGCTTTCCCATTTTCTGCTTGTCTGACGAATCCCCTGGTGTTTTAGAGGCTGTTCTCAGGCTCAGGGCCCATGGAGACAAGGTGGTATTGTTGAAAGGCAGAGGAATACATGGCAGCCTGCGTTAGTATGCCCCTTTGGCCTGGGGTGAGCCTCAGCCATGGAGCTGATAGCTTGCTTCTCCAGCTGGCTGTAGCCTTGGACAAAGCCCAGCCCAGCCAGGTTTAGAGCCCGAGCCACCCCTTCCACCTGCCACAGTGTTCACACCTGCGGAATGGCACTTTGTGATCCCTGCATGTTTCTTGTATTTCTGTTTGCTGCTTCCAAATTTCTTGGGAAACCTTAGTGAGGCTTCACAGTCCCTTCTATTTGGACATGACTTCCCCAGACTCCTTCGACTTACCCTTGACCTTCAGTGATTTCACTGGCCCTTTCAAGCAACTTCAAAGGCAAGTGGATAGGAGGTCTGGTTCAGCCAGGTGAAGACCTGTGAAGGCAGCAGGAGGGTGTATGGTTGGCGGGGGAGTGCAGTAGGGATGTCTTTCCTTCCAGCCCTTGTCCCAGTATGCTCAAGAGCAGGCAGGGATCTGGACCTCAGCAAGCTGGCTAAAGCTAGACTACACGCAGGGCCTCTGGTCACAAGTGCCATAAGCTGCCAGCCTCCCAGAAGCACACTGCAGAACCATCCTGGGGGTACCAGGCATTTTGATGGGAGAAAGAAGAGAAACAAGACATTTTCAGAAAGACAGAGCTCTTTCTGAAGAGCTGGGGACCAGCAGACAGAATCCGCTTATGTCAGTGGCATGTGGTCCTGGGAGCTGGCCTGAAGGTAAGTAAGTAGGGACTTGGGCACCAAGCACATAGAAACCAATCTTCAGGGACCCAGGAGAACCAAGTCCAAGGTGCTGCCTGATCAAGACCAGGCTTACATTTGGCAAAGGAGCCAGAGATTGAGAGCTGACTAGTTCAACAAATATTTTTAGAGTTTCTGCCTGTGGTGTATTCAACCAGGGCCTGAAGAAATGAAGAAAGTTTAGACCTACCTTCTCTCAAGAGCTCAAAATCTGGCTGAGTGCAGTGGTGCAAGCCTGTAATCTCAGCAACCGGGGAGGCTGAGGCAGGAGGATCACGAGTTCAAAGCCAGCCTCAGCAATTTAGGGAGGCCCTAAGCAATTCAGTGAGACCCTGTCTCTAAATATAATATAAAAAAGAGGCTAGGAATGTGGCTCAGTGGTTAAGCTCCTCTGGGTTCAAGCCCCAGTATGAAAAAAAAAAAGAGTTCAAAATCTAGTGCAGGAGACGGACTTGTAAAGAGAGAAAATTTAATGTTATGTGGAAAGTGGAGGCGAACACAAGGAAACCAGGAGCACAGAGTCTAGCTGGTGGAGCTGGGGAAGGGGCTGGCCTTCAGAGGCATCCTTCAGAGGATGAGGTCACTCTCTCCTAAAATGTGAGCAGGCACCAGCCAAGCAAGGAAAGGGACAGAGGGAGGGTAGGATTGGTCCTTTCACTGTGGCCAGGCATGGTGGTTGGGGGTGTCAATTGGTACCATTTGTTTGAAGGGCCTGTTGGTGAAATGCATTAACATTTAAAATCCACACACACTCTGACCCAACAATCCTACTAGCAGGAATTTATCCCATATGAGCAAAAGCCCAAGTTTGCTTTTACAGGGCTATTTATTATTGCATTGTTTGTAGTTACAAAAGATGGCAAAACATGTAAATGTCTATTACAAGGGGCCTGGTTAAAGAATGGCACAGCTATCACCACACAGCCTGTACCCAACATGATGTGCATCTTCAGTTACTGCTATGCAAGAGCACCCAAAATCAAGAAATGACAAAAGCCAGGTGTAGAAAAAGAGTGGGCCCAGTTTTACTATCTGTTTCGCAAATAGAAAAAACACTTCTGCTTAACTGTACACAGACTATTTCTGGAAAAATACACAAAGGCCAGGCATGGTGGTGGAAGCCTGTAATCTCAGTGGCTCAGGAGGCTGAAGCTGGAGGATTGCAAGTTCAAGGCCAGCCTCAGTAACTTGGAGAGGTACTAAACAAATCAGTGAGACCCTGTCTCTAAATAAAATTTTAAAAAGGGCTAGGGATGTGGCTCAGTGGTTAAGCACCCCTGGGTTCAATCCCTGGTACAAAAAAAAAACAATACAGAAGGGACTAAGGTCAGGGATTAGAAGGAGAACATTATGACTTTTCACTTTTATTTTTTTTTTTATTTTTGCCAAGCTGGGGATGGAACCCATGGGCTTTACTACTGACATCGCTCCACCTCAGCCCATTTAATGGACTTTCTTCCCTTTTTTGATAATTTGATTTTGTTTTTATTTTGGTTTCACTGGTTTGGTTTTGGTACTGGGGATTGAGTTCAGGGGTGCACTAACACTGAGCTATATCCCCAACCCTTTGTATATTTTATTTTGAGATAGGGTCTCACTAAGTTCCTAAGGCTGGCCTTCAACTTGTGATCCTCCTGCCTCAGCTTCCCAAGTCACTGGGATTACAAGTGTGCAGCACAGCACCCCAGGTGTCTTTTTTTTTTGTTTTAAACCATGTACATTGTAAGACAGAGAGGTAGGAGATGGGCAGAGATCTCAGTCAAGGAGAACCAAATGAACAAACACCTAGAGGTATGAAATAGCATGGTGTGTGTGTGTGTGTGTGTGTGTGTGTGTGTGTGTCCCTGCATTGTGGAACAAACTTGCCCAGGTGACTTCCAGTAATGCAGTGAAGAGTCAATTGTCAGGGTACGGGCCAGAAAATAGCAGTCATGACTGTCAGTTATGTGGCCAGTTCCTCTAGAAACCTGAAATATCAGGTACAAGCAGGCCTCCTAAGAGAAAGAAGAACCCAGCTGAGCTAGCTCATGAAGATTGTGTGAGGGCTTGGCTCTGGAGGCTGAGGCAGGAGGATCACAAGTTCAAAGCCAGCCTCAGCAACTCAGTGAGACCCTGCCTCAACATAAAATATAAAAACAGCTGGGGATGTGGCTCCATGGTTAAGTACCCCTGGGTTTAATCCCTGATATACAAACAAATACAAATAAGGGCTGGAAGGTAGCCTAGCACCCTGAGCAGGACTACTAGGATGTCAGGTATGTGGAATAGGTCTCCACATTGTATATATCCACCACAAAAAGATGATCAGGAAATCTACCATCAAGTTAGTTAACAGTGATTTTTCTCTTGAGTGCTAGAGATTATAGGTAGTTTTAATTTTCTTTGTGTTCTGGGAACATGTATTAAATTGCCTTCAATAAGCAAGTGAGCAGGGCACAGTGGTACCACCTGTAATCTCAGTGACTTGGGAGGCTGAGGCAGGAGGATAGCAAGTTGGAGGCCAGCGTCAGCAACCTAGAGAGACATCATCTCAAAAAATTTTTAAAAGGGTTGGGGATATAGCTCTGTGGTAGATTTCTTGCATAGCATACCATAATATAAGGCCCTAGGTTTAATCCCCAGCACTGCAAGACAAATTTTTCTTTAAAAAAGAATGGAGAGAATCTGCTCTCTCTGCTTAAAGGGATTGTTGTTGCTTGTTATCTTTTCTCTTAGCTCCTTTCTCTGTGCAGCAGCAGTAGGAGTCTAAGGGATCAGAAGAAATAAAGGACTACTCCCTGGGTAGGAAGAATCCCCCCATCCATTCTCCCTTCAGCAACTTAGCGAGGCTGACTCCAGATGCCCAGTGCGGGTCTGGAGTGCAGCATTCCCTTTGGAAGCAGAGTGCGAGGCAAGATGGGGGAGGAGGAGGAGGAAGCAAAATGTTTGCTAGTTTTTTCTATGCAATTGACTCTGCTGGCCGAGGCCCCTTGCTTGCTGCTGTCTGTGTGCACAGATGGCAGTGAAGGGCTTGGCTTCCTGTGGAGCATGCCCACTCTACCCAGGCCTGCTGAGGAATGTGGGCTGGTCCAGGCTGGATGGGCTCCGGGTCTCCTCTGGCCCCTCCCAGAGCCCCAGTCTGACCCCTCCTCAGGCCTAGACTGAAGGAACTTCTGTGTCCTGGGGCCCTGCCTGATTAGACATGGCTACGGCATTCGCTCCTCCCTCACAGTCTGGGCACTGGGGAAAGAAAGGTCCAAGGCTTGCTCACAGTCCTCTAGGGCAGGAGAGTAGCTGACATTGGGGTTTCCTCTGGGTCTGTGTGAGTCGCTCTGTGTTGCCAAATGAAAGTCTCAGTTTGCCAAGTTTTCAGGCCAGTGAGGCTGGGGGCTTCTATGGCCAATGGGGCAGGAGGTCAGTGAAGGCCTAGGACATATACATGCAAATCTGATGGACCTGGAGTCCCCATTCAATGTTGATTGGAGCATGCCCATTGGCTTCAGAAGGAAGAAGTGGTAAGGTCCATGGTCACCAGAGAAGTGTCTAACTGGGGTGTTACAAAGTACCTTTGCACCTTGGTCCAAATGGGATAGTTTCTTTGTTCTTTCTCCTCTGAAGATTGTGTGAGGGCTTGGCTCTGGAGGCTGAGGCAGGAGGATTACAAGTTCAAAGCCAGCCTCAGCAACTCAGTGAGACCCTGTCTCAACATAAAATATAAAAAGGGCTGGGGGATGTGGCCACTTGTCTAATTTGTAGCTCTGGGTTCTCTGTGAAGCCCTTCACCTCTCTGAGTCTCAGCTGCCTCATCAGGAAAACAGGGATGACAATAAAGAAAAATGGAATTATGTCATTTGCAGGAAAAATGAATGAAACATGAGACTGTTATGTTAAGCAAAATCAGCCAAACTCAGCAGGTCAAGGGTTGTAGGTTTTCTCTTATAGATGGAAGCTGGAGAGGAAAAAGGAGAAGAAAATTGTGTGGGGTATGGGAATGTAATGATTGGGAGTGGGGGGGCAGTGCTGGGGAGGGATATTGGCCAAATTATATTATTATATCATATGAATATATAACTATAAACCCCATCATTCTGTACAGCTAAAATGCTCCAATAGAAATGTGGACAGTTAAGAAAAATAAAGAAAGAAAACAGGGATGACAGCATCATGGGCCAGCTGGGAAGAGGATCCGAGGGCCGAGTGCAGTGGCAGTCCATAAGAGGCACTCTATAAGGGCCATTTCCTTCCTATATTTACTAAGCACTTCCTTTTTGGAGCACTGGGGAATCCTGAAGTGACTAAATATCTGCCCTCAAGCAGGCTCATAGATTCCAGTTCCCTTGGCCACTAGCCCAGACTTGACCTTGAGCCCCATTTCTGACCAGGAAAATTCTGGCCTGTAGAATTCTCTGTCCCAAGACTCTGGAGCTGTCTCAGGCCCTGCATGGTGCTTAAGGTTCAGGCTTCCTCTGGCTGGTCTAGGCTGTATCGCCTCAGTTCAGTGTCTATTGTCCACAGTCAGGAGATGGTCCTCCCTGGGCAGCCTACCCACCTGATGAAGACTTCCCTGAGTATCATATCATGGAATTTTCACAATAGCTCTATAAGGAAGGGTCCTCTTATCACTAATCTCAAAGACACCCACTTTCAGGTTCCAGCTCTGTTATTCACTTGCTGTGTGACCTTGGGCAAGTGCCTTAACTTCTCTGTGCCTTTGTTTTCTCATCTGTGAAATAAAAGTTAAATAAAAGGCAGTTTCCTTTGCAGGGAACAGTTGAAGTGTTTAGACACATGACACGTGTGAAGCTCTCAATACTTAGGAACCAAGGCCCAGCGCAGGGACATGACCTGCTGGAAGTCACTTAGTAGGAAGCAACAGAGCTGGGGCTGCTCCAGGCTCCCTGTCAGTGACAGTTATGCTACTCTTTGCTTCCTACTTTTTGGATTTCTGGATCCTGTGCATGTCTGGATCCCTATGTCAGAGTAGTTGATCAGGACTCTTGTAGCTTTTCTTTTCTTTCTTACTATTTTTCTTTTTATTCATTTCTTTTTATTCCTACAGTAGGCATTGAACCCAGGGCCTCACTAAGCCACACCCCAACCCTCATACTGACTTCTCTATTGGACTGTTGCAAGCAGTTGCACCCATTGTCTTGGCATCTAACCCTCTACCTGCCAAGGCAGGCTTCCCTTCTACTTTCTTTTCTTTTTTTTTTTTTTTTGGTACTGGGGAGTTGAACCCAGGGGTGCTTAACCACTGAGGCACATCCCCAACCCTTATTTTGTATTTTATTTAGAGATACCTCACTAAATTGGTAAGGCTGAGTTTGAACTCAAGATCCTCCCAAGCCGCTGGGATTAGAGGTGTGCACCACTGTGCTTGGCTTGCTTTCCATATTTTAAATAATAAAACTAATTAATAATGCTAATAAACTGGGCTAACTGGCACTCTAAAATATCAATGTAAACTGGGCACAGTGGGACATAATTGTAATCCCAACTACTTGGGAGGTTTGAGGCAGGAGGATTATAAATTGGAGGTCCACCTCAGCAATTTAGTGAGGCACTTAGCAATTTAGGGGGACTCTGTTTGAAAACAGAAAATAAAAATAAAAAGGACTGCAGTGCCCTGGTTTCAATCCCCAGCACCACCTCCAAAATAAATAAATAGATAGATAGATAAATAAATAAAGGGTGGGGGGGGTTCAACGGGGTTCAACATATGCAATCAGGAAATTAGCTCAGGTGCTATCATAACCCCCATTTTTCACATGAGAAAACTAAGGCCCAGGAAGATTAAGTGACTTGCCCAAAGCTACACAGTCACTAAGTGGCAGGACCAGAATCCAAAGCCTGACAGTGGTGAGCTGGTTCAGAATCACTGACACCATCCAGTATGTTCTAGATTCCCCCATTTAGCCAGAGCCCACTGTGGTGAGCCCACCCACCCCTCACATGAACCCTCTTGCTTTTTTGGGGGGGTGGGGACACTGGAGATTGAACCCAGAGGAGATTACCACAGAGCCACATTCCCAGACCTTTTTATTTTTTACTTTGAGACAGGGTCTCGCTAAGTTGCTGAGGCTGGGTTTGTACTTGCAATCCTCCTGCCTCAGCCACCCCCACCCCAGCCTCCAGCCACTGGGATTACAGGCGAGGGCCACCATGCCAGGCTAGCTGATGCAGACTTCCTTGGGAGTGTGAACCATGTTGGATTTGCTGACAGTGGCATCCTCAATGGCTAGCGCAGTGCCCAGCATCTAGTATGCTTAATAACTAGTTGTTGAATAAGTGAATGAATGAATGAATGAATGAATAAAACAAACTGAAATCTTCTGCTGGCCAGGGGGAGGGAGAGATGAGACAGATTTGAAAGATAACTGACCAGATTGGGAGGCCGATCCGATTGCGAGTATGAAGAAGTGTTGGATGACTCCCAGGATTTTGGCTTGGGTGACTGGCTGATGAGGTCATGTACTGAGATAGGAACCCCATAGGAGGGACACAATGCAGGGTTTTGGAGATCGGAGAGGCACTGATGAATTCAGGTTAGGATGTGTGGAGTTGGAGGTGCCTTTGAAACAGGCCAGGGGATGTCCAGGAGGCTGTGGGATACCAGAAGTTCAGAAGAGGCCCTGGGCCTCCAGCTGCCTCCTCCCACCGCCCCTCCCTCCAGTCGCACCCAGCCTGTGGCCCGCAGCCCCCAGTACTCTTCCTACTGGGAAGGAAGGGAAAGAATCTTTGATGGTGGGAGTGGGAGGGGGCAGACTGTTCTAAACCAAACAAACGCATACACAGTGCCTGCTTGTTGCCGATCATCACCGGGGCTCTGGGCACCCGTAGGCTAGCTTCCAAGGGCAGACCTTCCCCCACCACCCGCCGGCCCCTGCCGCCTGCTCCCTGCCAAGGTGAGCTCTGACAGGGCGACTTGTCATCTTTTCAACACCTCATTTTTCCCTCCTTACTCACTGCCCGGGGAGAGGTCCTTCCTGTTTGCACACCTCAGGGGCTAGGCCGCGAGGAGGAACAAAAACAGCCTTCATGGGGGAGGGGGAGGGGAGGGGGAGGGTGGGGGGAGGGGAGGGGGAGGGGGAGGGGGAGGGGGCTGACAGAAGAGGAAGAGGGAGAGGCGGGGTGAGAGGAGGTGAGCAGAGGACAAGGTGCAAGACCCCGCTCCTGCCTGCCCTTCTCCAGCCTGCCCTTCTCCAGCCCATCGCACCCATAAACACACAGGCACACGCACTCTGTCCTTACTGCCACCTGGCACTGGGGTGGCACATTCCCAGATTAACCCAGAGGGTCAAGCCCTGAGCCGAGTTTAGGACCCAGCTACTATCTGGTCTTTTCTTTTTTTTTTTTTTCCTTTCTTTCTTCTTCTTCTTTTTTTTTTTTTTACTATCTGGTCTTTTCTACCTCTGGCGGAAGTTTGGGTTTAGGGTTACCCATTCCATAACCCCCTGCTCAATCTCCCAACGCCAGCCAGCCTAGGTGCAGGGACTTCTTTCTCAGTATCCCCATCATGTTTCCTCGGGTCTCTAGGTCAGGGATCCTATACCGCATGGCCCCTAGCTCAAGGCTCCTGGGTTCCCATCCCAGCCCCACCTCCTAGCCAGCAACCCCCAGCCCCGCCCCCACTGGCTGCCACTGCAGGTAATCCCCTCCCCCTCCCTGCCCCCACAGCTCCAGCCCCTTCCAATTCGCCCAGACTAGGATCCCAGCGCTAGGGACCAGCTTCTCCCGCTCAGGCTCCTTCCCCAACTCCGCTCCCACGTGGGGAGCCCGACTCCCAGGCCAAGGCTTCTCCATTCACAGCGCCCTCCTCCATTGTCCTCGGCCTGTCACTCACGCATTGCATTAGCATTTCTAAAGCTCATTTCTCCTACTCACTGCTTTGGCCCAGGCTGGGCGGAGGAACTTAGCCCTATAGAACAACTAACAATTACAGCTAACCTTCAAGAGCACTTTCGAGTATATAATTCTCTTTTCTATATAGCCATTTCATTTACTTCTCGTCACAGCCCTTAGTAGTGGGACACTGACAGCCACAGAAGTTCGGTGAGTTGTCCAAGGTCACAAAGTAATTTCCAAAGCCCAGATTTCCACTCAGATTTGTCTGATGCCAGAGGCCACACATTCTTTCCACTACCCCACCTTACCTCTCCGTCAGGCTGTGCTTGCTTCTGCTTGGCCGGGCTTTCTTAAAAGGTAGACTCAGTGGCTTGATTCTCCCAGGGAAAATTGCTGAATGCAGCCTGCCAAGGAGTCCCTGGGTGCTTTCTCTGCTGCTGCTAACCAAGGAGCTCAGCAATGATACCTTCAGGCCACTGCCTGGACAACACAGGCTCATTTAAAAATGTAACTTGGGGAACTGGTTAAAGGCTTCCCAACCAGGTAGCCAAATTCATATCCCAGCCCTGCCACTTAATGGCTGCGTGGCTTGAAAAGTAACTTCATTTCTCTGTGCCTCAGTGTTTGCACTATAAAACAAGGAGGATAACAATGGTATATCATAGGTTGTAATGAGCATTACGTGAGTTAATATGCATAAAGGACATACAACAGCACCTGGACAGCACTATATGAGCCTGCTGGTATTGCCAATGCTCATTCGTGATTCTCCTGGGGTTAGCACAGAGTGGTGTGAGCACAGGGTAGCTTTGTTATCAGACAGCCTAGGATTCAAATCCTAGCTTTGTTCCTTGCTGTGTGCCTTTGGCTAAATGACTTACCTTCTCTGGGCCTAAACTTACTCAGAAGTAAAATGGAAAAAAATAATGGTTTTTATTTCTCAGAGTTATAAATATTACTATGTACACAAATGTTTACTCTAAAGGTAAAATGCCATTGAGACTATAAGCTTTTTAAATAATTCTTATTGAAGCCAGGCATGGTGGCGCACACCCGTGCTCTCAGTGGTTCAGGAGGCTGAGGCAGCAGGATCTTGATTTCAAGGCCACTCTCAGCAACTTAGCCAGGCCCTAAGCAACTTACTAAGACCTATTACAAAATAAAAAAGGCTGGGGATGTGGCTTAGTGATTAAGTGCCCCTGGGTTCAATCTCTAATGTTATAATAATAATAATAATAATAATAATTCTCACTAATTCTGTTCAATATCCTGTTTAAGAGCTCCACATCCTTTGCCTCTTGCTGCCTCACCTCTGACTCAGGGCCTTGCTTGCTTCCTGGAGCCCCAGTCTGCCCTGCAGAAAAATGACAAAAATATTCTGAGCCTCTTCCCTGATACTGATCATGCAATCTTCACATTCATAGCCTGCTTTGTTCTCCGGGTAGTGAGGTAACTCCTCCATGTGCTCAACACTTTGAAGTCTAACGAGTCTGTTTGCAGACTTCTTTATCTCCTGGGCCCTCCCAAGCACTCTGAGACTTGTAGGCAGGCTCCAGGAGTCCCACATTATAGATGGGGACATGAAGTTTCACAGAAGGGAAGAAACTTGTCCAGAGTCTTGAAGCCAGGAGCCGAGACCAACACCTGAAACCGTCCTCAGGTGCATTGTCCAAGCGAATTATCCATTGTTTCCTGTGTCCTGGTACACATTTGCAAGGTGTGCCTCTGCTATTGCACCAATGATCTGAGTATTTGCACAGATTCAGTATTTGCCTGTGACAGTCCAAGGCTGCGTAGCATTCATGGATCATGAGGAAAGAAAGGCTAGTTCCATGTGACCAGGGATATTTCCAGAAGAGGCAGTACAGGCTATAGTTTTTTTGTTTGTTTGTTTGTTTTGTTTGTTTCTCCTAGAGAAACATATACTGTCTCATCCCACCTTCATAAACAAAGTCTGCAGTCACCAAAGAAAAATTATTTCTTTTCATGAACTAGAAGGAGAATGCTTATTTTAATTCTACAGCAACATTTGACTTTGTAGATAAGGTCCCTTTACTTCAGTGACCATCATCATCATTATTTTGCAGTACAAGGGATTTAATGCAGGGTTCAGACCTTTTAATTTTTTCAAAAATTTGAGACAGGTCTCACTAAATTGCCCAGGTTGACTTCAAACTTGTGATCTTCCTGCCTCGGCCTCCTGAGTGGCTGGGATTATGAGCATGCATGAGCCTGTTTTAGGCAATAGTTTCTTTAGGAGAATAATTCTAATAGATCTGTATTGCTCCAACTAAATTACAACTAACCTAAATCACCTGAAAATCCTTTGCTTCCTTAAATGTCCAGGTTAGAACCCTAGTAAAAACATGTTTACAGTCAGGCACAGTGGTGCACACCTGTAATCCCACTGGTTTGGGGGGCTGACACAGGAGGATTGTGAGTTCAAAGACAGCCTCAACAGTAGTGAGGTGCTAAACAACTCAGTGAGTTGTTTCACAAAGTAGGGCTGGGCATGTGGCTCAGTGGTTAAGTACACCTGAGTTCAATTCTCAGCACCAAAAACGAACAAACAAACAAACAAAAAAACCAAAACAAACAAAAAAACATGTCTACAGTGGAAGAAGATTTTCAGCTTATGCCAGTGACTATAAATTAGGCTTGGAAGTAGGGATGTGCTGGTGGTAGGTTCTAGAATTCCCCAGGGCATATGTACTTTACCAAAGCAGATTCAAGATTTCTCAGTGTTCTAATTTCTAGAAAGTCAAGCTTATTTTCAAACCATTTTGATTGCTGTGGAATATATGGAAAATGGAGGTGCACATTCATGAATGAAGATCAAGAAATATGGAGTCAGTGTGGTTCTCTAAAACACGTGAGACCTGGCTGCCTGGAACACCTCTAGGCTCACTTCTGCTTAAACTGCTTCTGCTATTGCCCCAATGATCTGACTCTTTGCACAGATTCCAATGTCTATCTGTGACAGCCCAAGGCTGTCCCAGCATTCATTGGTCATGAGGAAGGAAAGGCAAGTTCCATGTGACCAGGGATATTTTCAGAAGAGGCAGTAGAGGCTACAGTTTTTTGTTTGTGTGTTTCCTTTCTGGTACTTGGTATCGAACCCAGGGGTGCTTAACCACTGAGCCACATCCCCAGACCTTTTTATATTTTATTTAGAGACAGGGTATCGCTGAGTTGCTAGGGCCTCACTAAGTTTCTGAGGCTGGCTTTGAATTTGTGATCCTCCTGTCTCAGCCTCCCAAAGCACTGGGATTGCATCACGAGGCCATAGTTTATGGTCTGAAGAAATGGTTTTCAATACTCACCATGTTTTTGTTTTTGTTGTTGTTGTTGTTTTGTTTTTTCAGTACTGAGGATTGAACCTAGGAGTGCTCTACAACTGAGCTACATATACACAACCATCTTTCTTGAAATTTTTGAGACAGAGTCTCACTAAGTTGCCAAAACTGGTCCTCTGCCTCAGCCTCCAGAGTAGCTGGGATTACAGGCATGCACCACCACACCCAACTCTAATATTATTTTCCCCCCTTTTTTTTCTGTGCTGGGGATTAGACCCAGGGCCTCATGCAGAGAAGTTGAGGGATTAATAGAATTCCCCAATGACTTAGCATCAGCATCTAGAACCAGGCCTCTTTAAGCCCAAGTCAATGTTCTTTCTGCCTTCCTCCTTTCCCAGTGCAGTGACCTCGCTGCTGTGCTATTCAATTATTCTCTGTGCCCTGGATTCCTCCAGGTCCACATTCTGCCTCTGCCTCTCTACTATTCAATATGGTAGCCACTCACCAGCTGTAGTCATTGAGCACTTGAAATTGGAATCAAGGGTGCTGGGGGTATATCTTAGTGATAGAGTGCTTGCCTAGAATGTGTAATGCCCTGGGTTCCATCCCTGGCACTGCAAACAACAACAACAACAGCAAAGATATTGGGATTGAGATGTTCTGGAAGCAAACATAGATATGGAATCTTTAGTGTGGAAAAAAGAAAGCCAAATATCTAGTTAATAATTTTTGACATTTTTTTTTCTGAAAGATCTCTGCATTCTGGAGCTAGCCACTTTCTGTGGCTTGCATGGGCACCAAATAATTTATTTTAAAGAAAAATAAAATAATGCTGAGTGTGGTGATGCATGCCTATAATCCTAGTAACTCAGGAAAGTGAGGCAGGAGGATCACAAGTTTGAGGCCAGCCTGGACAACGTAGCAAGATCCTGCCTCAAAATAAATTAGAAAGGCCTGTGTATGTAGCTTAGTGGTAGAATGCTTGCCTAACATGTGTGAGGTGTGGGATCTGATCCCCCGTACTACAAAAGTAAATAAACAAATAATTAAATTTGGTATTGATATTGATTACACTTTAAAAAAAATATTTTTAGTTGTTGACGGATCTTTATTTATTTATTTATATGTGGTGCTGAGAATCGAACCCAGTGCCTCACACATGCTAGGCAAGCACTCTACCACTGAGCTACAACCCCAGCTTGATTACACTTTGAAATTATAACATTTGGGATATTTTAAGTGAAATAAGATATACCATTAAAATTAAATTCACATTATTTATTTTTTTCAAATTTACCTACTAGAAAGTTCTTTTCTTAAAACTTTTTTATTTTGAGACAGTCTCACTAAGTTGCTGAGTCTGGCTTTGAAAAAACTTGCAATCCTCCTGCCTCAGCCTCCTGATAGCTGTGATTACAGGCTTGCACCATCATGCCTGACAGCTACTAGGAAATTCTAAGTGCTGCTTGCAATAGGTTTCTGTTGGACTGCACTGTGCTCAGACTCTATCAGTATTCACAATGTTGTCAGCTCTGAAGTGAAGCCCCTACACAGGGCAGGTAATGGGGGAGGGTCATAACAGATGACAGGAAGCCAAGGCTCCACTTAACAGGCAGGAGGGCAAAGGATCCCAGGGTTAGAGGGCTGGGTAGAAGTCAGGAAAGTGGGCGGGATCAGGTAAGAGACTCTGATAGGCAGCCAATCAAAGCAGAGGCACAGGTCTTGGGGTTTAGAGGCCTGACTGCAACCCTGGAAAGATGGGGCTGCAGCCTTGGAAAGCGGTGATTACCTGCTTGAGGGCATGATCTTTATACTGGGCTCAATCCCATTTCTCATACTTGCCATCTGTGTGACCTTGGACAAGTTGCTCGCTCTCTGGGCCTCAGGTGTCTTATCTGTGAAATGAGAGTAACGCCAAGAGTTTTATGCCTATAAAGCTTTTGAAACAGTGCCTGACACACAGGAAGTACTCAAAACGTGCTAGTTATCCTTATTATTAACACTTTTCAGGGAGCAAGCAGTCATTGGGCCCTCCTCCTGCACTCTTAGAATGGGACCAGGCTGATGGGTTAGGGGAGTGGCTGTTGGATTGGGGGGGTATCTTCAGAGGCCCAAGTTGGCAGGAAGCAACACCACCTGCTGAGGTTGGGGGTTAACCCTAGGAATCAGGGCCATGGCTCTTTGGCCACAGCTGTGGATCTAAGAGGCTGCAGGCCCAATAAACCACACATCTCAGTTCACCCTCTCACCCCCCATTCTTTCTGGAAACATCCCTAGATGTGAGAGGCTTTGTTCCAGCCCTGCCTATGCATAAGGATTCTGGGTCTTGGCACTGAGAGGGAAAATCACATGGAGACATATAAATCCCTCTGTCTATAGCTCAAATAACAAGACCCTGCTCTTGCTGCAAAGCAAGAAGCAGCACTTGACTGTTCCGAATGCTGCCATTTCTGATTGTGCTTGTCTCTGGACTTGGAGCACTTGTATAGGCAGACAGGGTACTCCATTGATATTCTCAGTCATGCCTAGGAGTTTAGCTTTTCTTCCCCCAGGATAATGGGGTTGCAGCCTGGGTCTAGCCCTTCTGATAGCTGAGTCCTAGAAAGTGTGTCCTTCCCCCTCCCTCCCCCTCCTCCTCACTGTGTTTGAGGCCCTGCAGAGAGGAAAGCACAAGTGTCAATAGTAGACACAGAACAAAAGGGACTAAGGAAATACTTTTTAATATCTGGCCTAATCCAGAAAGGCATGAGACACTGAAAAAGGAGACTCAGAGAGACTGGGATGATCCAGTGTGAGGAAGGCAGTGATTTCTGGTTCCCCCATGGCTGATATTCCCTCTCCACTCAGAAGTGGGAGAGAAGACTTGCCCATCTGTTTGGAATTTACTGCAAGAAAAAAGAGAGATGGGGAGGGAGTCAGAGAGGGGAAAATGGAGAGAGAGAGAGGAGGAGTGTGTGTGTGTGTGTGTGTGTGTGTGTGAGAGAGAGAGAGAGAGAGAGAGAGAGAGAGAGAGAGAGAGACAGAGAGACAGAGAGAGAGAGACAGAGAGAGACAGAGAGAATCTAATCTCCTTGGTCACTACCTCCCAAACCTGTCCCTTAGCACTGATCTTGAGCAGCACTGGCATGGATACCAACATTGTCTGGAGTTTTCAAAGCTCCCTGGGGCAAGGGCTTTGAATGGACACTGGGCCATCTGTTGGTGACTACCAGGTTGGTAGTTTTAATGTGTCACCAGATGCTTCTAGAAATGGTATATGTATGTATATATGCAAGCATGTATGTGCTGTGGGGCCATCTCCCACCAAGTCCCTCCCAAAACACGGAGAGGATCCAGAGATGGCCTTGGGGTCTGTACAGGCTAGTGCAGCCTGGCTTCTAACCGGCATGGATAGAGACCAGGGATTGAGCTGACTTGGCAAGGAAGTGGGCAGGTCTGAAAGTAGGAGAGGAACTGGCCAAGGAGCACTAGGTGCCCTGCAGAAGGCCTAGCCTAAGGCAGGCTGAGAACTTTGCTGCCAGAAACAAGGTCACTGATCCAGTCACATTGGCTCAGGTGCTCACCATTTAGCCACACTGTCCACAACCAATTGTGGGTGTTTGCAATTGGCCTAAATGGGGGAGGCACTGGTAGAAACTCCCTCCTAGGGAGCACTGCAGAGCAAATCCAGAGAGATTTGCAGAGATCCCACTAAAGAGAAAGCCAGGTCCCTAAGTTTGAACTGGGGTGGGACTGAATTAAGAGAGAGGCAGGTAATCCGCTTTCCTCCAAAATCACTACACGGAGGAAAGTGAACAGGGAAAAGAGAAAGAACAAGGAACTAGGAGCCAGGAGGCCTCCAATTGAGGTTTTGTCCAGAACCTCATCTGCTGTTCTGCCCTGAGCAATGGCTGCCCCTCTCTGGGCCTTGGAGTCTCCTTCTCTCAGTGAGGGGGCCCAACTGCCAGCCCTGATTAAGTCAGGACTCACTGAATCAAGATATATAGATTCTATTCATGTCTGCGGACATCTTTGAATCCTTTACATCTGAGACTCAGTGGGACCTCCCAGAGCAATCATCCTTCCAAGCAGGACCCCCTCCCCCTAACCGCCCAGCCCCAGATAGGAATCTCTAGGAACTCCTCTTTAGGGGAAGGGGTGAGCTGCCCCCCCCCACACCTCTCCCATCTCACCTGCACCTCCGGAAGTCCTTCCTGTATCTCCCTTTCATCCCTTCTGTATATTCGGGTTCTCCTGAAAGTAGTGTCTCTAGGGTCCCATTTTTAATTTCTTTTGTTTCCCCCAACCAAGGAGAGGAAGAATCTGACTGCACATCTGTTTGGAATTTGGGGTGGGGGTAGGGAAGGCTGCTCCCTTCTCCTGCGCTCATGAGTTCCAGGGTGGGGAGAACCTGGGAGAGCCTGGGCCTCTTTTGCTACCCCCCATGCCCGCCATAGTCCTTGTCAGCTGCCTCTTTGGCCTTTCTCATCTCTGAAACAAACAAACAATCAGGAAGGCAAACCTGAAACCTTGTTCTGAGACCGTAAACAGTGCGGCCGGGCTCCGGCCTTAATGGGCCCCAGGCCCGGCCTGTCTGCTCCCGCCGGCCTGCCTGCCTCCAATGTGTTTCTGATTTGTACTGAGCTGGCGGCTCTGCCACGCTGAATGTGGCAGCTGCCTCAGCCCCGCCTCTTGGGGATCCAGGGGTGGGAAGGTTGGGGAGAAGTGGGAGGAGGGTACCCCACCTCCCCAGCCAGTTTGGTGCAGAGGCCAGGAACTTCTGAGAGGCATACACAGACGTGGCCAGGGGAAGGGGTGGGAGCAGGGGATGAATTTCATCTGGCTATAAACAAACATGCTTCTCATTTAAGGACCCAGGGGTGCCACCAGATCCCCTTTACCCATTTTCCAGGGAGCAGGCAGAGTGAGAATTGAAATGGGGATACTTGGGGAGTAGAATGGGATTTTGTCAAAGATTTCTACCTCCCAAAAGGTGGTGGGAATTTTCTGAGAATGGGAAGGGCAGAGGTGGCATGGAGAAAATGAACTTTCAGCAAGTCTTACCTCCAGAAAACACTGGGGGGAGCTGGGCACGGTGGCGCACACCTGTAATCCCAGTGGCTCAGGAGGCTGAGGCAGGAGGACTGCAAGTTCAAAGTCAGCCTCAGCAACTAAGTGAGGTCCTGAGCAACTCAGTGAGACCCTGTCTCTAAATAAAATACAAAATAGGGCTGCGGATGTGGCTTAGTAGTTAAGTGCCCCTGAGTTCAATCTCTATACCCCTTATAAAAGAGGCTCAAGGGCATAGATGTCGGAAGTTCTGTCTGCAAAATGGCTAAGGTGCAGGGATTGGGGAATGCGCTATTTCTGACACCGTCACCCCAAATCCTACAGTGGAAGAATTTTGGGTGTCTGAGGGCCATTTACTGTAGGGTTTGTTCACTCCATGGAACCATCAGGAATGAGTCCATCAACTTTGCATCAAGAAGGTGGTCTTGGGCTGGGGATGTGGCTCAAGCAGTAGTGGGCTCACCTGGCATGCGTGCGGCCCGGGTTCGATCCTTAGCACCACATACCAACAAAGAAGTGTGTCTGCAGAGAACTAAAAAATAAATATTAAAATTCTCTCTCTCTCTCTCTCTCTCTCTCTTAAAAAAAAAAGAAGGTGGTCTTTCCGGGCATGGTGGTACATGCCTGTAATAATCCCAGCTACTGGGGAGACCAAGGCAGAAGGATGGAAGTTTGAGGTCAGACTTGATGGAAGTTTAAGGAGACTCTGACTCAAAATAAAATGTAAAAAACAAAAAGAACTGGAGATGTAACTCAGAAATAGAGTGCACCTGGGTTTCAATCCCTAGCACCCCACCCTTGCCCCCTGCCAAATTTAAAATGGAAGGTGGACTTTAGCAAGGAGTGGTGGCAACAGTTATGATCCCAGCTACTCCAGAGGCTGAGGCAGGAGGATCTCAAGTTTAAGTCCAGCCTGAGCAATTTAGCAAGACCCTGTCTCAAAATTAAAATGCTGGGGTGGAGCTCAGTGGTTAAGTGCTTGCCTCTGTCTGTGAGGCACTGAGTTTGATTTTTAGCACTGTGAGGGGAAAAAGAAGAAGATGGTCTTTGAATGACTTGGGCCCAGGCCAGTTAAGCAGGGCATTGCTCATTGGCTTTACATGCCCCCCCTTACAATCCGATGGGCATCTCCTTGTGCACTTGGGTTTAAGCATCCTGGACCTCTGCGTAAAGATAATACCTATAATTCTAGAATGCTGAGGGGGCCACCTGAGGAGACAGAGTTGGTCACTTCAGGCTAAGAGAGTTTTCCCAAATCAGCTTCTAAAAATCAATGTTTTGGATCATTTCCCTCATATGTTGTATCTTTCCCATGTCCTCTAAGCTACTGCTTTATCATCTTGGTTGGTTTTATGTCTGGAATTGGGGCTAAGACTGGGGTTGGGGTCAGGGCTGAATAGAAACCACTAGCTTCACTATGTACATCTAATCAGAGTGTGTGGACACATCCCTTAGACTCCAGCCCCGACAGCTGTCCAATCACTGCTCTCCCAGCCTGGATCCAGGCTAGAGATTGGATCTGACCAGAAGCCAAGCCCGGAGGGTAGTGGGTCATGGAGAACATTGGGTTCTGTCCAAAGAGCCAGCTCTGTGTGCCCAGTAGGCCATTCTGGGCTGCTGAGAGAGAGGATTGGCTCCATCTTAGCAGTGTCCTTTCTAGAACCCCATTCATGGGAATGTGGGAGGTGGGAGGGAAGCAGGATGTCCTCAGGAAAGCAGCCCCTGAGACCCTGTGGCTTTGTGGCTGTTTATTCCTCCTTCTGCTTTTTCTCAAGCCCTAAACATTTCTCACAGTGTCTAGCCAGTTCCAGTTACGCAAGCGGCATTGTGTGTTAACAAGAAAAATATCCATCGGTGGTGTGTTGAATCCAAGGGCCTTTGTCCCCCAAGTCACCCAGTACTTCCATTCTAGTTGCAATACCAGGCCCTGCTGTGAAGTGGAAGATGAAGACTGGCTTTATAACCATCACCTCTGTCAAACCACAGGATAGGTACCATGATGCAGTGTGTGCATGAGTTCATGTGTGTGCTTGTGCACATGAACACGTGGAACACAAACTCTGCTCCACAGACTTTATTTGGGTCGGGGCAGGTACTGGGAATTGAACCCAGGGGTGCTTTGTCATTAAGCTACATTCCTCAGTCCTTTTATTTATTTTTAATTTCTTTTACTTTTTTGGGGGGGTACCCAGGATTGAACTCAGGGGCACTCAACCACTGAGCCCCATCCCCAGCCCTATTTTGTATTTTATTTAGAGACAGGATCTCACTAAGTTGCATAGCACCTTGCTGTTGCTGAGGCTGGCTTGGAACTCATGATCCTCCCATCTCAGCCTCCCAAACTGCTGGGATTACAGGTGTGCGCCACCATGCCCGGTTTATTTTTTATAAGAAAAAGGGTCTCACTCAGTTGCTGAGAGTCTTACTAAGTTTCTGAGGCTGGCCTCCAACTTGTGATCCTCCTGCCTCAGCCTCTCAAGTTTCTGGGATTAGAGGCATGTGCCATGCTCCTGGCCCCATGGACTTTTTGAGAGTAAGGGCAACTAGTTTGGTCTCAGCTGCCTCAAAGTTGGCAGAGTGATCTATATTTGCCTCTTATGTTGGTGCCCCTATTTGTAACCAAGGACACCTTCCTCCGCTCCCCCAGATCAGCTCATCTCTCCTCTTCCTTCACACTTTTCTCTGCCCTTCTTGCCTCCCCATGTCTGTTTCTGGGCCCAGAAGTCATTGACTCAAAGCTCCCAAGCTTCTGTCTGCATATTTCAGGCGCACAGAGACAGCAGAGAAGTGGCAGTTATTGATTGGATGGGGCAGTAAGGCAAGCTTTGTGGTGGCCCACCATCCATGGGCTGCAGGATCTTGGAAAATTCATTCCCCCTTCTGAGTATCAGTTTCTCCATCTAACACATAGTGGGGGCAGAGGTTAGATTAGATGGCCATGAGAGATCCCACCTGCAATGTCCTATGGCACAAGCCCCAAGTCCAGTGCTTTGGGGCTCTCTGTTTCTTTCCTCGAGGTTTCCATCCTTTTAATCCTTCCTCACACAGCCAGCCACAGCCAGCCAGCCCATGTTGTGAAATGGGCTTCATCACAATGATAAAGAGCTGCATGGTTCATTCCTTCATTCATCTAATAATCCTGTATTGGCATGATACCCACCGGGTGTCTGGCATTGCCCCACCTCATCCAGCCCAAGAGACCTGTCACCTTCATACCTCTCTGGTCAGGGACTTTGGCCTGGCCTCTCCTCAACTCAGCAATTTCTCCACCAAGCTGTGAAGAGGCTGCCTCCCCAGCTTCCAACCCTCTCCTCCTCTCAGCCCCGGGCGAGTGTCCAGTGGTCCCTGAGCTGACACTTTCTGGATGGCTGCCTGGATACCGTTCCAGGACCCTGCCCTGCCTCTGATGGAAAAGGCCTCCGGGTCCTCTGCTCCTGAGCTTATTGTGGTCAGGCTATTTAGCCACTGTCACCTTCTCTCTGTCACCTTCTCACTGTCCATTCCTCCCCTTGCTTATTTTGCCTAAGGTGTGGCTGGGCCCCTGCCTTCTGGATCCAGCCTTTGACACATCACCCTCCCCACCACCCCTCAGCACCTTAGAGCTCTTCTCTGCACCTCTGTGAGCAGTCATGTCAACAAAGGGAGACCCAGGGACGGCTTGCAGGGAGGGCCTGTAGCACAGTGTGGGTGCACTTGTGTGAGGACGGTGAGGGGGCGAGGGGAAGGGGAGGGCGGGGGAGGTGCTGGCGAGTGGGCATGGTGGAGTGCATATTGGGGGACAGCCAGCTGGGGTATATGTCAGAGTGAATGGGCCGGTGTGTGGCTCCATGTGTGACCCTCCCAGCAGCCGTCAACCTGCATTAGCGCACACATGGGTGAGCCTGCACGTGGACACAGGAGGCAGCAGGGTCCAGGCGAGGGTGGAAAAAAAAAATATTGGCTGCAGAGACAGAAGAGGTTTCTGGTCTGAGCTCCGCTGCCAGGTTTCTGAGTCCCTCCTCCCTACTCCGAGCCTCAGTTTCTCCATCTGTAACCAGAGAGGATGGAACTGGACATCTCTAAGGGCTAATAGCCCTGACATGCTCCAGTTCCGTGATGCTTTGTGCACTAAGGCAGGCTCAAAAAGCCCTCCTTTCGGAAGAAGGAAGACACTGGGGAAAGGCAGGCAGAGTCGCTTCTAAAATATGGATGAAACCTCCTTTCCTTTTCAGCAATTCCCAGGCCCTGTTCCTTGGATTGTCATCTCTCTAGAACCAATGAAAAAGCAGAGGTGAGGAGAGCAGGCTGGGGCTGAGGAACCTCCCCTACTTAGGAGGGGTGGGTGCGGGAGACCCAGGACATCAGCTTTGGGTCCAGGGACATCCCTATGGATGCTGCATGTCCACAAACACAAAGAGGAGGCTGCTGGGGAGACAGCAGGGAACACTTGCCTGCCCTGTCACTGCCAGCATTTCTCTCCAGGAGAGCCTTAAGGACAGCGGCAATCTAGGAGATGGTTGGAAGTCTCTGAAGAGCACATTCACAGAGCAAAGACGGATGGCATATGCTTATAAGACAAGTATCATACAGTACACAAAAATTGCAAAGTTTTCTGAAGATACTTTCATTCATGATTCACATAGGACTTTTTAAAAATTTTAATTTATTTTTATACCATGGACTGAACCCAGAAGTTCTATCACTAAGCCACATCCCCAGTCCTTTTTATCTTTTTATTTTGAGACAGGGTCTCACTAAGTTGCTTAGGGCCTTGCTAAATTGCTGAAGCTGGCCTTGCATTTGTGATCCTCCTGCCTCAGCCTCCAGAGTTGCTGGGATTACAGGCATACAGTCACCACACCCTACATACAAATACGTAGGATTTAAAATATGCATCTATGATTATTACAATTGTATTGGGAGTAGTTTAGGAAGGTTGGTGGGAAAATTATCAGAGGGTAAAATCTCCCAGACTGCCTGTGCTATCATCGCTTGCTGAGCTGGATTTTAATTCCAACTTGCCACTGGTTTCCCTGGAGGACTTTGGGTAAATCATTCCCCTTGCCTGGGTCTCGGTTTGCTCATCTGTACAATGCTGGAGAGGTCCAGTTTCGGGGAGAGGATGGTTTCCACTGTCCCCAAGGACCTACTTAGTCAGCTTTCATGTGCAAAAGTTCCCGGGTTTCACAGGCTCCTGAGCCGTAGAGGAGCTGCAGAAGGGGAGGCCAATTTGCATTTACTTTCCGGTAAAAAAAGAGAGGCCCATTGCCTACTCAGACAGGGGAGCACACTTTCTAAGCCCTGATTTGAGATCTGAGAGGCCAATGGACTTGTCCAAGGTCACAGGGAAAGTGGGTAGCAGAACCAGGTCCACACCAGGTTCTTCTGAACCCCTATCCGGTATTTCTCCACTGTCCCCCACCCACTCACAACTAATTTACTTACCTCAGGAGGTTCTAGGAAAATGGGTGGGAACTAAGAAAGCTCGAAAGATCCACAGCTGGGTCTGAGAAGGTTAAATTCCCAGCTGGAAGCATTCAGCGAGGCTTCCAGAAACCGGGCAGTCCTTACAACTTGCAAATAAGTACTTCAGGCCACAGGAAATGATCCCAGACCACAAGGCCCAGGGATTGCACTAGAAGAACAGCCCTGCGTGCGTGTCAGCCAGCGTGTGGGAGCAGCAGCCCGGGTTGCAGACTGGATGGGAGGCATTTTCCAGACCTGGGGTTTCAACCCAGCTCTTTTATTTGGCTAGCGAGAAACCTTGGGCCAGCCCGCCCCTCCCCCAGCCCCACCGGGCACTGAGAGTCCTAGACAGTAGCTCGTCATGGGGGTGGCTGGGAGGACTAACCGGCCTGGTGGATGCACCATGGCACTGCACGCTGCTGTAAAATGCTGCTCACGCGGGAGGGGATGTTCTTAGAATTGTCGCTTGTGCACATGACCTCTGGGTAACTTGGGAGGAGGGAACTCTTTGCAAGTGTCCCGTTTCAGGGCCCATTGCCTCCCATTTGGGAAAAGTAGGGGGAAAGGGAGAATGTCAGTGATGGGGGGGGGGAGGTGAGCGGGGGCGTCCTTGGGGAGGGGGAGGGGATCAGGGGGACATGGGGGCCCTGCAGCAGCCTTTCATGTGGGGGCTGAACGGCGGGGTCCTGAGGCAGAGATGAGGCCCGTGCACAGGAATGCCATTCCACAAAGCCGCCCCACATCGCCAGAGCCCGCCGTGACCACAGCAGCGCACCGGGGACCCGGGGGAGGGGGCGGGGCTTCTGGCCTTTTCTCTGGGAAGAATCTCCTTCCAAGAGGGTCCAGGCTAAAACACAGGATTTCCATTTCAATGCTCCCTGGCAAACTGCCCTCCCCGAAATCTTGCTAAAGGCTCACGGAAAAGCCTTTAAAAACACACTAATTACAAACAATTCCTCGGCTTCTCCTGATTTCCCTCCACGCGGCACTGGGGGTGGGGCGGGGCCGGGGACAGGGGACCGAGGGGTCATTGACAAGCGCCTGCAGCCTCTCGGTGTGTGAAAGCCCCATGCCAGCCTTCCCCTTGCACTGATGACCCAATGGGCCAGCACTGGGGCTCACGCTTCCTCTCATGTGCCCCAAGGCCTGGCTGGGCCCAGGTGGCGGGAGAAGCTGTGAAAGCCCAGAGCAGGCGCCTGGGAAAATGCACCGTGACTCCAGGACGCCGGTAGTAAAGGGAGCCAGCGGACACCGCCTGCCCTCCACGGCCTGGGCCTGGACCCCAGATGCTGGCCCTCAACCCTGGCTTGCCCTTGTGCAGTCGCGGAGCCCAGGAAGCCACGCCTCTGCAGCCCCCATCGCTATGGGGGCCAGAGTTCAGTGTGTGAAAGGTGGATTATTTCCCTGGCTCTCTCCTCTGACCTCCCAGGGAGAGAGTGAAGGATAGTATCTCATGTTTTCCGAGCCCTCCAAGCCCAACGAAACTCTCTGCAAAGGTTCTAGATGGTTCTGGCCTAAAATGGTGGGGGGGGGGGGGGCTGGGGCATCTTTGCCTAAATCTGGCTTGCAGGGGAGCTGGGTCCCCCAGTTCTGTAGGGGTCATTTTATGCTTTTAAGAGACTGAATAAAAAGAACCTCATTAATGTCTTCCAACTGGCCTCAAGCTAAGTCTTTGTTCATGAAGGAGGTGTGGTGCCTTGGGAGAAGGGGGATACTAGTTCCTGCCTCTTGGGCCTTAGTCAGATAGTAACAATTGTCACCAATCCTCAGAGCATGCGCTGTGTACCAGGGGTATATTACATGGATTGGGCCATTTACTCTTTCTCAACAAGTTCTGTTACTAAGAAAATGAGGCACAGAGAAGTTAAGTGACCTGTTAAGGGTCACACAGTTAAGAGGTCAAGAAACAGCTTGGAACCCAGATGGCTCCAGAATCTTTATCACTGTTCCCTAAGATCTAATCTGAAAGAACAATGACTGGTGCCATTTGTTAGTGTGTCCTCCCACGTTGGCCATTTTGCATGTATTCACAGTAAATGTTCACAACATCATTTGGGACTTTTTTTTTTCTTTTTGCAGTACTGGGGATTGAATCTAGGGCTTTTTGCATATATGAGGCAAGTGCTGTGCCCCTGAGCTACATCCCCAGCCCAGTTCATAAAAATTCTTTAAGGCAGACCTGATTGTCTCCATTTTGTAAATGAGGCCACAAAGATGAGAGGGGCCCAGTGCAGCAGTGCATGCCTGTAATCTCAACTACTCCAGAGGCTGAGGCAGGAGGATCACAAATTTGAGGCCAGCCTGGGCAACATAAGGAGACTGTGTCTCCAAATAATAAAATGAAAACAGGACTGGGGATGTGGCTATGTGATAGAGTACCCCTGGGTTAGATCCCCAGTACTCCCCTACATGCGCACAAAAGAAGTCTCAAGAGGTTTTGTGACTTAACTTGAGGCCCTATAGTTTGCAAAGTGGGATTTCATAATCCGGTTCTGCTTTTGTGTGTGTGTGGTCATGGGGATTGAACTCAAGGCCTAGTATATGGCTTGGTAAGTGCTCTACCACTGAATTACAGTTCCAGCCCCTTTTTAAATTTTTAGTTTGAGACATGATCTCACTAAACTGCCAAGGCTGGCCTTGAACTTGAAATCATCCTGCCTCAGACTCCCGGTGTAGCTGGAATTGTAGGTGTGTGCCACCACACCCCATTCCTGCCTGGTTCTCTGACTTCCCTAGAACACCTTTGTCACTGTTTCCAAGGTCTCCAGGAGTTCAGAAGCTATGTTGTATTTACTGGGTGCTTGGGAGGCCCCAGGCATTGATCTCCTTGTTCTGCGTGTATACTTTCTTTTAAAGCTTGCACCTACTATATGAGGATGCCATGTTGTTCCCCTTTGCAGATGAGAATGCTGAGTCTGAGGGCCCTCCTCTCCTGTCTGCCCTCTAGGTAGGCCATGCCCAAATCATCCCAGCAGTCATGTCCCCCTTTCTTTGAGGAATAACCTCCCAGTCAGTCTCTTTGTCCCCAGACTTCCAGAGGAAATGGGGCTTGGTATAGAGTTTCTGTGTTGATTAAATGTTGGTGTCCAAGCCCTGCCACTTCTGCGTGGGACAACTTGTGACAAGTTACAGCCCAGTCTGATCCATGGCTATCTCATTTCAGGTGGGTAAAGATGATCAAATGACAAACTGGGAGAGCATCTTGTAAATTCTGAGGACTACGCAGAGGTGAGTAGGGCTTGGAGATGAAGGTTTGTATCCCTAGTGCTTTGGCATGACCTCACCGCACACGTGTCTAACACATGCGTTGGCACCACTATTGAAACACACATACCAGCAGCAGTAGGCTTCAAACAGATGGCTGGGAGGGGATGGTCCTTGCCCCTGAGTTGTCTCTTCTCCAGGCAGAGCAGCCACTAGTTCCTTTAATCCTTCCTTAGAGGACAAGGTTTCAAGATCTCGCCTCCCCTGAGGCAGTTAGGTAGAGTGGAAAGATCAGAAGGTTTGGAATCCTGCACACTTGGGTTAACTCAGCATTCTGCCAATTTCTAGCTATGTGATCCTGGGAAATTCCCTTTACCTCTCTGAGCTTTGGAGATGATAATAGTACTGCCAGGCTGTCTGAGGTTCATATGAAAAATGATGGGCTGGGTACTAGAGATGCAAGAATAAATAGATCTCCTCTCTTTTCTTTCTTTCTTATTTTTTTTCACTGCTGGAGATGGAACCCAGGGCTTCACACATGCTAGGCAAGCTCTCTGCCACTGAGCTCTACCCCCTGCCCAATGGATGGTTTGATACAGGGGAAGAAGGTCAAGCAGAAGGCAGATGGTCTCAAGTGTCATGAGAGAAGTTAGGACTCTCAAGGTCCAGAAGAGAGGTACTTATCTTAATCTAAGAGGAAGAGGTGGCTTCACAGAAATGGTTCTTAAAGAAGGAATAATAACTAATAAAAGTTAACACCTATTTAGTGCTTAATATGCATCATGGGCTAAGTGCTTTCCATATACAATCTAATTAGCTCTGTTATGAAGGAAATTCAATATTATGAGGTAAAGACTATTTCTTTCCCATTTTACAGATAGGAAAACTGAAGCAGAAAGTAGGTAAGTGACTTTCCTAAGTAATCAGGCTCCCAAGCCTGCCTGCCCCCATCCCTCTCTTTCTCTTTTAAAGACAGGGCCTTGCTTAGTTGCCCAGGCTGGCCTTGGATATTTTATCCTTTTGCCTCAGCCTCCTGAGTTGCTGGGACTATAGGTGTGTCAGTGTACCCTGATGAGCCCACACTCTTAACTACCTCAGCCCTAAGCTGTGAGTCGACCAAGTATGAGGAGGCTGAGTAGACAGCTCTATGAGGGCAGAAATCCTCTCAGGGCTGGACATGGGGCATATGATTGAGGGTCGAATCTTAAAGGCCCTGTATGTCAGGCTCAGGAACTTAGACTTGACCCGAGAGGCAATGGGGAGTCACTGGTGGATTTTCTTTTTCTTTCTTTTTTTTTTTTGTGGTACTGGGAATTGAACTTTGGGCCTTGCACATGCTAGGCAAGTGCTTTACCCCTGAGCTGCATTCCCCAGTGCCACTGGATGGTTCTTATGGGGGAATTCCATGTTCCAGTCGGTGCCGAAAAGATCTAACTGGCTGTAGTGTGGAGACTGGTCAGAGGAGGACGCACTCTGGTGGTAGAGAAATAATAAAGGCCTGAATTAGGGCAGTGTTTGTAGGGATGGAATGCTTGGGATGGATTCCAGAGCTATTAAGGAGGTAAAATTGGCAGGTCATGGTAATTAATTAGATGTGAGGGGTGAGGGAGAGGGAGGAGCGGAAGTTTCTAGCTGGGAGTCTGGGTGGATGGGGGGCTGCCTCTTGAGGAATAAAAGCTGGTGGAAATATGGTCTGGGGGTACAATGAATTCTGTTTGGGGTGAGATGGGTTTGACATATCTCTCTTTCTCTCTCACACCACACACACACACACACACACACACACACACACACACACACACACACACTAGGTGAGCACTCTACCACTGAGCCATACCCTCAGCCTTTTGACATGTCTTTGGAGATGACCACTGAGTCTGTGTCTGTACTAGCTCAGGGGAGTGTCCAGGCTGAGGTGACATAGCATTCACTTGGCTGCCAAGAGAAGGTGGTAGAAGCCTCAGGAGTGGCTGAGAGGAGCCAAGAGAGTATCCATGGGGAGTTGAGGTTTGAGGAGAGTATTTTGGGGAATCCAACATTTAAGGGAGTTACTGAAGAAGAAGGGCCAAGGAAAGAGACTGAAAAAGAATGTCTAAAGAAGTAGAGCTGGGACACCTATGTCTAAGTAGGGAGTCTGGAATGAGGGAGTGGAGATTTTCATGAAGCAGGGGATAATGAAACATGTCAAATGTGGCCACGAGGTTTCAGGAAGTTAAGGACAGGCAAGTGGTCACTGACTTTTGGAATTAGGTCTTGGTGGTTTCAGGTGAGAGCTGAAGTACAGCTGGGGGCCCAACAGTAGTGGTCTGAGGTATCAAAGGCAGGTGAGGAAGTGGGTAGAGCCCAGGGAGAACTCTGGAAAAGAGAGACACCAGCTAGGGGGAGACACTGGGTCAAGAGGGGAAGCCAAAAGCAGCGGCTGAGAATGTTAGTCCCTTCCCTCCTGGCTATTTTGCTCCCTGCCTCCCCCCACCCCCAGACTTGGGTCTCTGCCCTGGGCATGCTGGGGTTTGTCAGTGCCTTTCAAAGCGCCGAGCCCTCCACCTCTCCTCAGGCTCCCTCAAGTCTCACAGCAGAAACCTCCCTTTGCTTGGCTCTGGAATAAGCCCCTGGGAGAGCTGATGAGACAGCAATTAGACCAGTTGCAACGGCCATGTGCTCACATCTCTGTGCCAGGGCAGGCCTGCTGGCACCCTGCCAAGCTCTTCTGGGCTAGCCCCATTGCCCAGACTCCCTCTTATGTGACCCCCAGCGGCCACCATCTATGGAAGGGCCTCCAAGGTAATGGGGGTTGGGGGATGGCCTTGCTTGTGTCACCGGCCTCCATGGGAGCTGGAGGGTCTCTGCATTCATGACAGAGCTTCAACCCCACCAGCCCCCCGGGGAAGACCCAGTGCCCACCAGTTTAAGTGTAGCTAAGGGAAAGGGCAAAGTTAGAGGCTGGCTTCCTCCCCATGCTCCTGCCTTGGACATCTTGTATGTCTCTAGACATCGCCCCTTTACCAGGCTCCTGTCTCTTCTTCCAGGAGCTTCTAGGGGATTTCAGGCTCCAGGAAGACTCTACCTTTGTGTGTTGGGTTGGTTCTTGCAGATTGCAACATCTGCCCACTGTGCTCGGCGGCCATCAGACCCTGATTTTTCCACAGGCTTTGGGACTTTTGTGAGAAGGTTTCATGGGATTTGGAGCATCTAAGTCACATGGCCACTCCTAATCATAGCACATTGTCCCTTCCTATTTCTCACTTGCATTCGATAGATTTGACTTCACCCTCTCAAAGTTGACACATCCTATATAAAATGTTCATCTATCACAACAAGTGTTGGGTGGAATGAAGGCCACAGATACCTCAGCTGAACTGCATGGAAAAGACTCCCCCAGCCTTTGCCAGCTGTCTCAGTGACTGATTCTGTATTGGGTTTTGGAGGGACAAATGTGTTTCCTCAGAGACCATCCCGGCTGTCCCTGAGCATATCATTTGGTGGGAGGCACAGAGGTGACCACAGATCTGGGATATTGTTCACACTCCAGGGAGGGAGGGATAGAATGGTACCCAGGATGGCAGGGAGAATTGAAAGGCAAATGGGGTTCAGGAGGTTGACAAAGCAGCATGGGAAGAGACCTCCCAGGTATACAATGACTCTGTGCTTTTGAGGGATCTGGGTTGGGTTTTGGGCACCTGTCATGGTACAGTTGGAGCAACTGAGGCAAGGAAAAGACATCTGTGCATGGGGGGGGTGAAGAAGCAGGGGGAAGCTGCCAGAGCTAGAGCTGAAGGGTTGGAGTCAACATGCTGCTTGGAGCTTGGTCTGGCAGAGATGGAATGTGTGGTGGGCTGGGGCCAGGAAGGGCCTATTAACTGGTACCAGAGGCTGGAAACCCTCAGTCTTCTCGTCTCTCAAATGGGGATAATAACACATACTTTATAGGCTTCATGTGTGGGAGAAATGACATAATGCCTATAAAAGAGCCTTAGAAATGTCAAGCTCTGTGTGTTCATGGGAAAGATTGTTGGTCTTTTTTTTTTTTTCCCTTTGGTACTAGGGATTGAAACCAGGAGTGCTTAACCACTGAGCCACATCCTCAGCCCTATTTTGTGTTTTATTTAGAGACAGGGTCTCTCTGAGTTGCTTAGGGCCTTGCCTTTGCTGATACTGGCTTTGAACTCGCAATCCTCTTGCATCAGCCTCTTGAGCCATTGGGATTACAGGCATGCGCCACCACTCCAGGCCAAAAGATTATGGTTATAGGAACCCATTTTTCTGTTTCCTGGGTTAAGAGCTTCCACCCCTAGGAAGCCTCCCCTGGTTCTTCCCAGCCACAGTCACTGTCCCTCTCCTGACCATTCCCTATACAGCGTTGTGAGTGGCTAAGAGAGAGTGTCTAGTGTCTCTGCCTTTGTGCGGGGCCTAGCCCCAGGTAAGGTCTTCTGCTCATCAAGACTCACATGTGAGGGGCTGGGAATGTGGCTCAAGCGGTAGCGCACTCGCCTGGCGTATGTGCGGCCCGGGTTCGATCCTCAGCACCACATACAAACAAAGATGTTGTGTCTGCCGAGAACTAAAAAATAAATATTGAAATATTCTCTCTCTCTCTCTCTCTAAAAAAAAAAAAGACTCACATGTACACAGGCTCCTGCCACCATGCACAAGCAGATGGGTGACTGAGCTAGCTAGCATGGACAAGAGTCCAGGTACCCATACCTGGAGATGCCCCGTAGCTGGGTATGTTTTCAGTCACACCTCACGAAGGCCACCCATTTACCCTGCTCATGCACCCACAGAAGCATTCCCCTCTAGTTTCCCTGCTTTAGCTGGTAGAACTCAAACACCACCCACTCCAGTTTATGCCTGAACCAAGTGAGGCTCAGATGCGGGTTGTGCAGGCAGTGAACCTCCTGTGGAAATTGTGGTGGGGCATGTGCTTTCCCAGGACATGCCCTTGGCCCCATCTGTACCCATGAGCCCCCTTGGGCTGGCTGATTTCTGCTTCCCATCGAACACCATAAGCTATCAGTTTGGCCTTGGGAAGGACTCACAGAACTGGTCACTTACAGGGAGGGGTGTTGGGGGTGGAGAGCTGGGTGGTGTTGGAGTTGAGGAGGGAGGGAGGGGAAAACCTGATCAAAACCATGTTACAAAGGAGGGGAGAAAGGGGGGGGGAGAGAGAGAGAGAGAGAGAGAGAGAGAGAGAGAGAGAGAGGTTTCCATTCACAAAGAAATCATTATGGTTAATTTAATTCATTGTAGCGTTTAATACAGAAAAGCTTTTCTACAGAGACTGGGCATCAGGCCAACATTTATATATAAATGGGTTTTATTTTAAAAGCGAATGCAGTGAGGGGGATAGGCTGGGGTTAGCCTTCTCACTCCCTCTCTCATTCCCGCCCCTCTTTCTTTATCTACCTTCCTGAGCCTGTGTAGATCAGGAATTGGGACCCCCACAAAGCGTGAACTTCCTACTGCCCACTCCTATGGCCTTGACATTTCTCTTCCTAAGACCCTGCTTCCTTCACTTTCTCAAGACCATAGGGAGGCTCTGGCCTCAGCCCAGCTCTGAGTTGCACCTGGAAATCAAAACCCTTGAATGTTCTTCCTTAAAACAGCACTTAGAGATCCCTCCATCTTCCTTGACCCTATCCAGGACAGGCACTATCTCCTGCACAGGTAAGGACAATGAGGTGCCAAAAAAGAGTGTGGCCTGAATGTGGGTATACAACCGTGTCAGTGGCAATGGCAGAACTTGAACTTGGGTCTTCTGTTTTGTAGTGCAATGATCCGAAAGGTGTCATGCCCCTGCCCTGTCAACTCTTCAGCCATGGGTGCTTAGCTTATTCCCCTGCCTCTGACTCAGGTCTAGATCTGCCCTGCCAGGCTGTGGAATGGTCCCCCTCCCATTACTCTCAGTCTTCCAGCAAGCTAATCAGCTAATTCACACTGTGGTGTCAATGGCAAATAATAACTTACTGTAAAGTGCTAATGGTGCAATTTCAAGCTCTCTGGGCTTGCTGGAGGCTGGAAGGGAGCTGCGGGGATAGGGAGATCTTTAAAGAGTCCATCATATTATATTACAAACCATTTATTTCACACCCTGAGTGGCCACATATGCATGTAACACTCCTTGGTTGGTCTGGGATCCCAGCCTACCCATGAACATAGGGCCATGCGTTGTGCGGCACCTGTTCCTAAAGGGACATATCCAAGGGGGCACCCAGATTTGTCTGCGCTCATTTTCTTCCCAGCTTCTGGTTGCAGTGACAGGGGCCCAGACACACATGCCCTGGCCCTGAGTGAGAGAAAGGAAGCAGGTACAAGCAGGAACCATGCCACTGACCTGAGGTCTCTGGAAAGTTGGCTTCATTTCACTGCTACCACTGGGGACCAGAGTCAGCTTTCAGGGCCAGGCTCCATGTTCCCTCACATGGCAGAACTGTCCACACATGCTCTCAATGTAGAGAGAAGTAACTAAGCCCTAGAAAACCCAAGCAACATGTACAGGGTCCTGCCAGTAGGACACAGTGGAGCTTAAGTTGACGTTTAGGTCTTGTGATCCCTGGGCTTCATGGCTGACCAAAAGCCTGCACCCTGGGCATAAAAGGCCAGCTTAGGCTGGGTACTCAGGAGAGGGGGCAGAATCCTGTTTGGCAGTGCCAGTATAGGGGGCTTCTGACTCCCACAGGCACACACCACCTCTACCATGAGCATCAGAGCTACCCACCAGGCTCCCCAACTCCCAAAGGAAGGCAGCTGGTGAGCCCAGCAGGCTGAAGATTGGCATGAAACCCAGAATTGAAACAGAACAGAGGCCTGAGCCCTGCACCCTGCCCCCTGGAGCACAACTAGAGGGACTTGAGACTGGAGTCCAGGTCCTTGAGGAGGCCGGGAGTCCCAGCCTCCTTCCTGTGCACCCCTGGGTCTCCCAGTGGCCTGGCTGGTATTTGGGGTATTTGGGGTTCAAGCCCAGCCGAGTCACACATCTGGATCCCGTTAGCTCACTGCGTTCCTTCTTGGCCAGGAAGAATGTGCCGCACCGGGGGAGCCGCTGGACTGCGGACTTGCCGCCCAGACCGGGCTATCAAAGCAGAGCGGCGGGCCGCGGGCCCCTGGGGAGGGGCTTCTCGGGCTCTCCATCATCGCGCCGCCGCCGCTGCCCGCCGCCCGCCGCCCGCCGCCGGTAGCTCCGGGGTGGAGCAGGGGCCTTTCAGCAGGCGCTCGCCGCCCGCCTCAGCCTAGGAGCCCGCCAAGCCGTCGGGGCGCAGCCTGGGAAGGCCCGCTGCTTCTGATTAGTGGCTCGCCTGCTGCTCCTGCCCCACCAACCTGCCCCAGCAACCTGCCCCAGCAGCCAGAGCAGATGGGAGCCGCCCGATGCTCCCCCAAATCCAAGGTGGTGATTGGGGAAGGGGCTTCAGGCCCTTGGCTAGGGCAGGAGGGAGCTGACCTCTGCAGAGCGATTCAAAACTCAAGGCACTTGGTTTTCCCGCTCCAAAGCCTCATTTGCTCTCCCTTTTCTGAAGAGTTCCAACCACCGTCGGCCTCAGTGAGAGGCAGTTATTAAAAAATAATACTGAGGCATGTGCAGTCTTTTATAGTATAGCATAATGGTTAACCGGGAAGGTTCTGGAATCAGGCGGCCTGGGTTTAAATCCTAGTTCGGCCACTTATAAGCTCTGTGACTTAGGGCCAGTTAGGTAGTCTCTCTCTGCCCCAGGTCCTCTGTAAAATTGCCATAGGGCAGGTCCCCAGGTCACAGTGTTGCTGTGAGACTTAAATGAGTTAATACTATAAAGTGCTCAGAATAGTGCCTGGTACATAGTGAGCACCCAATAAATTATTCTTGTTACAAAGTTTGTTTATATCCATTGACTCATTTGAGCCTCCAGCAACCCTGTGACGTAGAGGTTATAATAGGAAGCAAGTCTCAGTGAATTCAGGCAGGGTTGGGACTCAGCCTCTGCAGGTCTCTCCAGTATCCAGGTGGGTGTCCTCTTGGCACTGTCTGTGGTGCCTCAGTCAAGCAACAGTGGGACAGAGCTTTTTCTAGGCTGTGATTATTTCTTTTGTCACATGGCCAATTGGCTAAGGGGTTAAGGATTTCCAAGTGAGAGTCCAGAGAACTCTGAGCCATGACTAGAGAAGGAGCATAGACCTCAAAGCTGGGAGTGGTGGTGCATGCTTGTAATCTCAGCAAATGTGGAGGCTGAGACAGGGGGATCACACATTGGAGGGCTGCCTGGACAACTTAGTGAGGCTCTGTCTCAAAAAATATTTTTTAAGGCCTGGGGGTATCCATCAGTGATAAAGTGCTCCTGGGTTCAATCCCTAGGACCAGGGTGGGAGGGCACCCAGCATATTCTAGTCCTGCCTAGTCCATCAGAGGGGCAACCCACCCAGTGGGAGTGAGAAGCCAGGAGTCCATGGAGGGCCTGGAAAGGGCTTGTGTCTTGATTGTTGTGCCCTGAAGTTTGAGGGGACAAGTAGGCTAGGATGGCCACCCCAAATGGCTGATAGGACAGTTTGCTAAGAGCAGGGGTAGATAGTAAGAGACACCGAGAGCCCACTCTGCAGCCTGAGGGATACCAGCTCATCTCTTGGGTACCCTGAGGCACCTTCTGTATTGTTCTTTCTTCCCCTCCCCCTGCTTTCCAGGCAGTCTCACACTGTCCTGCCACAGGGGTAGGAGGCAGCAGAGAAAAGGAAACATGGGAGTCCCTGCTCTTTTTCCTCCAGGATGACGCTCTCTCCAAGGCTCTGCCCACAGCCAAGGGATCCCAGCCAGCCTTGCAGGATGCTGGTGGGAGAGCCTCCAGGGAATGTGACCATGGCTAACCCTGCCTCTGCCCACAGGCCAGCTGGCACCAAAGGCGCATGTACCCTTTCTAAATTGAGCTCTGAGATTTGCTGAGGGTTGCGTTCTAGAGGCGGGAGAAGGAAGAGGAAGTAGGGACCCTGAGGGGCTGCTCAGACAGCCAGCTTCTCCTGCACTATGGGTGGGGATCCTGTGGGCACAGTCTGAATTCTCAGTTCAAGTGCAGATTTAGACTTTTGGTAGATGATGACACTGGGCAAGTCATTCTGTCTCTGAGTCTCCAGTCTCTCATCTGCATATGGAGGCACTAAGGTGTGTGCTTCAGGGCTGAGGCCAGGATGAAGGACATGGAAGAGGTGCTCAGCACTGTCTCCCAGCCAGGCCCTGTGCAGCTACTACCCATGCCCTCTGTTCCTCTGGGTTCGCCATTTTTTTTTTTCAACCAGGGATTGAACCCAGGGCTGCTCAGCCACCTAGCAACATCCCCAGCCCCCTTTTATTTTTTAATTTAGATACAGGGTTTCACTAAGTTGCTTAGGGCCTTGCTAAGTTGCTGAGGCTGGCTTTGAACATAGGATCCTCCTGCCTCAGCTTCCTGAGTCACTGGGATTACAGGCACGTGCCACCAAGCCTGGCATGATGGCCCTTTAGATTGTGTACAGTGTCCTGCATGGAAGTTAGTACTTCTGTAGGGCAGTTAGCCAGAAGGGGACTGCTAGGTCGAATGGTTATGTTTGATCTTATTATAACTCTATCCTTCCAACTAGATCACACTTTCTTAGAGGACAGGGTCTAGCTTTCAGGTAGGAGATTTATTTTCTACCTGATTTTCCTAGGGGAAAAACACTTCAGAGCCCAATTCTGGCCTTCTGATGACACAGGACACTGAATCAATAGCCATCCTTCTGGCCCTCTGGATCAGGCCCATGGTAGAAGAGTCTTGCATGGTTGAGCCAAGGCCAGAGCCAGTAGTCTCACTCCCCAGATCGAGCTGGGACAGGCTCACAGGCAGGATGTTTGGGTAATGCTTCCACCCGCCACTCCATGTGGCCCTGGGACCTGCCTTGCCTACAGCCTGAGTCCCCTTCTCTCTTTCCCCATTTGCACACTGGAGGACAGGGGCTTCACTAGGGCTGCACACTTGCAAAGAGCACGTCCAGGCATGGTAGGGCATGGAGTCCAGAGAGCTTGCAAAGTGCACAGCCCATTGGCAGCACCTGGCAGGGGGTGGGTGGAGTGGAGGCCAGAAGCTAGGGATTTTTCCTTAATAACAACCTGGCGCCCCAACTCATTGGCGGCTCTGCCTGCCTGCAAGCCAGCCCCCCCACACACACACACCCAGGAGCCTTCATCTTCAAAGCTTTTTGGGAAACAGTTAATTAACCCTCACAGCCCTACTGCCTGCCCAGGAGGCTGCTGATTCCCGTGGCTCTGTGGGGCGTGGAAAAGGAGGGCTGGCGAAACTGAGGTCTAGAAAAAGGGTGTGGAGCTGGGACCCAAGTGGCTGCAAGCTCCCAGACAAAGAAGCAGCCTTTCCTTTCAACCCCCTCCTGCCCCTCCCAGGCCTGGTGGGAACCCCAGAGGCCACGCCCTACTGAGAGACTAGGGATTGAAGAACTTATCTTCAAACACAGTTTGTGGGGGATAAGTAACATCATTTTTCTGTGCCTCGGTTTCCCCATCTTTACAACAGAGATATTGAGGCTGGGGATCTAGCTCAGTTGGTAGAGTGCTTGCCTCGCATACACAAGGCCCTGGGTTCAATCCCAAGTGCCACAAAAAAAAACAGAAAAAAACCCAGAGATATTAATACAACCTAGGTGTCAGAACTGTGGGACCAACCTAATTGGACAGGGGAGGAGCAAATGCCCTGGGAACTGTGTGTCCAGATAAAGGCAGGAAGGAATCAGGAGTATCACAGAGCTGTCTCAGAGGTAGGAGACCTGCATGGAAGAGAGGGGCTGAAGGGAGCCATGGCTGGCTAGCTGGGCCCTGGAGCTCTATAAGGAGGGGCTGCTACCAAACGCTGTGAAGAGGGAGAAAAGAGCTGGCAGAGGGGACATGGCAGCCTTGCTCCCTCGTATCTTCTTTTTTTTTTTTTTTTTTTTTGGTGCAAGTGCTGGGGGTGGAACCCAGAGCCTGGCATACACTAGGCAAGCCCTCTACCAGTAAGCTCCACCTCCAGCCTTCTAGTACTTTCGTTTCTTACCTCATTTTCACCTGTTCTTTTTCTTATCCCCAGTTTCTCCTGTACATGTGCACACACACAACATATTGATTTAGACATTGTGTGCATATGTGGCCACAGACAGGCACACACGTGCACACCCATGAAGGCATCCCGATGGGCCAGTGCAGTCATGGTGGGGGGTTGGAACTTCCTATATGGCTATGCCACACAAAGATGCTTCCTCCCAGGTGTCCAGGTCTCAACTGAACCCAGAGAGGGACCAACGGGAATTACGTGGTGTATTGAATGCCAGATGAAACAGCCTCCTGCCAGGTGTGTGGCGCATGCCTGTAATCCGAGCAACTCGGGAGGCTGAGGCAGGAGGATTGCAAGTTAGAGGCAAACTTCAGCAATTTGGAAAGGCTCTAAGCAACTTAGTGAGAGCCTGTCTCAAAATAAAAGCAAATAAAAATGGTTGGGGCTGAATGGTGAAGTGGGCCTGAGTTAAATCCTCAGTACCATCTCTCACCCCCTAAAAAAAAAGAAAGAAAGAAGGGCTGGGGCTGGGGCTCAGCGGTAGCGCACTTGCCTGGCATGTGTGAGGCACTGGGTTTGATTCTCAGCACTGCATATAAATAAATAAAATAAAGGTCTATTAACAATTAAGAAAAAATTTTTTTAAAAAAGAAAGAAAAAAGAGACAGACTCCTTCAATAACCCTACATTATTTTTAATTTTTTTTGTAGTTGTTGATGGACAGTATGTCTTTATTTTTTTTTTTATGTGGGGCTGGGGATCAAACCCAGTGCCTCACCCATGCTAGGTAAGCACTCTGCCACTGAGCTATAGTCTCAGCGCCCCTTTCTTACTATTGTTTTTCTGGAAAACACTTAGTGATTATTTCCCTGTGAGGGAAAACACCACCATTCTCCTTTTGTTCTAGTTATTTCTCCCCATATTCTATCTCCTTTATAAGACTAGAAACTTCCTGTAGGCAGTAACAGGGACCTGTTTGTCTGTGTTCCCAGCCCCTAACACATTGGGAATTATTAGCATGTATTCTATGTTTCTTTTGTACTTGGCACTATGCCATGGGGGTGGGGCTTTAATCTTCACACCAAATTATGAAATCAGTATCATCTTTCTCATTTTACAGATAGGGAAAGCTTAGAGTGAGGAAGTAACTTGCCCAAGATTGTACAGTTTAGATAAGTTGTGTGAGGCACTGGGTTTGATTCTCAGCCAGTGTTCTAACACTGGGACTCTAACCCCAGCCAGTGTTCTTCCTCCATTCAGCATGCTGCCTTTTCTCTGGGCGATTCTGGGTAGGATCAGCACATCTTCTAGAATTCCACAGAAGCTGGCAGCATCCTGACTGGGAGGGATGCTTGGCCTTCACATGCCTACACCAACTTGGGCCCATCTGGGCAAGAGCTCAGAGGCAGCAGCCATTTTCTCTGATGGCTGGGGAGGAAGGAGTCCCAGAGAGGGGACATTCTGGACAAAGATGGTAGATCCTGGAACAAGACCAGGACCTAAGGCACATGCCTGTAATCCCAGTGGCTTGGGAGGCTGAGGCAGGAGGATTGTATGTTCAAAGCCAGCCTCAGCAACTTAGTGAGGCACTGAGCATCTCAGTGAGGCACTGGGTATCTCAGCGAGACCCTGTCTCTAAATAAAATATAAAAAAAGGGCTGGGGATGTGGTTCGCTGTTTAAGTGCCCCTGGGTTCAATCTGTAGTGTCAAAAGAAGGAGAAGGAGGAGGAGGAGGAGGGGGAGGGGGAGGGGGAGGAGGAGGAGGAGGGGGAGGGGGAGGGGGAGGAGGAGGAGGAGAAGGAGGAGGAGGAGAAGGAGGAGGAGGAGAAGGAGAAGGAGAAGGAGGAGAAGAAGAAGACGACCAGGACTGAGCCAGGCCCTTGGGGGTGAGCTCAGAGGGCTAGACTGTCCTCGCCACTGGTGTCCTAACCACCAGACTCTTTAGCCTCCCCTTCATGAGCAGGGCCTGCAGTTGGCGAGGAGGCCTTGGAGCACCAGTGAGAAACTGAGCCCTCCTGAAGCCAAGCCAGGGACCTAGCCACTGTGCCTGGGGCCTTGTGGGCAGAAGAAGGGGCAGTCTGGCGCCTGGTAGGAGGGCTGGCCAGGTGAGCAGCCCTCCTCTGGGAAGAGGAGGAGGAGACTGCACGTCCAGAGGGGGAGGCTTGTTTCTCTGGAAGGGAAACCTTCAAACACTAATTGGTAGTTGCAAGTAATTAAAGTAATTTACTCAGATTATAAAGAAATTTCTTAAGAGTGATTAAGCAACTCCGGCTGTGTATGGTTGTTGGTAATCACTTCCCCAGGGGGATTAGTGCATTTGGCAGGGTGTGCAGGGATGCTCACACTGAAGGGTCCTGATTCCACAGCAGGGAGGGCGGGTCATAAGGCTGCAGGGAATGTTGGAGATTGCTGAGACTCACAGGTGGAGACTGAGATGGGGTCCAAAGTGTACATGGATGTCCATGTGTTCCAGGCACCCTCAGAGGCTCAGGTGTACCCAGACCTAAGTGCGTGTGCAAACACACACACGTGCTGTGCCTAGGCAAGCCATCACAGATACCCCTAGACCCAGAAAGGTGTGGTTCAGAGTCTTCTCCAGATGCACAGGCACAAAGAGACCTCGAAAAGCATGTCCCATCACACAGAAAATGGTCTAAGTTATACACACCATATACACACCTGAGCACGCACACAACTCCAAGTCAGCAGGTGCAGGTACTGGTATGGCCACCCACTCCGTCACCTAGACACTGGTGGGATGATTTCACATGCTCATAGTCCTCCACATACACAGTTGTAGGTATACCCAGAGAAAGATGCATATTTATATGAAGAAATACACATCCACAGACAAAGTGCCACTTGTCGACAGACACATGTAGGCAATCGCACACATGGCTAGACATCTAGGCTGACTCAAAGAGCCTCAAATACTCACACATGTGCAGATCCAGCATCTTTTTCTTTGGGCACTGGGGATTGAACTCAGGGGCACTCAACCACTGAGCCCCATCCCCAGCCCTATTTTGTATTTTATTTAGAGACAGGGTCTCACTGAGTTGCTTAGCACTTTGTTTTTGCTGAGGCTGGCTTTGAACTTGTAATCCTTCTGTCTCAGCCTCCCAAGCGGCTAGGATTATAGGCATGAGCCACTGTGCCAGCTCAGACCCAGCATCTATGTGCATTTGCAAATTGACTTAGACACCCAGCTGTCACGGGCACTCAGAACCACACCTAGACAAGACTGGCACTCACTGTCTGCCCCACACCTGCCTGTTGTACAGTCTGCTGAGAGCTGTCTCTGGGATTTTTTTAAAGAATTTATTTATTTATTATTTTTTTAGTTGTAGTCGGACACAGTACCTTTATTTATTTATTTATTTATTTTTATGTGGTGCTGAGGTTTGAACCCAGTGCCTCACATGTGCTAGGCGAGCACTCTACTGCTGAGCTACAACCCCAGCCCCAAGAATTTATTTTATATATATATATATATATATATATATATATATATATATACATACACATATACACATATATACATATATATGCATATACATATATATGTATATACATATATGTGTGTGTGTATATACATATATATATTTTAGTTATCAATGGACCTTTATTTTTTATAGATTTTTAGGTGGTGCTGAGGATGGAACCCAGTGCCTCACACATGCTAGGTGAGTGCTCTGCCACTGAGCCCCAGCCCCACCCCTCTGGGCTCTTGAGAGTCCTCCGAGGTGGCTGACACAGCCTGTGTTCCTCAGAGCACTAATCTGTGGATCCCCTACTGGCCACTCCAGGCCAAGCCAAGTGAATGGCAGGTAGATTGGAAGGGGATGGGGAAAAGGGCCTGAGCGAGAGCTGGCTCACGGCTGGTACACCTCTAAGGAGCCGAAGAATATAGGTCACAGGATATAGGCTCCCATCCCAGAAGATCACTTTATAGCTACAAGTCCTTTCCTAGTCCCCTTCACAGTTCTAACACTTAGTTTCCTCATCTTGGAAATGAGGATAATAGTGAGGCCTTCTTCTTAGGCTGTATTGTCATGAGGATGAAATAAAATGACCCATGTGGGAGGATTTTGCACATAGTAGGCCAGTAGTGGATGGGGATTTCCTTCATTTGGGCCTTGAGGGACTGCCTAAGCTGCCCCATAGTTAGGGGCAGCCCTCCTTGGAAACCCCCCATGTAAAGCAGGTGGGAGTTGGCTCTGATGTTCCCGCTATGCTCATTCTCAGAGGCCCAGACCCTTGGCCCTCAAAGTTGGAAATAAAAAGCAAAATTGGCTAGAACCTTTGGAGCTATCCAAAACCCTACCCTCTGGTCCTGTCTCAGTCTCTTCCTCACTGTTGAACCCTGGGGGAATTCCCTTCCCTTCTCTGGGCCTCAGTTTCCTTCTTTGTCCCCCTCAAGGATAGGGACAGGGGGAAGGGATGACCCAGAGGATCTGTAGACTCCCTCCCAGCACTGACATTCCAGGGTTCATGTAAATGACCCACTTGAGTTTGGTCTAACTTGAATGATGTTAATCACAGATGCCTATTATTTTGCCCTAAGAGGGTCTCTACTCCCCCCAGGGCCTATTGATGGTGATGAGGGCTGGGGGTTGGGAGCTGATCATGAGGGTGCCTTGCTGGGGAATACAGGACCCCAAGCTCAGGGATAAAAGAGAGAGAATAACATTACAAGCAGTGTCCATGAGACCATGGAAGAAAAGGAGTCTGGGAAAGGCCTATGAGAAAGGCTGGGCTGCTTCAGCCCCATTTCCATTTCAATGAATGCCAAAGGCAACTGGGACTCTACTCTCTTGACCCTTTGAGGCTTCCCCTAGGCTGTTATTCTGGTGACAGCCCCCCACCACCACTTGTTTCTCTGTCCAAGTAACCTTAAAGTCCTTAAAACACAAAAGGGCTATGGATCTGTTTGCAGAGACAGCAGGGAGGAGAGAGGCTGGGAATGATCTCTGGTGGGCAGGGCAGAGCAGGTGGGGTGGCTGAGAAGTAGGGAGAGAGTTAAGCAGGATGCTTGCAGCTGGTGAAAGGCAGCAGAGTTCCCCTTCCAGGAAGAAATGGGTCTGGACCAGGCACTATGGATTCTGCACTTCGACTCTCCCAATGGCTCAGATCTTCTCATCATAGTGACCTTCATTCGGCCATGTATAGTTGAACACTTACTGATTAGGCAGTTGCATGGTACCATCCTTGGGCATTAGTACCCACGTTATCTCCTTCAGCCTATTACAAGCTCCATGTGGGTGGGGACCAACCTTCTAGTGCTTCTCAGGAGGCACCCCTGTGGTGCTGGCAGAGAGTATCAGATGCCTGGGTGCAACTTCACTTTGAATGAGAGCAGACCTGTTCTCATTGACTCCTGAGCCTAGGGCCCTGACACCTGTTCTCTTTGGAGGCAGTAAGGGCTGTAGCACAATGGTTGCTCCCAGCCAACCCTGGTGCCCAAGGCTGGGATATCAAAGAATGAGGGTGATTAGGTCCGGAGGACCTTGCTCCATGGTGGAATGGCCTGATGCAGTAACTTTGTTTCTGATAAGAGTGCCATCTCCTTCCCCACCTCCTTCTCCACCAGCAGGAGTGGCCCCAGGTTGTCACTGGTCTTCTTGGACACTGTTGAGTAGCAGAGAGCACTGACTTAGGAGCCAGACCCAGGCTCAAACCCTAGCCTTGCCATTTTCTGTATGTGACCTTGGACAAGTCATTTCACCTTTCTGAATGAGCCTCAGTTTCCTTATTAATAAAATGGACACAGTAACCTCTTGTCTCAAAATCTTGCTTTGAGGGATAAATGAGATTAATTCAGAAGTCTCTGGCATAGGTCCTGATATATTGTTGGCTTTTGATGAGGAATAGTTCCCCTGTGATTACCCAGTCTCTTAGATGGAGTTCTAGTCCAAGAAGTCCCCAAATCTCTCTCCCAAGTCTTCACCAAGCCCTTTTACTTCCTACTTCCTGTCCAGGTCTTGCCAAGTGCTGCTCATCCTTGATTCTCTTTGAGTCATCATGTCCATCCCTTGATTCCAGAGAGAAGAATCCTTTGCCCAGATTGAGCTGGAATGGAAAGTGATCTGCTCTTAGAGTTTTCTAGAGAAGATGCTGCATCCCCAAATCTAGGGCTGCAAGGTCCTATATCACTGGTCCCTCCAGATCAGAAACCTTGGGCTCTCCAACTGCAGTTCTTGCTCCTTCTTATCCTACTGTCAGAGAAAGGGGGAACAGCTGGTTCCCATCCTTTGGATAATAAGCCTGCCGTGCAAATCGTTTTCCAAAATCATTAGGCCACAAAGATTCTATTCAGCTGCTATGTTTGCATTGGCCCCGCCCTCATTTTCCAGAGACTGTAAGACATCCACTCACAGAGACAGTGGTACAGAGATGCACCAGAGACACCTTGGGGTCTGGGCTCAGAGGCCTGTACCAATTTTTTCAGAGAAAGAAAGATCCAGGAAGAGAGTCTCTGAAAGTTCAGGAAGGCCCCTTGGCATAGACTCAGAACTTAGGGGGCATTTGGAATCTTCACCCTTTGTGGAGGGACCCTGAGCAGTAACTCAATCTCAGAAGCAAGAAGCAGGTTGATCTGAAGCCTTCCAGGTGCCCAGCTCTGTGCTCAGAAGGGATAGGATGGATGAAGGGGTACCTCCTGCTCTTGGGGTCCTTGCAGTCTAATTGAAGAGACAAGAAACACCCAGACACACACAGATATGCATGCCAAGTTAAATAACATAAGGGTTCTTATGCAAGAGATGTCTCCAGAGAGCATGTGCTCTGTACCAGATGGAGGGGCTTGTAAGAAGACTGTAGAGCAGGGAGACACCACACAGTGTCCTTTTCTTGACCAGTCTTACAACATCTACCAAAGGCCATGGGGAAGGACCATTTTCCTCTCTCCTAGTCACAGAGATCATCAGTCTTTGGCATTATGAGGACCTCCGTATTGAAATTTCCCAGTGAATTGGGTCAAGTGAGGCTCTTGGCCACTTAGTCTTCTATTTGAGGATGTTTTGGTGCACAGTGTGTGTCAGCTGTTGGGGCAAGCCTTAGTCTCTCTGCCAGGTTCAAAGGAAGAATGGAAGCTGGACATGGTGGTGCACACCGGTAATCTCAGCTATTCTGGAGGTTGAGGCAGGAGGATTGCAAGTTTGAGGCCAGCCTCACCAACGTAGCAAGGGCCCAAACAACTTAAGCCCTTGGTATGTGGCTCAGTGGTTAAATGCCCCTGGGTTCAATCCTTGGTAGCTAAAATGAGTAAATAAATAATATCATAAAATCCTGATTGTCATTGGTCTCCATTTAGAGAGAACATCAAGAGGCCAATCCTTGCCTTCTAGCCAAAGGCTGGTAAGCTAACATAAACATTTGCACTTGGGGCCCACTAAAACCAGCCTGTGTACCTGTCATGCTATTGCCATATGTATAAGCCTCTATTCAGGTCAAGGCCAAGGAACGTTTCAGGTTCCTTGCTCTGAAGTGTATCAAGTGCTGTTATCCTGGTTGGTGTGGGCACTTCAACCACAGCATTTCTGCTTCCAGCTGTCCCCTGCTGGGGCTGAAGTCCCTGCTGAAGGCCAGAAGAGGGACTGATAAAGAAGGGACACACATAAAAGGGCACTGAGGGATGGTGGACAGGGCCAAGAACAACTTGCTAAAAGTGTAGCCGAGGCCTGGAGGTTGGCGGCCCCTGAAACCTTGAAGTTTGCTTGCTCCCATGGCTCCCATGAAGACCTGTGCCCACATGTCCATGGTGAAGAGGTGACTCATGCCAGGCTCCAGGGCAAGGTGTGAGAGGCGGCCTAGGACATGCCTTCGTGCCTTCCAAAGACTCTAATAGGGTGCATGAGTATGTGAATGTGTTTGAGTGTGTGGGTATGTGTGTGTGTTAAGGGTGGAGAAATATATACTTCTTTCTGAGTAAAACTTGGGTAGCAGGGGTAGGACAGTAGCATGCTAAGGATCATGGAGGGCTCCTGAGCTTGCACTGCTAGGAATATTCTTGTCATTCCAAGGCATTTCAGAAATCTTCTTTGCCCAGATAGTAGCTCTGGCCTTTCTGCTTGACCTGCACCCAATCAATTCAGTTATGTTTGAAGCCAGAGGGAACTAGCATGGCCATTCTCTATTGCTGTGCATGGAGAATGGCCTTGGGATACTTCTAAACCTCTAGTGAAAATGAGTTCTGTTATGTTTGGATGGGAGGTGTCCCCCAGAAGCTCATGTGTGAAGGAATACAAGAAAGTTTAGAGGAGAAATGATTGGGTTATAAGAGTGTTAACCCAATCAATGAATTAATTCCCGGATGGGATTAACTGAGTGGTAAATGAAGGCAGGTAGGGTGTGGCTAGAGGAGGTGGACCATGGGAGGCTTGAATTTGGGCTATATATTTGTATCTGGTAGTGGAGTCTCTCTCTCTACTTCCTGATCACCATGTGAGCTGCTTCCCTCTGCCACACTCTTCTGCCATGATGTGCTGCGTGCATCACCTTGAGCCTGGAGGAATGGAGCCTGTTCTCTATGGACTGATACCTCTGAAACCACGAGTTCCCAAATAAACTTTTCCTCCTCTACAATTGTTCTTGTTGAGCCTTTTAGTCACAGCGGTGAAAAAGCTGACTAAAACAAGCTCCATTTCTCCCTCTCCTGGATGCCAGTCCTAGCTCAGGACAGGGCTGTTAAAATCACCATCTGTATACATGCTGATAAGATTGCTGGAATCTGCTTCAAAACAATCCTCAGAAGGGGAGTAGTTGGGGGAGAGGGTAAAGTTAGATTGTCCATGAGTTGCTAATCGTTAAAACTGGATGATGGGTATATCCATGGGGGCTCATGAAACTATTCTGTCTACTTTTACATATTTTTGAAATTTTCCATAATAAAAAGTCAAAGCAAAACAAAGCAAAAACCCACAAACACCATGCATGCTTGAGCTGAAATTATACTTTCCAGTGGTTTCCATCCACAGATCCCAGATATGCCTTTTGGACCATACAGACCACCCTTGTTCCCTCTGCCCCATGTTGGCCTTTAGCTATTTAGGCAAAAGCATGGTCTTTGGAACCCAGCAGATCTGGGCTGGGTACTGGCTCTACTACTTTCTAGATGTGAGACTTTGTTACTCCTCTGGGTCAAAGGGGAATAAGAACTCCTTCCCTTACAGCTGTTAAGGGGTTCAACATGGGTAAAGTCCTCCACACAGTGCGTAGCACAGAATAGTGCTCAATAGGATCACACCTTGCCAGAATATTGCTATTTTAAGGCAAGGCTCATGAGCCCCTTTGGATGGGGGAAAGAGCCCTTGTTTCTCCTACCAATTCTCAAGTACTGTGGTTCCCCAGCCTCGGTGACCCTTCCTGGCTGTTTATGAATGTGCCTTGGTAAATGTGGGCCCTACAGTTAGGCCCCATATTCCAGATGTTCTGGATGGGTGGGAGCTTTGCAGAACTATTAGCACCCTGCATCTGGGAACTGTATTTCTATTCATACAGCCTAAGATTTCATTAGCTTTTTTAGCCACCACGTCACACTGTTGGATTCTGTGAAGCCTGTGGCCAATCCAAAGCTCTGGGTCTTTTTCACACATGTGGCTGTGAAGCTCTGTCTCCCCAGCCTGTATTTGCGTACTTCAGCTTTGGGTCTCAATATAAGACTTTATATTCACTCCTATTTAATTTGATCTGGCTGGTTCCAACCTGTTGAGAATTTTTTGTTTCCTTTTCATTTTTTGATTCAACCAAATACTTGTTCCTTGCAGCTTTGGGTCTCTGGAGATCTGGGTCTCTGGTGACCAGGTCTTCTGAGTCCTCCTGCAGATTACTATTAACCTTAGTGTGCAGGATGGCCTGGAGGCCCAGGGCCCTGTGGCAGTTGCTAAATAATTTCTTCCTGGTTGACATCAATCAAAGCTTTTTAAGTTCAATTTTTCAGTGACTAACTCACCTCATATGACCTTCTCCAGCCCACAGTTCTTCATTTTATTCACAAAGACAGAGCAAGGGTCCTTGTCAGAAGCTTTGCTGAACTCCAGAGACCAACATAGTTATGAAATAAAATGAGACCTAACTGGCCCTGATGTGAACTTGGTGAACACACTGCTTCCTTGTGAGGCCATCTTCCCTGGAGGTTTCCTGAATACTAGCCCACTTAACACTTTGGAGAATTTGGTCAAGATTCTAAACTGAGTGAAGTGGGTTGGCATCACCAGTCTTCCTTTCCTCATTCTGGAAAGCTGATGCTGTACTTGTCAACCTCCCAGTCTCCATGAATTCTTAGAGTCATGACAATGGTTCTGACCTCATATCTGCAATTGTGTGGTTGCTACACTGGATTTGGAGGTGAATTCATTTAAAACAACATATGTGTTCAGCATCAATGGCCTTGGCATCATGGCGACCCAGGACCAAGCCAGATGTGGTTCCTCTACTTGGCAAGCTGCCCACCCATACAGTCGGAGAGGAAAGACATGTCAGTGCAAAGTCCTGAAGGAGTCAGAAGGTGACAAATTCCAGAAAAGAAGTGTAGATACAGCTGTTTCTGAGATCAAGAAATCAGAAAGTGGGGTACTAGGCAATGGACTTCCTCCCTGTCATCCCCAAATAGACCTGGTCCTTCCTTCAGTTTCTCTTGACCATCAAGTCAAACTATAGGGGCCTTCTTGCTGACTAAGCCTGGGTGCTGTCCTCACAGTCTCTTGACTTCATCCCTCTCTGACCTCCTTTGTTCCCATGGCCCTGTTCTATGCCTCACTTTGTAGCTTTGATGTGTGATCTTGCCATTTCTGAGTATCTTTTGCAAAATCCTTTTGTGGCTCTTACTCGAAATACATGCTCCATTTTGACTGGACCATGGGCAGTTCTGCCATTCAAGTCCAACATTAGTGTCTCTCTCTCTCTCTTCTGAGTCTTTGTGCCATCTTTCTTTTTTTAATATATTTTGTTTTTAATTTTTTTTAGTTATATATGACAATGGAATCTATGTTGATATGTTTATACAAACATGGGATATATCTCATTCTAATTAGGACCCCAGTCTTGTGGATATCCACAATAGTAAGATTCACTGTAGTGTTTTCATATTTGAACATAGGAAAGTTATGTCTGATTTACTCCACTGTATTTTCTATACCATCCCTCTCTCTTCCCTTCATTCTCCTTTATCTAATCCATATAATTCTATTCCTTTCCCTACACCTGTTCTGTGTTTGCATCTGCATATCAGAGAGGAATTTTACTTTTGGTTTTCTGGATTGGTTTATTTCACTTAGCATAATAGTCTCCAGATCCATTCATTTACCATCAAATGTCATATAGCTTCTTTTCTTTATGGCTGAGTAATATTCCATTGTATGTTTATATGGCTGAGTAATATTTCATTGTATGTTTATATATGTTTGTGTATATATATATCACATTTTCTTTATCCATTCACCTGTTGATGGGCATATATGTTGATTCTGTAGCTTAGATATTGTGAATTGTACTGCTACAAACATTGATGGGGCTATGTCAATGTAATATACTGATTTTAACACCTTTGGATGCATACTGAGGAATGGTTCCATTCCAAGATTTCTGATGAATCTCCATACTGCTTTCCAGAGTGGTTGCACCAATTTGCAGTCCCACCAGAAATACGTAAGTGTACCCTTTCCCCCACATCCTCACCAACATTTACTGTTACTTGTATTCTTGATAATTGCCATTCTGATGGAATGAGGTGAAATCTCAGTGTAGTTTTTATTTTTTTGGTGGGGACTGAACTCATGGGCACTTGAACCCACGGGCACTTGAGCCACATCCTCAGTCCTATTTTTTATTTTATTAGAGAAAGGGTCTCACTGAGTTGCTTAGGGCCTTGCTTTTGCTGAGGCTGGCTTTGAACTCATGATCCTCCCATCTCAGCCTCCTGAGCCGCTGGGATTATAGACATGGACCACTGTGCCCAGCTAAATGTAGTTTTACATTTCTCTAATTGCTAGAGACAGTGAACCTTTTTTTCACATATTTGTTGACCATTTGTATTTCTTCTTTTCAGAGGTGTCTTTTTAGTTCCTTTGCCCATTTATTGATTTATTTGTTTTTTTAATTTTTCTATTGTTAAGCTTTTTGAGTTCTTTGTATATCCTGGAAATTAATGCATTATCTGAGGTGTGGTCAGCAAAAATTTTTCTCCCACTCTGTGGGCTCTTTTTTCATGTTCTTGATTGTTTCCTTTGCTGTGAAGAAGCTTTTTAGTTTGATACCATCCTGTTTATTTTTATTTTACTTCTTATGTTTTAGGAGTCTTGTTGAGGAACTCAGTTCCTAAGCTGACATGTTGGAGAGTTGGGTCTGCTTTTTCTTCTAGTAGGCACAAGCTCTCTGGTCTAATGCCTAGGTCCTTGATTCACTTTGAGTTGAGTTTTGTGCAGGGTAAGAGATAGGGGTTAAATTTCATTCTACTACATATGGGTTTCCAGTTTTCCTAGCACCGTTTGCTGAAGAGGCTATCTTTTCTCCAATGTATGTTTTTGGTGTCTTTGTCTAATATAAGATAATTGTAATTTTGTGGGTTAGTCTCTGTGTCCTCTATTCTGTATCATTGGTCCATGTGTCTGTTTTGGTGCCAATACCATGCTGTATTTGTTACTATAGCTCTGAGGTATAATTTAAGGTATTTTATTTTTGTGTCTCCTGCTTCACTTTTCTTGCTAAGAATTCCTTTGGCGATGGGGGGGTCTCTCATTTTTCCGAATGAATTTTACAGTTGCTTTTTTCTATGTCTATGAAGAAACACATTGGAATTTTAATAGGAATTGCATTAAATCTGTATAGCATGTTTGGTAGTATGAGTGTCATCTTTCTTTTGAGCGTATTGGACTGTGATATTGTCTTTTCTGATCCCTCATCCGCAATCTTCTCCCTTGCTTGTCTGAATTCAGCATTTGCAGTGTGCAGGGTACATTCTCAGGGCAGTGGGCCCAGCCTTCCCTCTTGGTGAGAACCTAAGCACATCTACTTGCTTCCTCCTGGGACACCAAGCACCTCTTCCTCCCCACCAAAGTCCTTCTTGTGGGGCAGAATTATGATTGGTTCAATTCAGTTATAGTCATCATGTGCTTCAATTTCCCAGCTTGTTTTTCCAACAGGTTTGGAGAAACCATTGTCCCCCTACCCCCATCCTCCAAGAGGCTTATGGTCACTAAGGGCTGCCAAAGATGAGACCAGGTGTTTCCCTCCTAGCAGCAGGGACCTGATGCCCACAGTAGTCTAGAGAGGGAATACCCAACTCCAGACCCCCAAGGACGCTGTTTTCACTAGGGATGGCTTTCACTTAGGAGGAAGAATGCAAATGGCCCCTGTCTCTGGAGAAGGAAGAGCCCATAATGCTCTTGCTCTGTATTCCCCCATCAGGCTGAGTGGCCTTTCACATACTGACAGCTGTTCCTCTCTCCTTTAGCTGTGTGTGTGTGCGTGTGTGTTTGTGTGTATGTGTGTGTGTGTTGTGTGAGAGTGTTTGAGAGGGACATACACATATATATCTGCAAAAACAGGGAGGGGACACAGTGGAAGCCTGAATATGGGGCAGGGGCTGCAATGGAAGATGTATGTATGTAAGCCTCTATCCACGTGCGGGCATACGTGTGTGAGTGCATGTGCAGGGGTGTCTGCATCTCTCATAGGATGATTCTCTCTCTCCTTGTGTCTCACCCTTCCATTCTATTACAGGCCCCATTCCAATGGCCCTCGGTATTGGCATCCCAGCTCCATGTGCCTTCAGGGCCAGCATTTTGAAGTCTCTGGCTCTTACCTGAGCTCTATGCTTGTTTTGGAGGAGTGAGAGGCCCTAACCAGGAGGCCTCCCTCTGGATCCAGAAGCGACACTGCTGCAGGCCAATCCCCTACTGCATTGGCCATAACTGTCTTCACACTTTACTAAAATGTTCCCATCCCTTCTCTCTTTCCAAATGAGGCAGCAGAGCACATTGCAAAGGGCCCTCTCTGGCTTTAGGGTCTGTGTCCTGTAGCCACCAACATTTTTTTTTCAAAGTGCAGCCTGCAACTCATTAACAAGTCATATAATCAATTCAATGAGTCTTGACCAGGATTTAAAGCAAAGCAAAACCAAAGGGAAAAAAAAAAAAAAACAGTGTTTGTCCCATGCAGTAAGGATAAGCAGTTACATGAAACTCTTGTTTCCAATTTCTATATATATATTTTACATATATGTCCACTGGTTCTTGTTGTAAAAAATGATTTTTATACCCACATATGTTGTGATTTCATAGGTTGCAATGAAAAAAAATAACTCAAAGCATTGTTCTATATTCTAGTTGTGAGATCTTGAAAAGGTTCCGTTCTCTGGTCCTCATTTTTCTCCTGTGAAAAATAAGAAGTATAATCTCTCCCCTCTCCCCCATTCACAGGAGCAAGCTCTCCTGTGAATGGCACTTTGAACTCTAAGACCCAGTGCGCACCCTGGAGTCATCCCTCCCATTGTGCCTCCCCCCATCCCTTATTTCTTCCCCAGGGTCTCTCAGCCACTTGACATCTGTTGTGGGCTCTGCCACAGTGTCTCTGGTGTGGGGACCACAGAGACAAAAATGGAAAGGCTCAGAGGGAATACCCAACTCCAGTTCTGAAAGAGCTTCCCAAATGTCCCTTCTCCTAGCTGGAAGTCAAAAGGAGCAGGATGGTGAGGTGTTCATTCCTCTCACTGGGACAATAGAAACTGGGCCACTTTCCTTCTTTCCCCAGAAGGAAGGGCATTGGAGAATACCCAGAGTATAGCTTCCTGAGATACCAAAATGAATGGGGAGGGGGGGAGGATGCTCTGGGAGGAACTACAAAGGGCCCTTAGGCTCTGGATGCAGATGCCTCAGTCTGAGGTCGTGGTGCATGCATGTAATCTCAGCAGCTGGGGAGGCTGAGGCAGGAGGACTGCAAGTTTGAGGCTAGCCTCAGCAACTTGGTGAGGCCCTCAATAACTTAGCAAGAACCTGTCTCAAAATAAAAAAATACAAAGGGCTGGGATGTGGCCCAGTTGTAAAGTCCCTCTGGGTTCAGTCTCCAGGATGGGCTCCCACCCAAAGTGAAAACACTGGGCTTCTGTGTCTCTTCTGAGTTCTTACCCATGTGTCTCTGTTTTACCTTTGGTGGGGGGATGCAGAAGAGACACCTGCATGTTTAGGTGCCCATGTGATTATGTGCATGTACATGGCTTGGTGATCTAAGGGGAACACTATTTCCAACTCTTCAAGAAGAGTGGCATCCAACTTCCTCTTTTTTTCCAAGAAATGTTTCATCTCAAATTCAAGAGCATCATTTCTCCTTGAGCCTCAGTTTTCACAACTACTTAGAGCAGGTTCAGTGTCCTAGGCCTTTGCATCAGGACATTGGGCAGAACACAGAAAAGTGTGTGTGAGGCCAACATCCTGGCCCCTGCCCCCTGCCCCTTGTGGGTGGCATCTCTGTGTGGCCTCTGCTCTGAGCTAATAGGGCTAAGTCCTGCTCAGGCAGGCCAGGCCCCCCAGCATCTGAAGCCCCTGGGAGCCAGGATAAGACCCACTGAGGAAAGTGGGCTCCTGCTGCCACCCTTGGGCCTCCAAACAATCCCGAGGCTGTGCGTGTAGATGGACAATCAGGCCCAGGCCCAGGCCTATGCAGTGTGTGCCCACAGACGCAGCCCTATTAGAGATGGAAAAGACCCAAGTTGGCACAGGGCCCTACTGTGAGGTGGGGGACAGAAAATGCTTGGTTCATGAGAGGAGCTGAGGTGGGAGGTCAGTACCCCCGTCCCCAGGTAGTGCTACTACTGAAACCCTCTGTAACTCGCCAGGGCAGCCTTCCAGGGCCATGCCTCCTGGCCCAGCGCAGTTCCCAAGGTGGGTGCCCTTGCTCTGACTGGCCAAGTCACTCCATGGCCCGCCCCCATCCCTCCTCTTCCTGCCCCTGCTCCTCCTCCTCCTTGAAGCCTACTTGGCTGTTTAGACTTCTAAGATATTTGTAGATCACTATCTAGGGAGGCCGTTGGCCTGACTCATCCCTGCGCCAAGCCCTGTCTGTTGGCTCCTTTAATCTCCCTTTCTCAGCCAATCCTTCTTCTCCCTTAATCATTTTCTCTCTCTCTCTAAACGCCCTCCAGCAAGTCTGGCTCCCTGTTTCTCTCCTTTGCCTGTCTTCTCTTGAGACTTCTTCAGGTGAACTCACCACTGTCTCCCAGAGCAGGACCGAGGGCAAAGCGGCAAAGGCCACTAGAAGCTTGAGCGAGGCCTTGGGTGGGCAGCTCACTTGATTCAGTGAGGTTTAAAATGGCTTTGGCCTTCTGGGTTTTACTTTCCTCTTCTGGTAAGTGGGCAACAGCCATCCCATCCCTGCCAATGTCACGGCCTGTAGCAAGGAGCACAATGAGCTCATGTGTGTGCACAGCCCTTTGGAGCCTATCTGAGGTGATGTAGGGAGTAGGACCAGGGCTGCCATGACCTGCAAGGAACACAATTGCAATCTTTCTTTTTTTTTGTTTTGAGGTTCTGGGGATTAAACTCAGGGGCACTGTACCACTGAGTTACACCCTCAGCTCTTTTTATTTTGAGACAGGTTCTCTCTAAGTGGTCCAGGCTGGACTTGAATTTGTGTTCCTCCTGCCTCAGCCTCCTGAGCTGCAGTCAACTGAATACTTCTTCCAGGCCACCCAAGGCCCCTAGCCCAGCTCACTGCTTCATGTTTTCTACATCTTCAGCCTGTTTCTCTTTTGGTTATTCCTTCTCCCACTGTCCCTCTTCTATGTCTCTCTCTGTCTCTGTTTCTCTCAATTGCATTACCAGTGTGGGCTAGTTCCCCCCACCCCGTGAGGGAATTCACAGGCAGGCTCAGGGTCACAGACCACAGGGCCTAGAGGTCAGACTGATCCCACACCCAGAAAGCCTCAGAGATGAGAAGGCCAGGGCACAAGGACTTGCGCCAGGCTTTTCTCCAAGTGTCAGCTCCAGGGATGGCATGCAGATGGCTTGGTGGCAGTGATGGTGGCAGGATGATGGTGGTGGTGGAAATGCTTGCATAGAATTTTCATGGTATTTATACAAACCAAAACTGGCCCCTGACAATTTCCTTCTTCTGATGTCCCTGTTTCTTTGAGGACCAATGTCTAGAGGTGGACTGTGATCACTCCCTTTCTCTCAGCCTTGATGTCTCCAACTAGTGAAAAAGATTTGGACTCTGTGGCTTCAAGCATCCTTTTAGTTGGGACTCTGTGGGACACCATCAGATGTGACCTTCTCAGCCATAGCTCTCAAGAGGCCTAGGGGGATTCTTTTTGAGGGAAAAGTTCAGGCCTATGTTACTGTGAGACTTTGAATCTCACCAACCATGCTTCTCAGGAGATTTTCACATGGGTACTTTTCTGGCAAAGATCAGTATCCCAGAGAATGAGATCAGTCAGGTGGTATGTGTGTGTGTGTGTGTCAGTGAGGGGGTGGGTAGGTTAGGGAGCATGGCATGGGACAGGCAAAGAGCAGGCCCTCTCCCAGTGGATCATGGAGGCAGAAAATCCTAGATTCAAATCCCAGGAACTCTGCTTCCCTAGCTCACTTTGTGACCTTGGACTAGTCACTTTCCTCCTTAAGTATCCTCATCTGAAAAATAGGCATAAGAGTCCTTCCATCCACGTTTTTACATATTGCCATACTAGTGACTGTTGTATTCTGCTGCCTTACCTATTCTCTACTATCCCCCCTCCCCTCCCTTCCCCTCCCCTCTTCTCTCTCTACCCCATCTACTATAATTCATTTCTCTCCCTTGTTTTGTTTTGTTTTTGTGGATGTGTAACCGATGTGATTCTGCAATCTGTATTTGGGGTAAAAATGGGAGTTCATAACCCACTTGAATCAAATGTATGAAATATGATATGTCAAGAGCTTTGTAATGTTTTGAACAACCAATAAAAAAAAGAGTCCTTCCATCACAAGGTAAAGAGGGTGCTTGTCAGAGAGGTTGAAAAAGATGGTTCCCTTCCCTCCCTCGTCTTCCCCTGTATGTAGGAGCTCTTGTCCCTCCCCTGCCTCTGTTTTTCCCTCTCTTTGCTGACAAAGGCAGCCTTGGGCTTAGTGCTTTTCAGAGGTATAGCCAGCCAGGAGAGTCTAGGCAGCAGAGAAAGAGAGAGGGTGACATGGGAGGACAGCAGGGCAGAGACAAAGAGAAAGAGACAGGCAGACAGAGAGAGACACAGACCAACAGATGACATAATGACACATTATGGGACCCAGAGAGATGGGTGGGTCTAGAGAAGGAGACAGGTTGGGAGAGAGACAAGAGAGAGAAAGGGACAGGCAGAGAAGTGGAGAGACAAGGCAACAGACACAGTGAGGGAGGTGGAGACAGGGACAGAAACAAATGGAGGGAGAGCTGTGGGTCCAGAGGCCAAAAGAGCCAAGAGGCAGGCAGAAAGAGAGACAAGGAGATGGAAGTGAAGGTGTGGAGACAAGAAAAGGCTGATGGAGACCTAGAGTGGGAAGGAAAAAAGACAGGAAGGGAAGGAAGGAAAGGAAGGAGGCAGGAGGGGGAGGGGAGGGCGTTGTTAGTTCAGGCTGAGCTCAGAGGCTACGGGCTGACACAGCACATTCTCCTGCACGCTCTGGTCTCCCTCCCACTGCCGGCCTCCAGCTGCCCCCTCCCCCTTTCCTTATCACTAGGCCCTTGGCCAGGAAAGGGGTCCTGTCGCCTGGTCTATTCCACACATTCCTCTAGGCCAAGGTTAGCTAGTGCTCCCAGCCTCTTCTTCACCCTCCTCCACCTACTCAGCAGCCCCAGAACTCAGGTGGGGAGGAAGCAGGTGACCACCCCTGGGAGAAAAGGCAACATTCCAACTTCCCAGCAGCCGGAAGAGCAGGAGGAAGGGGGGCTGAGAAGGAGGCTGGCCTGCCTCATTCACTTTCAGACTCCTGCTGATGCTGTCATCTCCTGAAGGGCTTGCCAGGGTCCCTGGGGCCTGACGTTCTGAGCTGGGCCTCAGGCCTTGGCCCAGGATTGCTGCTGAGGGGACTCAAGGTGACAAGCTCTTCCTAAATGGAAGCAGATCCCATCCCTGCCTCCAAACCAGGCTTGGTTACAGATCACTGGGCCTAGTGTCTGAAGACACTGAGAGGGTTCCAGAAGGAGAGGCAAGTGTAATGAACAAGATCGCCATCCCTGGGGTGGGGATTGCTTCCTGGGGAGCTCCCTTGCCAGTATGCAAAGTTGAGGCCCTGATTGGAGGGTAGAGAGGGAGCCAGGAGGGTACAAAGGCAAGGCAAAGGTGTCAGGTGGCTGTTTTTGGTCCTGCTTCTTGTGGTTTTAGGAATAAGGGCAACTGAGTAGCTGCAAGTTCAAGGGGAAAGTGGTGCAGAGATAGAGAACATGAGAATACAAAGCGGCCTCTCTCCTTCCTTCCTCTCTGTAAACCTTTCTGAGTGTAGGTCATGCTGGATCTCTGCCTCCCTCCTGCACTGAGGGGAATTTGCTGGCTGGGGAGGAGAGGAGCTCACACCCTAGGAGGATCCGTTGAGGGAACTGGAGTTGTTGATCCTGGAAGACAGAAAACTGGGGGAAAGGTGGGAGGGTGTGGTCTCCATCTTCAGAAATCTGAAAGGCTGTCATGGGGCAGAAAACTTACAAAAAAGTCTTTGAGCTAGATGGTATTTATCCAGGTTGAAGGGAAGCCCCCCCCCCAATGGTTAGGGAGGAGTGGGGGCTGGCTGTCAATCATACTGCTCTTACCATCACTCCAGTAGCCTCCCCGTCTATAAGAACCCATACCCTGTTACTGGGAATCAAACCCAGTGGTGTTCTACCACTGGGCTACATCCCCAGCACTTATTTATTTTAAGGCAGTGTATTACCAAGTTGCCCTGGCTGACCTCGAACTTGCAATATTCCAGGCCTCTGCTTCCTGAGTAGCTAGAATTTCAGGCCATTTGCTCCATCTACAACAGTTTCAAAAGCAAGCCAGGCCCAGTGGCGCACACCTGTAATCCCAGCAGCTCAGGAGGCTGAGGCAGGAGGATTGTGAGTTCAAAGCCAGCCTCTGCAACTTAGTGAGGCCCTAAGCAACTCAGTAAGACCCTGTCTCTAAATAAAATCCAAAAAAGGGCTGGAGATGTGGTTCAGTGGTTAAGCACCCCTGGGTTCAATCCCCAGTACAGAGAGAGAGAGAGAGAGAGAGAGAGATAGATAGATAGATAGATAGATAGAGAGATAGAGAGATTGAGATTCAAAAGCAGACTAGACACAAGGGGGAAGTTACAAGGAGGTGGATTCAGACAATAGGAATTCACCTTCTGACAACTAGAACAATCCACAAAGTGAGAGGTCAGGAGCTCCCCAACTCAGCCCATCCCCAAGCTGTAGAGGTGCAAGAAGGCCTCTGGCAGGGCACTAGGTGGGGTGGATGAGATTGCCCTCAAGGCTCCTGCCAGCTTTAACACTCTGATAAAGTGAAACAGGTTGAGAAATGGAGGGTCCAAACATGAGAGCAGTCCACTGGGCCACAAAGGAACTATGTGCAACTTCCATTCCTTCTTTTTTAATTAATTTTTTTTTTTTTTTTAGTGTCAGGGATTGAACCCAGTGGTACTTAACCAGTGAGCCACATCCCCAGCCCTTTTTGAAATTTTTTTTATTTTAGGAAAGGGTCTTGCTGAATTGCTGAGGCTGGCTTTGAACTTGTGATCTCCTTGCACCAGCTTCCCCAGCCACCGGGATTACAGGCACTGGCATTTTTTTTAAAAAAATTGTAGTGCTAGGGATTGAACCCACAACTTTGAGCAAGCCAGGCAAGTGCACTACCACTGAGCTACATCCCCAGGTCCTCTGAGTTTCCATTTCTGAATTGCTTTAATGCCTGGGTCGATTTCCAGAGATTTGGGTTCAGATCCCACCAGGATCTGCTTGCTTCAGAAATGTCAGAACCTGAAATCTCATGCAAGTAGCTGGCTCCTCCTTTGGTTCTGTCTGTTCACTGTGTGATTTTCTCCAGGTCAGTGTCTGGGAATTTCATTCACAAAAGCAAAAGGCAGGCTGGAGTTGTAGCTCAGTTGTAGAGCACTTACCTAGCACATGTGAAGCACTGGGTTTGATCCTCAGCACCATATAAAAATAAACAAATAAAATAAAGGTATTGTGTCCATCTGCAACTAATAAAAATGTAAAAAAAAATTAAAAAGCAAGGCATTAGGCAGGATGATGCATGCCTGTGATCCCAGCAGCCCGGGAGGCTGAGGCAGGAGGATTTTGAGTTCAAAACCAGTTTCAGCAACTTAGTCAGGTACTAAGCATCTGAGTGAGACCCTGTCTTTAAATAAAAAACAAAATAGTTCTGGGGATGTGATGAGCCCAGGGCAGGGCTGTAGGTGTGGCTGGGGATGACAAAAATCAAATCCAGAAATTGGTGACAAGAGCTGCCTGAAGAGATGGTGCACAACCTATCCTGGCAAATTTTGGAGAGAACATTGGTTGACCACTTGGGAGAGTGCTGTTGAGGGAGGGAGTCCCAGTGGCCTGAGAATCTACAATTGGATGATTTTATGGATCTGTCCCGGTCACACCAAACAGGTGTCTCCTAGGCCAGGGCCAACTGGAAAACTCTCCCTCTGATCAGGGCTAAGCCTCCCGTGCCAGGCCTGGCAGCTCCAAGAAGCCCACACCCCAATTCACCTGCTGAGGCTGAGTCCTGAGCCCAACCCACCACGTGTCTGTCCAGGTGTGGGCAGAGTGAAGTACAGACCTGAAATAAAGACCACATAGTGGGCTGAACCCCAACTAGGCAATAAGGGCCTGGGTGAGTCTAGTGGGGTTGCTCTTGCTTGGTGGGGCAGGAAGGGGACAGGCGGCCATTCCCTTGAAGACCACGCAGGCTTTTCTCTAGCTTACGGCCGTTTTCTTTCTTCCTCTGAGCCCTGTGGAGCCCTTTCTGCCTGGTTGGACTGATCCTCTCTTATCTCCGCCCTCATCAACATTCCTCATTCCAGCTTCCCCATCCCAAGCTGGGACACATACCTGAAGGGCACATCAAAGGCCCACAGCTGCTCTTGTCAGCTCCCATTAGACCTCAGCTGAGAAGGGGAGCCCACCCTGGCAGGCTGCCCTGGCCCCTTCACCCTGCCTTCCCCATCCTGGGCTTTCCAAGGAGAGCTCCCCCCAGTGTGGTGCCTCCAGATGCCCTCCCCCTCCCCTGGCCTCTGAGGAGGAGAGAATGCTTTAGATGCCTGAGTGGGAACCAGGCCTGGGGCCGGGACCTGGGCAGACAGAGACAGACAGCTGCCTGGAGAGTACAAACCCTGAGGCCTGGGGAGGCCAGCTCCTGGCCCAGCTGCCCCGCTGAGGAGCCCACAAGAGGCCTGAGAACCCGGATCTAGGGATGTACGATCCTAGGGCTTTGCTTGCTGGGGTCTGGAGGAGTCCTGGGCTTTCTTCCCAGTCCTGTGGTATTAAGGGAGCCCGATGCCTACATCATCTACCTCTCCAGCTACACCAGCCCTCTCTGAACTTCCCCAAACACACAGCACGTATTTCCCCACCTCTGTGCTATTGCTCTTATGTTCTCACTAGCTTAGAATGCTCATCTTCACTCGAGAAAAGCCTATTCTATGGGAGGAAGTAAAGGTACCAAGCAACATGTTTTGTATACTGACTATGTTCCAGGCACTATTCTAAGTAACTGTTTTTTGTTTGTTTGTTTCTTTGTTTGTTTTTGGTACTGGAGATTAAACCCAGGGGCGCTCTACCATTGAGTCACATTTCCAGCCATTTTTATTTTGAAGAAGGGTGTTGCTAAGTTGCTTAGGACCTCACTAAATTGCTGAGGCTGGCCTCAAACTTGTGATCCTCCTGTCTCAGCCTCCTGAGTCACTGGCATGACAGTATGTGCTGTCACACCTGGCTTAATTTTCATAACAACTGTGAATTAGGTACCATCACCACCATTTCTATTTTACAGGTAAAGAAAGCAAGGCCCAGAGAAGTACAGCATCTGGCCCAATTATACACAGCTATGAAGTGGCGGAACTGGTTACATGCACCAGACAGCCTGGCTGCAGATTCCATTCTCTGAACCATTGCACTCTGCTCTCATTTGGAGTAGTAAGAGAAAAGGCCTGCAAGCACATAGAGTCAGCCCTCTATTATCTGCAGTTTCCACATCAGTGGATTCAACCAAGTAGGGTTGAAGATAGTCTGAAAAAAAAATTGTGTCTCTACAGAAACTGTATGGAATCCCTCCCAAACAATACAGTATAACAACTATTTCATTTGCAAAGCATTAGGCATTATTAAAAATCTAGCACTGATTTAAAATATATGGGAGGATGTATGTAGTTCTATGCAAATATGCCATTTTATATAAGGGATTTGAACAGCTGAGGATATTGGTATCCATGGCAGGGGCTGAGAGGTTTCTTGGAACTAAATTCCCTGCAGGGCAGGTTAAGAGTAATTTTTTGAGAGATAGCATATTTGAAATGTTCTACAGTGTATACAGATCTGGAGGCGGGAGAATGTGGTACTAAGCATGTGAACTCTGGAGTCAGGAAAATTGGGGACCAAGTGATAATTTTGCTGCTTATTATATGAGTGGCCTTGGGCACTTCTGCTAGGTCATTTGTAAAACTGGGGATGATAATGATCCCTATTTTTAGGATTGGTGTCTGGCTTAGCTGAGATATTGAATGAACAGCACTTTTCTTTTTTTGTGGTCCTGGAGATTGGAGATTGAACCCAGGGGTACTCTACCCTCAACCACTGAGCTACATCTCCAGCCAGCTCTTAGCTTTCATAGATCATATATATGGGGTTGAACTCAGGACCACTTTACAACTAAGCTACTCCCCACCATAGCCTATTTATTTATTTAGAGATGGGGTCTTGCTAAGTTGCTGAGGGCCTCACTAAGTTGCTGAGGCTGGCCTTGAACTTGCAATCCTCCTGCCTCAGCCTTCTGTGCTGCTGGGATTATAGGTGTGCACCACTGTACTTGGCTAAAATGTTATAGTTTTATTTTTTTATTTTTTTTTTGAGAATCTTAATATTTATTTTTTAGTTTTTTGGCGGACACAACATCTTTGTTAGTATGTGGTGCTGAGGATCGAACCCGGGCCGCACGCATGCCAGGCGAGCGCGCTACCGCTTGAGCCACATTCCCAGCCCAAATGTTATAGTTTTAATAACTGAAGACAAAGTCTAAAAAGAGTCCTGCACATTCATCAAGGTTCTGGTCAAAAGTTCCATTCTTGGGTTGGGGATGCAGCTCAGTGTTAGAGTACCTGCCTAGCATGGGTGAGGTCCTGTGTTCCATCCCTAGAACTGCAAAAAAAAAAAAAAAAAAGTTTTTTTTTCCTCTGGGCACGTTTCCCACTCACCCTTCCTCCTCACCTCTCCTCCAAAATGCAGGATTTGCCATTCTTCTCCTCTTAGTATACCAGCTGGAGTTTCCAGAATCTCAGGAGCAGGGGCCACAGCACTGTTTTAAATCATTGCTTGCTTCCTCAGGACATAGTTCAGTGCGAGGGGTCTCAATAAACTCTTTCATCAACATTTGGTGAGCCCCACTGGTATGTGCTGAGCTCTGGGGATGCATAAACAGAGAAGGTACTGCCCCCTGCTCTCGGTGAACACAAGCCTGGGAAGACAGGACACAGACTTAAAATTGCACTCATGTTACAATATGTTGGCAGAGGGAAGCTAGAGGAACACATTCACTCAATCATTAGCAAATATTTATTGAGTACCTATTATGTACCAGGCACTATTCTTGGAAGCTTATTTATGATCATTAGCATATTGACAATTCAGGGGAAATAGGATTTGGCCTGGTTAATGAGGGAGCAAAGGGAGGAGACTGAGCCGACAATAGCATGTCTGGGAGAAATGGTGCTAGGAGAATGTGTCTGTCCCCTTTGTTTCCACATGTTCACTAAGACACTAAAACTGAAATCTCAGAAGCACCCCCACACGTCAGCACTTGAAGACAGATGTCCCCTTTGGCCCCCCTCTCACCATGTCCTTGTGTTCCAGGAAGTGGGAGTAACACATGCAAGGCCAAGGGTGAGGGGCGCCTGGTGCATTTCTGGAACTGTGAGTCATTCAGCTGATCTGGAGCAGAGCGGGCCAGGCCATGCATTTTGGCTTCAGAGTGTAGACTTGATCTCGTAGGCCAAGGAGAGTCCCCAGAAGATTTCTAAGTGAGGTCATCAGATAGATATGAGCTTCAAAAAGTTCACTGAGTGTGTGAAGAAGATGAGCTCAGGCTGGGTCCTGTTGAGTTGGAGGGGCCTGGAAGACATTCAAGCCGAGATATGGTTGACACTCAAGGGAGAGGGCTGGGGGGAGGCCTAGGGTAGAGATTATCAGCATGCAGATAGGAGCTGGAACCCAGGGGAGATGAGCTCACCCAGGGAGACTGGGGAGCACTGAAAAATGGGGGAAGCTCCGAGGCCCAGGGCCTTCCAGCATTCAAGGACTAGGAGAGGAAGACGAGCTGGCAAGGGAAGCAGAAAGAGGAGGCAGAGAAGCTGGGCACGGTGGAGCACACCCGTAATCCCAGCGGCTCAGGAGGCTGAGAATTATGAGTTCAAAGCCAGCCTCAGCAACTTAGTAAGTCCCTAAACAACTCACTGAGACCTTGTCTCTAAATAAGATATAAAAAGGGCTGGGGATGTGGGTTCAGCTCAGTGGTTAAGAGTCCCTGGGTTCAATCACCAGTACAAAAAAAAAAAAAAAGTAGGCAGAGAGAGATGAGATGTGTTAGTGATGGTTAGTGAACATTTCTTAAATAAACTTGGACTAAGAAAGACCAAGGTCAACTATGGAAAGGAATCCCTTGCCAATGAGTTAAAGAATCAAGTACAATCCCCACATCCTGCCCCGTATTGGGAATTGAATCCAGAGACACTCTATATCACTGACCTACATCCCCAGACCTTTTTTATTTTTGTTTTGTGACAAGGTCCAGCCAAGTTGCCCAGGCTATCTTCAAAATTGTGATTCGTCTGCCTCAGCCTCCCCATGTTGCTGGGGTTACTTACATGGGCCACGGTGCCCTACTCAAGCAGAATCTTTATGAATGAACAAGTAGTCTAATGTTGATTCCTGGGCCCTGCTCCCAAGGATTTGGATTCAGTTAATTGGGCTGGGGCCTGGGAGTCTGCATTTCTAACAAGCATTCAAAGCAAATCACATGTGAGGCCCTGTGGTATTGTTTCATTTTTGTGGTACCTGGGATTGAATCCAGGGGTGCTTTACCATTGAGCTACATCCCTAGCTCAATGGTAAAGCATCCCTAAATACTTTTTATTTTGAGATGGAGTCTTGCTAAAATGCCCAGGCAGGCCTTGAACTTGCCATCCTCCTGCCTCAGCCTCCCGAGTCACTTGGATTACAGGTCTGTCCTGTGCCACTGTGCCCAGCCTTCTGCAGCACTTAATTTGAGAATTGTCTTAGGGGGGAACGTTAGTTCAAAGCAGAAGATAGGGAGTATGTTCTGGTGGCCTGCCTCCAGGGCAGAGAGAAAGGCTGGAGGAACAGCAGGACTCCCCCACCCAACACACACACACACACACACACACACACACACACACACACACTCAGACCTTTCTCTTAGAACCCAGGTGCAGGCCCGGAGCCCAGCCAGGAGTAAACTGAGCCTCAGCGTGGAAAATATGGAACCAAGATATCCGGGGAGGGGGGCGGGAGGGAAAGAGAATAATGCAAACCATGCAGATCTGCTGGGGAAAGAGCAAGGGAGGGGGCCAGGGACTGGGGAACTGCAAATGAGATATGAGACTGCAATGTGATATGGTAGCCTGCGAAAGTCAGCCTTTCTCTCCACCCCCACCCCCCCACATGGGGCCTTGCTGCTGCAACTTGAAGCAAAAGCAGAGGATCCTCCATCTCTAGGCCCAGCCCTGCTGGGGCAATATCTAGAAGTGTCCTCATTGTGTCCTGTTCAAAGGAGGGGTGCTTAAAATCACCCAGCATTGCTACAGGGGCTGACTCAGGACTCCAGTGTGCTATGATGAAGGCAGCCTGGATTCTCATCTCAGCTCTACTACTGACAGGCTGTGTGGTCTTGGATAAGCCACCTAACCTCTCTTGGTCTTGACTACTACATTAGTAGATTGGAGGAAATAGAGTCTAGAAGGTATTGGGCCTTCCTAGTTTTTTTTTTTTGCTTTGGTTTTTGTTTTTGTACTGGGGATTTCGTATGTTTTAGCATGATTTTTACTTTTATAGCTCAAGCATATACTTGTCTTTTTATATTTTTTATTTTTTTTGGATAACCAGGATTGAACTCGGGGACACTCGACCACTGAGCCACATCCCCAGCCCTATTTTGTATTTTATTTAGAGACAGGATCTCACTGAGTTGCTTAGAGCCTCCCTAAGTTGCTGAGGCTGGCTGTGAACTCATGATCCTCCTGCCGCAGCCTCCCAAGGTGCTGGGATTACAGGTGTGTGCCACCTTGCCTGCTCCAAGTTTTACTATGCAGGAACTCCAAGGACTAGTGGATTTTTGAGTGTTTTATCTTGACCCTGTCTCTAGGGGAAAGAAGTGAGTGAGCTGGCCTAGCATTGTGCTTGGGACCGTGCTGGGAGATTCGTTTGTTTTGCAGTACTGGGGACTGAGCCTAGGGGTGCTCTACCACTGAGCTCCATCCCCAGCCCTTTGTTTATTTTATATTTTAAAAATTTTGAGACATGGGCTGGGGATGTGGCTCAAGTGGTAGCGCGCTCGCCTGGCATGCGTGTGGCCCGGGTTCGATCCTCAGCACCACATACCAACAAAGATGTTGTGTCTGCCGAGAACTAAATTATAAATATTAAAATTCTCTCTCTCTCTCTCTCTCTCTCTCTCTCTCTCTCTCTCTCTCTCTCTCTCTCTCTCTTAAAAATAAATAAATAAATATTTTAAAAAATTTGAGACAGTGTCTTACTAAGTTGAGATTCTAGCCTTGAACTTGTGATCCTCCTGCCTTAGTCCCCCAAGTCACTGGGACTACTGGCAGCACCACTGTGCCAAGCCAGAATGTGCTGGGAGTTTCCTATCCAGTCTCTTGTTTCCACTTCACAACATCCTGTGAAGAAGAATTATGCCCATTTTACAGATGAGGACATTGAGACTTTGGGGAACTGGCCACAGCCCCTGCATATGTCTCCCCAGGGCTATATATCCTAAGAATTCCTGGATTCCATATTACCAGCCCATGTTTATGTTCTCTTTAGCAACTTTTGTCTGATTAACCAGCCCACTGCTTTGAGAAGCAGCCTCGCCAAACCTATAGCACCCATAATTCCCCATGAGAGTTGCACACATGGCCTGCCACGTGGGGGGTACTGGGCAGGGGCACATGTGATTTGATAAGGGGCCGACCAGGTCTTTGAAATGTCTTTTTGACATGTTCTCAAAGGAGCCGGCAGCTGTGGGGGGCCTCGGTGTGAGGTCTGGGCACTGGGGTCCTCTCTGCCAGCATCCCCTTCACCTTGATCCATCCCAGAGTCTGACTGTCTTGACAGGGATCTTCTCAGAAGACCTAATGATTGCCAGCTGTGAGAGGAGGACACAGGGCAGAGGCCACCAGGACCCCACCTTGATCAGGCTCTAAATAGCTCTTCAGTTAGCTGCGGATGGCCCTCTGCTTCAAGTTAGGCCTGGCTTCCCTCAAACCAGGACACTTGCCTGGCCAGCCAGGCCCGGCCAGCTCTTTTTCATCCCCCTGAGAAACACTTCCTGGTCTACTTTCTATGGGGAAAAGGAGACGAGGCTTGGCTCTTGGATGTCCCTGGGCCATGGAGCCTAGTTTAGGATTTGGGGAAATCAATGCTAAACTACATCTGACAGTCTATGTGGGTATAAGATTGGGATGCAGGATTGCCCTAAATCAGGTCCCTTTTCTCTTTGGGTTTCCTGCTTTGGGGATCCTTCCTTTCTTCCCTCTACTTATACAAATTCCTAAATTCTCCCCAGTTCCAAATGAAGGCCCGATTCCTACTGTTTCACTGATTGACCTTGCCCAAGTCACTGGCCCCTGTTGAGGACTCTGTACTTTCTAGCTGACAAAATTCATGACTCTCCGAGTATATGAGTATATTCCCCTTGAATCATTTTTTTGGGTTTGACTTCTCTCTGCAACTAGAAGGTAAGTGAATTCCTTGTCACCCGCAGACATCAAGTCCTCATTCCCTAGCATTCAAGTCCTTGATTCTCTTTTATGTTTTTTTTTTTTTTTTTTTTTTTGTACTGGGGATTAAACCCAGGGCCACCTAACTATGGAGCCACATCCCCAGCCCTTTTTGCATTTTATTTGGAGTCAGGGTCTCAGTAAATTGCTGAAACTGACCTCGAACTTGCAATTCTCCTGTCTCAGTCTCCCAGGTTGCTGGGATTATAGGCATGTGGCACTGTGCGTGGCAAGTGCTGGCTGCTTTTGGTATTAATCATATTGTTAACTGTCAAACAGGGATCAGGTTGCTTGGTAGTGGGGAGGAAGTGGGGAATAGAGGGATGGAAGGGCACAGAGAGCCCTCTGGTTGTTGTAAACTGGGCTACATAGTAGACTGGACTCACCTTGAATTATTATGTGATACTTACATATTGGGTTTCCTCTGCAATGGAACCGTTTAGCAGGCAGGGTGGGTAGGGGGTGCAGTTGGTTCATCCACATGTTACCAAGGAGTCTGCAGTCTCCTCATGACAATGAACTCAGAATTCCCAGATGAGCAAACACAAGGAGCCTTTAATGCTGGTCAGCAGTTAACAATGTCGACCATACTTTCTCAACCCCTTTCTCATTTGATCTCTAAACAGCCTTTGCAAGAGGCAGGGAATGGGTTGGAATCTTCATGCTTTTTCCTTTTATTTTGGTGTTGGGGATGGAACCTGGGGCTACGTGCATGATAGAGCAGCACTCGACCACTGAGCTTCCCTCAGCCTGGGATCCTCATTTGGGGGGTTATAAAATAAGGCTCACGGGAATAGGAAATGATTTTCCTAAGGCCACACAGCTAAAAGTGCCCAAGAACTAGAACTCAGATCTTCTAAGTCTCAGTGCACAGAGTTGGAAGGACTAACCCCCAAAGATGGAATGCCCTTATTTCTCTCCCTGCCTCCTCCAGCTATGCAGAGTTCTGTTCCTTTTGGCAGGTATACCCTGGGGCAAGCACCAAAGATCTGAAGATGAAGCCACAAAGACTCGTCCTTGAGGCGGCTTAAGGCACACAGACCTGAGAACCCAGAAATGCTGGTGCAAGCAGCTGATTGCTGCTAAGAACTGCAGGTGGCGCACACCTGTCATCCCAGTGGCTCTGGAGGCTGAGGCAGGAGGATCATGAGTTCAAAGCCAGCCTCAGCAATGGTGAGGCGCTAAGCAACTCAGTGAGTCTCTGTCTCTAAATAAAATACAAAACAGGGCTGGAGATGTGGCTCAGTGGTCAAGTGCCCCTGACTTCAATCCCTGGTACCAAAAAAAAAAAAAAAAAGAAAGAAAAAGAAAAATAAGAAGAATTGTAGTGGATGCCTGCACAAAGTACTGCAGACATACAAAGGAGAGAGAGCTAGTGGCGTGTCAGAGGGGAATAAGGAAGTTGGGGGTGTTAAGAGAAAGAGGAGCAGAGGAGAGATAGCATTCAAGAGTGGGCAAAGCTTCTCCCAAGGTGGTAGCAACATGCTTGACCTGAAGCTGGTGGCCCAGTTGCAGATGGTGGATGAGCCCAAATGTTGGTCATTGATGACCATGAGCCACTTTCTTGGGGTCATTCATTCCAGCATTGGCCACAGCAATAATTAGGACAGAGAGCTCTTGGCAGAATTGCTCTTCGCTGCGTTTTTGCATTGAAGAGGTGAGAAGGAGAGAGAAGAAACCATGGAAGGGTAACTAGCCAGGCAGGGATTTCTAGGTTAGGTGAGAGGAGTCATCTTAGCTCTTGAGGATCTGAGGGCCATAGTGGAATCTATGCTACTGGCCCCAGAGTTTGATGGTGATTTCTGGACATTTAGTGTGTGTGTGTGTATGTGTGTGTGTGTGTGTGTGTGTGCGCTAGGATTGAACTTAGGAGCATCCTGCCTATGAGCTACATTTCCAGCCCTTCTTTTAAAAATTCTGTTTTGAGACAGCGTCTTCTCGAATTGCCCAGGCTGGGCTTGAACTTTGCCATCCTCCTGCCTCAGCCTCCTGGGTTGCTGTGATTGCAGGCATATGCCATAGAGCCCAGCTGATACGGGCATTTGATAAGGAAGAGACTCCACCTAGTCAAGTTGCTGGCATGTCTTGGGCACAGAACTGGAGTGACAGAGATCCTGCAGAGCAGGCAGGGAGGCATCTTGGTGTAGGAGGTCCGAGTCATCCAATCTCAGCAATTGAGAGCAAATCCATTCCACACCCTGAGTTCTTAACTACACTGGGGCCTGTTCTTTCCACTTGACATCCATTATCTCCATACATCCTCACACGAACCCTGTGACTACCACCCCCCCCACCCACTGTGTTGTACAGGAGGCTCAGCGGGAAGGGACCTGCCCCAGGTCACGTAGAAGTAAGTGGTGGCCTGTGTGCTTCCCAGGGCCTGCCTGCAGCGAGGCGGCCTCCCATTGCGAGCCTGCCAGAAACAGAGCCTTCTGCTGCTTTTGGTATCAGAGAGGAAGAAACTGACAGGTCCTCAAGGGACCTCAAGTTTATGCTGGTGCTAAATTGGGAGAGAAATACCTCACGTGAGTCCTTGCCCCAGGGCCCTGAGCAGCCCAGTGGACAATGTCCTGGGCAATGGCTTGACAACCCAACAGACACCGTTTACACATGGCTGTTTGCTTCTCGCTTTTCGTCAGATAATGTTTATTTCTCTTCCTGATTATGAAAGACACACAGGCATGTCTGTTTCTTGAAAGGGCCCTTTGATAAGAGCCGAGGGCAGTACATGAAAGAGCCGCTCCGAGGGGGCTATTCTGCCAGCGCCTACACGCATGTGGCCAGGGTGGGATTTTTGTTTTTTGTTTTGTTTGTTTTTGTAGGAGAAGAGGGGAACAACCCGAGGAGTGGGCGCCCACCCTGGCCCATGGCAGCTTCTCCCAAGCAGTGTGTCTCACAGAGGTGTTCTTGTTCCTTCCCTCCTTCCCAAGATTGTGGATTCTCCTGCCACTCAGGGCAGGGCCCGTTCCAAACCTCCTCAGGCCCTGGGCACTCTTGCTTTTAGAGACTTTACCCCCCAGCATGTCAGATATATGAAAATGCACCCACATCCCATATTAAATGTAATTTTTTTTTGCTATAAAATATTTCAAAGGATTTTTATAATTCCGCTTTTGAAATGATTTGCCTATGAGTAACTTGTTTCATTCCCAATTGGCTATGATTTCTTTGTAATCAGCGTGCATACTTGGGAATTCTTGCAAAGTGAGGAAATCTAACCAACAAATTGTTTTCAAATGTAATGAAATTTTTAGGAATTACTAAATTTAACAATTAATGAGGCCAATATTATATTAACATTTTGTAGACGTATAATAGAACATTTATTAATTCCAATTCTGTTGTTTTCTTTTCATATTTTAGAGCCAATAAATTTTCTTTTTCTTGGGACTCAAACGTTTTCTTAGGCCCCTGAAAAGCTTGGAGGCCCTGGATCCCAGGCCTTTAGTGCCACGTGGAAAGAACAGCCTGGACTTCAGGTGGCCTCCATCCAGCCACTGGTGAGAATGAGACAAAGAAGCCCCAGGTGTTGCTCAGAAGGGAGAAGAGGGCAGCTGAGCTCATTTGTGCTAAGTAAGTTCTCACACGTCTCTCCTAGAAGCCTCACGCCATTCTGAGAGCCAGCTGTTGCCATTATTTCTATTTTACCGATGAGGAAACTCAAGAGGCTCAGAAAGGGGAAGACACTTGCTCAGAGGCACACAGCCAGCGAGGAGCAAAGCAAGGATTTAACCCTTGATCTATATAGCTCGGAAGCACTTTCAGCTGACCCCCTTCCCCAGTGCTGGCCCTTTCACCAGTTTTTGAGGAACTCAGGGAAGCCCACTGCCATGAAGATGAATAAATATCAATGATTAGGGCTGGGGGTGTGGTTTGCTGCAAGAGCACTCGACAAGCATGGGCAAGACCCTCGGTTCCATTCCCAGGACCTTGAAAAAACTGAAAAGATATATTAACTATTACTCTCCTTGTTATCAAAATTGTTCTCTCCCTGAAAGAATCCACAATTAAAAGGATAAAACAAATTCCCATTTCGTCACTTACTAGCTGCGTAACTTGGGGTAATTTACTGAAGCTGCCTCTGCTTCAGTCTGTTCACTTGTAAAACGAAGCTAATAATACCTACCTCAAAGGGTTGTTGTGAGGAGTAATGAGTGAACACATGCAAAGCCTTTAGCAGAGTAAATGACACACAGTCAATGCTCAATAAATAATAATTATCATCATCATCACCATCATCATCATTATTCTCTGAGCTCAAGGATCCAAACTGCCCACTATGTGAAAGAATGACCATAAATGCCAGGAGTACAGGCAGTGAGTGTGTGGGGAGCTGAAACTTGGGGCTGGAACTGGGGCTTGCATTTGGAAAGGAGAATCTGATCTCTCAGGCTTGGGGGGGCCATTAACACCAACTGCCACCTGCCAGGCCTCTGGGACCCTGCAAGTAAGAGGGTCTCCTTCACACCCAAAGCTGCCTGGGTTATTTTTAGTGACCATAGCAGCTGGTCTCAAGGCCCTTCCAGAAAGCCTGAGGAGAAAGGCAAAAAGAGAGGGGAGGGTGAGAGGGAATAGGAGGGATAATGTTTATGGTTGGCTGGGCCCTGCCTGGCTGCCTGGCCCTGTGCTCTAGGGCCAGCTTCTGTCCCTGGTGCCCACAGCACACAGGTCAGGCCAGTGAATGAAGGTTTTCCCAGGCCCAGGGAAGCCAAAGACACTCACATCTCTCCTAGCCCAGCTCCTCCTCTTGCAGGCACCCCACAAATCTCTTTCTTTTGCCTCTTTCCAGCTGCTCATAACCAACAGTCCTGGATGAATATTCTGGGCCAGATTGGAAGGACCCCAAGATCTCCCTTCAGGCTACAGAGGCCCAGAAAAGGGAAGGGATGTGGCCCCAGCCAGTCAGCCTGTCAATGACTGACCTGGGGCTTAAACTCAGGGGTGCTATCTCCTACTCCTTCCCTTTGCCACCTTATCACCTTTAAACCCAACTGGGTTACCTCTGTGGCCTTGGGCAAGTCCTGCCTTCTCTGGGACTGGTGTGTTTGCAGTGGTGGCTTAGAGTCAGGTGACAGGTCCAGCCCGAAGGCAGGCAGCTGTAGGGGCAAGAGGAGGTGTCTCACATTGGTTTCTCTAGGGCCTGATGCCATGCGGTCAAGTGCATTTTCCACAGCCCTCACATGCTCCCACGTGCACATGCACGCACGCGCACATGGGCACATGCTTTGCTGACATTATCTAAGCTGGGGATCGCCATGCCGCATGTGCAACCAGTTTGCCTATCCTCTTCGAATCTAGAGACGGTTGAAGCGATTCTAATTACAGCCTGCATTCCTGCTCTGTCTGAAGGCTTTCCCTTTTTCAAAAGGTCTAGTTTTTTTTTTTTTTCCCCTCAGCGCTTGGCTCCTTTGCTCCTCGCTGCCTGACTCCCCCAACACACACCTCATTCTCACGCCCCTGAATCTCCTCCCCCTTTTCTGGGTTGGATTGTTCAACTTCAGCTTGATTTTCTGCTGTCTGGGGCTTGGCAAGACTTAAGAAAACCCAGTTTGCGTTGCCTCTGCCGTGCATGCGCACATGTGTATTCATGATGGTCTGGGGGAATATGGCCATGTGCAGAGTGCTGGGCCTGTGCACATGGTGTGTTCTGTGAATAAATGCAAAAATGTGTGTGCCTGCATATGTACGTGTTTGCACAGATTTAATTGCACTTATGTGTTCTGGTCTTGTGTACATGCAGGTGTACATCTGAGGGTATAGAGTCCTAGGTACCTGGTTGGACTTGTGTTTACACATTCTGCTTCTTTAGGGCTCCATCTCTTGTCCCTCAACTGAGATACTGCCCCCTGCAGGTCATATGAGAGGCCTGCAGGGCTTCCTCCAATCACAGGCCCTAGCTCACTCCTTGGCCTTACCACCACTGGCCCCCAACAGGGTCAGTCACTCAATCTCCCCAGGTCTTCTGGCATGACCTGATGAGTGAGCTTTTTGGAAGAGATGGCTCTATCCCATCAGGACTCACATCCCTGTTTACATGGATCACCACAGAAGCCCAGGCCTCATGGCCTTGAAAGCATCATGCCCCAACTCCAGTCCCTGAATGGCACCATATAAGCAGTCCTTACTTGAGGCCACATCTTACCATCTTTCTGAGTTCCTGAAACCCTTGTGCCCTGCCTTCTGCTACCCATGATCCACTGTCAGCAAGTGTTCCCTCTTCCCCACATCCTTAATGTCTTACGATCTTTTCATACATTCTTATGCTCCGAATGACACGATGCTGTTGCTATATTTCTTCTCCCCTATCTCACATACCTCTGGGAAGGGAGGTGAAAATGATGTTCTCCGTATTTCCTGTGTCGTCTTCTAGGCCATTTGACTTCCTTTCTCCTTCTAATGCAATGGCTCCTCCCAGGGCTACTTCATCTCTCTCTCTCCTCTCTCTCTCTCTCTCTCTCTCTCTCTCTCTCTCTCTCTCTCTCTCTCTCTCTCTCTCTCTCTCTCTCTCTCTCTCTCTCTCTCTATATATATATATATATATATATATATATATATATATAATTTTTTTTTTGGTAAAGGGGATTGAACACAGGGGTGCTTACCCACTGAGCCACATCCCCAGCCCTTTTAATATTTTATTTAGAGACAGGGTCTCACTGAGTTGCTTAGGGCCTTGCTAAATTGCTGAAGCTGACCTTAAACTTGTGATCCTCCTGCCTCAGCCTCCTGAGCTGCTGGGATCGCAGGCCTGTACCACTGCACCTAGCTATCTCGTGTCCAAACCCTCCCGTCCCTTTTTCAGGCATTCACCGCTAACACAGTACTGGCTTACTAATCATGGCAGTAGTCTCAGCAACTTCCTCATTAACAGAGATGCCACCTTGACTTTTATGCTCTCAAGGATTTGGTTTTGCACCCCATCTCATCTGGTCTTCCACTTCCAAGGATCTGGCCTCCTGCTTCCCATTCCTATGGCCATATCCCCTGACCTCACCATCTCTATTAACTACATGAGTTTCAAAAGCTTGGTTTAAACCATCCCACCCTTTGACCCTGTCCTCCATACTTGTATCTCAGTCCCTCTAGGACCCATATTTGACAATGCTCTGCCCTTCCTTAGATCTCCGGTCCACTGACCCTATGTCTTTTTCCTTGTCATTCTGCTTTGCTTCACAAAGAAACCTCTCAAAATGATCTCTACCCTCAACTGTCTCTCACTTCCAGTGACCTCAGCAGATTTCTACCCTATTGCAATTGCACTTGTCAAAGTTACCAGTGATCCCATATTGCCCAGCCCAATGCCCTGTCTTGCCTTTCTGGACCTTTCAGAAGCATCTGCTACAGTTGACAAAATCCTTCTAGTTTTGCTCTTATTTCACTGGTTTCTCCCTTTCTTGTTCTTTTAGGTTACACGTTGGGGTTAGTCTCAGGTGTTCTCATCTTCCCTGGTTAAATCTTCTCAGCAGAGGATCTTGTCAGGCCTTGTGGATTTAAATGGCACCTGTATGTCAACAACGCCTCCCCTCGCAAATTCTATCTCCAATCCTGATCTCTCCCATAAGTCCCACGCTTATGTATCTAACAGCCTAATTTGATGAGGGGGGGGGTCAATCAAGGATTCTTTTGTAGGCAGAGTATATTTGAGATACCTAACCAGGCATCCAAGTAGAGATATGGAGGAGCCATCCATCAGGGTTCTCTGCAAGAGCCTGACATCCCCACATTAGTCCACACTGGTAGATCTAATTGCCTACTTGATGTCCACTTCTCTGTAGCCACCAGCCTGGCCCAGGCCATCATCAGCTCTCATCTTCATGGATGTGTTACACTCTTTACTTCAACCCTTGCATCTCAATAACCCATTCTCCTTGGAGCCACCAGAACCATCTTACCAAAACACAAATTCAGTCTTCTTCTTCCTCTTCCTCCCCTTC